>NC_134206.1:153293129-153596159 GCF_965140235.1 Caretta caretta | reverse complement strand
TTGAGGCTGATCTATTAGAGGGTGACTTCCCTGGAGGTAATACAGTTTTAAAATCTGCTCATTTCACATTCACTGTCACTATGATGAAATTCTTTGCAGCCAGCTGAGAGCAAAACTAAACAGCTCCATAGACTCAGCCTGGAGGCTATTGAAGGAAACAGTGGTGTAGGGGGAAAATAATGTATAAACCTTTGAGACACCCCACCATGACCACTGTCCCGAAAGGGTAGTAAGAAGAGAAGAAAACCAGCATGGTTAAATGAAGTACAAAAATTTAATTGGACTAAAGGAATATCTTTTAAATAATAGCAATCTTACCTGATCAATAAATAGCTTACAGTGCTAACTGTGCCTGGCAGGGTGATCACTGTAACTAAAAAGGGGCAAAGAGTGTAAAGAACGACTAACTCAAGATATTAAGATAAACAGTAAATCATCCTTTAAGTATATAATGAGCCAGAAGAGGTGTGTGGCTCTTGGCTTTCTAGTCAATCAAGAGGTAAGGGAAGATGAAAAATGGAACCAAATAGTTGGATACAGGTTGCATCAGCATTTACCCTAGAGGACAAAGCTGCAGCGGTCAAGGGTGAAGAGGACAAAGTGTAGCAGCCCAGATATGACTTGAACCTCTGAGCAGTGAATGTGGGAAGGAGCTAGAGAATGCAATTTCCCAAACACGTGGTGGACTCCGGAGCATAAGCCCCTATGAGCTATTTATAATGTGTCCCTCTCATCATAATCACTTGCAAGCATGGGTCAGTTTTCAAACATGCATGCTGAAAAAATGGAGGAGTGCATTTCAGCCATGAAAGCAGGCCAATGAGACTGGTAGCCTAAGCCTAAACAAATTAAGGCAGTCACCTCAGTGCAATGAGAATAAATGAATAAAAGCCCCAGAATTTCAACAGACTCTTTTTCCCTTGTTCTTCTTGCAGGTGAGAAAATAAGAGACTAGCTACTAAGCTTTCTCTTAGGCCTGGAATGGGTAGGACTGTGCTTACTTACAGAAATACTCCATTTACCAAGAGACACTCATGTGAGAACACACAAATTGCCATTCCAGGTCAGACCAATGGTCCATCCCGTCCAATATCCTGACTCATCCAGTGGCCAAGCCAGCTGCTTCAGGGATAATTGCCCATTATGCATTATCATGCCTATGAGGGAAAGTTTCCTCCGAAGCCCAGGCAGTTAGTGGTTGGCTTATGTCCTGATGCATGAGGGTTAATATTCCTTGCACATTTTTATCATAGAAATGAAAGGGAGAGGATATTTTCTGATTCAATGGGAAACAAGTGAATAATAATTCTATGAAGCTGCACAGTGAAAAGAGAGACTCTGAGCGCAACAAGAAACGGGATTTAAAAATTTCATCAGTACAGCAGAAGGTCCTGCCAATTGAACCGTTTCCAGTAAACAATCTGCTAAGTCTGACAGTTTGAAGGAGTACCAGACTGTTAGGAGTGAATAGGCTGTGATTTTTTAAAGGTTTATTTTTCATCTGAGCACTTTTATTTCTGAGCAACATCTTAAAAAACGTGCCTGTCCGATGATGTTTCCAGCTAAACTGAGGGGCTTCCCCATTGCTGCGTGCTGAAAAAAGAACCCAGGGAAATTCTGTATTTAGGCCTCAGTGTCCAAACCCAAAATACCCAGCATCTGCACATTGCCACCAATCAATCACTGCGGCTGCAGACTATCCTGTCCTGAGAGGCCCAGGCTGCGTCCTTATCTGCCCTGGGTGGGCAGCTTTTGCAGCTGTGACAAGCAGTTACACACTGGGAGATTTCTTCCTCTGATCTGCTCCACCACACCTCACACAGATGGGTTTGTCTGTGGTGGACAAAACTTCCCCCTCCATCTTCCACTCCTGTTTTCCTTCCTGCAGGAGACACAAGCACTACGGACACCCGGGCGGGACATGGCAGAACTGGGAACAAAGGTGTTTTAAGGGCACAAGAGTAGGCTGAGAAAATGTATTACAGGGGATTTCAGGGGGCATAGCCAAGGCCAGTACTTGCCAAGCATTCCACAGAACTGAGCTATTCACGTTCCAGCAAAAGCAGCAACTGGTTGTTAACCGGTATAGCTCTGGCAAGGGGGAGAGCCACTTACTGTGCTTGACAGGTTAGTACATCAGCTGTAAGGGATCCAGCCTGTTTCCCAGGTGGGCAGTTTCCTTGTCTTCTCCTTGTGGAAAAACTTTGCTATCCCAGCTGAGAGAATATGTAATAATGTGAAGCACATCTTCAGGGTGCATTTAGATGCCAACATTTCTACAGCAGGGGTAAAATGGATAGTACTGCTCTAATATTGTACCAAATCAAATTCTCCTTTAGTGCTTTCCAATGTTCAGGAGAGAGGGATTGGTGCAGTTCTGTGACCTCAAAATCAACTTCTCTGCCACTGTTAAAATTAACTTCTAGAAACACCACTGATGGTGTCTAACAAATTGGGAGGTCACAGCCATGTGAGAACAGCGTCCTACAGTAGCTCCTACTTCCCAGCAGACTCCAGCTGAAAGTGCTGCAAAACTTAAGGTGTTCAGTCTCTGAAGAGTGGGAAGCCGGTATTAGTACATTGTGTCATAGCTGAAGTTTGGATGTGCAGCTAAAATACCAGGGATAGGTCAACTGAACATACAGAGAGGGACTAAAGTTAAGAAGTGAACAAATAGAAAACTGACTGAAAATAGGAAGGCACAGAGCCTTTACTCTTTAATTACTGGGTGACACTTTTTCAGCACCTTCCATGTGAGGATCCCAAAGCACCTTATGTGCTTCAAGAAAGACAGACACCCAAACATTGAGGCATTCAAAATTAGAGGCCATTTTTGAAGGTTTGGTCCTCAGTATCTTGGCCAAGGCCACAGAAGTAGTCTGTGTTAGAACCAGAGCTAGAACTCAGGAGTTCCTTGCTCCTAGTCTTTTGCGCAGACTACCACACAATGTGTCCCTCTGATTAAGGTAGAAAGTAACCAGTTAATTAGAATTGCCCGGGTACTCTTCCCTCATTCATGTTAAAAGCCAATATTATATTTAAAAAATAGCACTCCCCCCCAAGGTGCAATGCTGAAGTTCCATGGTTCACAAAAGGCAATAAGCCTTTTCACTTCCAAAAATGTGAGCATATTCCAATATAGCATCAGAGAAAGTGTAGCGAAATAGGATTAAGCAGGGATGGCTGAATTCCTACACAATGTGCAGCCACAGAAAATAATAGTATTTCAATGGACTGATGAGAAAGCAACCTAAATTGTTCAGTGGCAAAAGCCCTTTGCCCAAAATATTTCTGATTAGCACAGAATCTCCCTTGAGATGAGGCACGTTTAATGTTCCTTTTCATGTGGCAGAATTTGATGTTGCAAATGCTGTCTGATATTACTGTTGGTTATTATCAGGCAAGCAAGGATGCAGCTCATGGATATATGGCTGGGGCCTGGTGAATAGTTTGTATCTGACTTTGGATTTCTTCATATAGAAGATCTGAATCCAAACAGTAGGAAATGAACTTGCTTGTTCAGGATTTCTAGTTAACGGAATCTCAGATTTGCTGTCTAGCAGATTGGCAGATAGTAGACATGCTGATGGAAATATTGGTATGCAAAAATGCCAAATGGTGACATTTTGAAGCAGCAAACATATGCACAGTAAGGACAATTTCCACACTGATTGCTACAAGTTCAGTGTGGAATGCTGATTTAAATCAGATATCTATATGGCAAGTGCTGCATGTGGGAGCAGAGGCATAAATATTCAGCGCAAGGTACAGGATTTAGCCATGTGATTTCTTCTGTGGCTGTTACACTCCTAATTTCCTACACATCACTGAATATTTGCCAACATAAAATCCAAAGCAAACCATTCTATTTGCATGGATTATTATGCCATAAAGATATGGACGGCTTGATTTTTAGAGGTGCCTGAGTACACCCAGCACCTCTGAAAAATCAAGTGGCTAGGGCTTAAGCCCCAACTCCTAGAGTCGAATGGCCATATAACTCATCAAGCAAATATAATCTCTCTCAGACTCCTTAACCCTCTCCCCAAAGGTTTTAAAAGTTTACAACCCATGTAGGAAGGAGGCATCTAAAAAGAGACTTGAAAGACCTATGCTGCACTTTAATCAACGACACTTTAATTATCAAGGCTTACCATGGTGACTTTTACATATAAAGGTCAGAAAGCCACTGCAGGCACTACCTAAACTTCCACAGCCTGGGTCTCTCCTCACATGGTTATTTTATCTCTTAATTATCCAGAGGAAGGCTTTTTGTTAGCAGAGCAATGCTGCCGCCTTGTCCCCATGTAGCTGGTAGAAATGAATTGGTACTTTAGCTCTATTGAGTGGGAAACTCATTTTCTCTGATGTGGAACTCACTTGAACATGATGGGCTCTAAAGTTTCGCGGGTTGTGTTCAGCTTGGGAGACAATGCGAGAAACGGAGCAGTAAGTGGACAGAGTGACACACAGCACAGTATGTCTGTGACAAGGAGCCGCAGTTCGGTATATAACAACATCCAAATAAAATAACTACTAGCTGTGCCATATACAGCCCATCCAACTTAGCTTTTGGGGGCACTTTTATCCAGAATCCAGACCTCAGGCTTCCCACTGGTCTGGCAAAAAAACAAACAAACAAAAAACCAATACCGACTTTGAATCATCCTTTAAAAAGATTCAAATGGCAGAGAAAAGGTTCGGCAATACAAACAGATTTTGCATCCCCTCCAGATAGTTAGTGAGTTGCTCAAAACTTCACACTATCTGGGTTCGCCCATCCCTAGCTCTAGTGAGTAGATGATGGTGACCACCCATTTTTTGCATATTTAAAGTGTCATTATTAATCTTGATTTAAAGCACCACCTTGCCATTGAAAACAAAGTCCCACCAGAGAAGAGGGAACATGTCCCACAGCATTAGCTCTTCCATGACAGTACAGCTTGTATTAGCAGTGTTTACCAGCTATTCCAATTTTTTCATACTAGGTGCTGGATGTTAAACCAAAATATCTACTGTGGAGACAAGACATCAGCATTGAATTTGTAAGAAATAAACTAAAACTGAAAGATTATTCACTCATATGAGTAACCATGCTATACAGCACTTTGCATCCACAAACTCCTGCTGATCTCTCGCTTTCACTTTATATATATATATATATATATATATATATATATATATATATATAAAGAATTTCAAAAATGGATGCTGAAAGTTAGACTCCTAAATCCATGTTCAGGGACCTAAATAAGTGATCCAATTTGCAAAATTGCCAAACATTAAGCAGCTCCTGTTGGCACAGAAATTGCTGAAAAGTATTCTCTGAAATGAAACTAATGAATACTACCATGTCACACTCTATGGACAATCACAGTCAGTACCAACACAAGATGCCATTGCAACAGGAAAGTATGGTTTATTGCCCTATACAGGAAAGGGGTCAAATGCTAATGGCACAATGGTATATGGACCACTACACCCAATATAAATCTTTCACCCCTAATCACCAAGGGAGAAGAGAGCCTGTTTGAGAGTTTCAGGCCTTCTTAGGTGACTAAGCATCATCTGTAGAGAATTAGCTCTGACAAAAATATGCAATAAGCAATACCAGGCTGGGGGAACCTATTGCTTCATTAAACAGCTAAAGCTCATCTACACTGGGTTTTTACCCACCTGTGTCACTCCACTACAGCCCCCTGGTGTGAAGCAGGCCAGCGCCAGTCACAGCGTGCCCCAGTACCGTACATCCGCATTAACAGTAGCTGTGCCAGTGATGATACGCAGCTGCAGACAAGCACACAGGGTCTGCACAGAAGAAAGCCATTATAAAGGTACACTGGGTTCTTGATTTGACCCAGTCCAACTAAGTTAACGCCCATTTGTTAAAATAATGGCTAAAGAGGGCAGTTTCAATGAAGGGCTAAAGAGAAAGGAGATTTAATGGCCCTCAGAGGTGGTGTTTGGCAGGGTTATTGAATCAACTCCTAAACTGGTCTGGCTGGGGGGATGGGAGTTACCCATTGGTGGATCTAGTCCAGTAGTTCCCAACCTATTTACAATTGTGGGCCGCATATCCCGCCCACAATATGTTATGTGGGCTGCATCCAATACTACCTGTATGACCTTGAGGATGTCACATGTGACATGGGCCGCAGCTCTGTGCTGATTGGGCTGCAAGTGGCCTGCAGGCCGCAGGTTGAGAACCACTGATCTAATCTATTGACATGGTTAACAGGGGAGATCATGGTGGCAGAAAAGGAGAGACCAAGAAGAAAAAGATAAGAACTCTGGGTAGGATCCAGAGCGAGGCCATGTCTACAATAGGGGTGCTTTGCTGTTTTAGGATTACTGCTGTACTATACTGACAAAGTGCTCCCAGGGTGGATCATAGCTTAAACCAGCAAACTGCACTTTTGCCTGTATAGCTTATTCCAGCCCTCCTGAGCAAAAAGATGCTATACTGGCAAAAGCGTATTGTCAGTAGCATAACTATATCCTATATACAGGGAACACACCTCTTCACACTCCTGACGAACATAGCTATTCTGGCAGATGTCTGTAGTGCAGGCAATGGCTTGACTCCAAGTACTGTAGGATTAGCCCAGAAGAAAAACAAGCACAGGTTGATCTCAGTATGTACTCTAAGATTCTGAGTTCTTTGAAATCTAACCTGTAACACCAGCCAGCCTTTCTGCGTACCCCTTGAGGACTGCCATACCATAACCCTAAACCTTTCTGTAGCGGGGTGGTTACCTGCTCCTGCCCTGTGGGGCTTAAAAACCAGGGAGAGAGCCAGGGCTGAGGGCAAGAAAAACTAGGCTGATTGGGGAAATGGCCACAGCTGGGCCATGCTCCAATCAGGCCACAGCTAGGCTGAAGCTTAGCCAGAGTCTCTCTGTGTTCAGAGAGAGAAGGGCCTGGCTGCAGGGACCTGAGGAAATACCTAGATTGGAGCAGGGCTGAGGGGGAAAGGTCAGGGGAGCTCTGGCCTGGAAACCCGCAGGCTGTGAGGCCTAGATTAGGGCCTATTAGGTCCTGAGGTTGAAAGGGGGCAGCCCGCAGGTAGACAGAAGCAGTAGGTCCAAACGCTGTTGCCTGTGATGAGTGGCTGATACACTGCAGTCTGCCCTGGGGGGCGGGGCTAAGCAATGACTGGCAGTAGCCAAGACTTAGGTGAGGTGGGGGTAGTGGGTGGAAGTTCCCCAGGGAGGGGAGACCCTCAGGGGTTGTTGGGGTTTACTGCCAGGGGGCAGCACCCCAGTGGGAGGAGGTACTGGGTCCTGGGAGGGACTGGGGCCGGCAGTAAGGCGGATCACCAGACGGCAGAGGGCGCTCCAGAGGCTGAGGAGCTAATTCCCAAGGACATCTAGCAGGAGACGCTGCCGGGTGAGTCCGGCTCTATTATACTTTCCCCTAACAAAAAGAGACGAAGCTTTGCCTTTTATTTTTAGTTTCAGTAATTCTCCCTCTATTTTAGGCTTTGCTATTTAAAAACCTAGGGTTGATATATTTTTATTTTTGAATAAATTTGGTTTTATTTTAACTATATTTGATATTATTGGTTCTTTGGGAGGTTATTCCTGCAGTATTGCCAACTGCAAATGTTCAAATTTTATGAGTCAGCCCCCACACCCCAAATCATAAAATTGACTTTTTTTTTTTTTTAAATAGCATATTTTGTGGTTCTTTTTATTTGCCTTCTGGCTTTTGAGCCATTAGAATTCACAGTTTCAACCATCCTTTGCAACCATTAACACTATAAACTGACTTTTTTTAAAAAATGAAAGCTGAGATTCTCCTGTAATCACTTCATTTTAGGAACTGGGGCCCACGAAATATCGTATGACTAGCAACAAAATTGCAAGATTTGGCAACTCTGAATAAATGATGCTTTGATCTCTGAAGAGACTCTCAAATGTGATCCCACAAGGTGATGCCAGCATTCTAGCTATGGTTAGGCCAAACCAGGGGAAGAGCCTGACAAAGGACAAGAGGTCAGTTTTGAGGAGCTGGCATGACAGCCAATTTTCTCTCTCTTCTTCTGTTTCCCTGTGGCACTAAACTAGGACCCTGGTCCTGCAAACACCTGATCACATGAATAACTTAATGCACTTGATTAGTCCCACTGAGCTCAATTGGACCACTCAGATGCTCAAGCATTTTCAGGATCAGAGCCTATAAAAGCAAACAAAGGAGCAGGAATGCTAATGGGTTTCTTTCTCCCTCCTGCTAGTCCATGGAAAGCCGTTATCTCTTTCTGAATGCACTACTGGAGTCTCCCCTCTCCTTCCTTCATAAACAAACATTAGTTACATTGCTATGCATAGATTTGTGTTTGTTTTAGTCTGTTAATGGGAGCCATTGATAAGATACAGTGTTTCTTTTTTGTGTGGGGCGGCTATTTTTGCCTCTTGCATGAAAATAAGCTGCAACACATCTCAAATCCCAAATGGCTTTTTTGACTCATGTTACCTATCAAGATTTCTCTTATGTGCCAGAGACAGTGTCAACATGATGCTGAGATGCGTAGCTCAACAAAATTTATATAACTCAAACACAACCTCAGCCCTCTCAAACGCTTGCATTATTTACTGCAGTCTGCTTGCTGACTTAATAGTGTTTTGTCCTGTCCTTGAATCCTGCGTGGATGGAGTCATAAGGAAATCAATGTGTCCTGACCAGCAAGTCCTACTTTCCACAGTGCGCTGGAGTCCCCAGTGTGTCAGAGGTTCTAGTATGTGTTAGTTTCTTATCGTTGCGGGGCTAATTGTAAAGTTTCACATTCATTAAATCTCTTTATGCACTTGTCAACCAGCCTAGAAAGAAAAGAACAGGAGTCATACAAACAAAGCACAACAGAATAAATATTGTCTCCCGCAATGAAAAACATTATGGCATGAACAAAACTCATGCTAATCGGTATGCATCTAACTGATTCATTGAGCACCCTTTTTGTTGTGGTATCAAGGCACCAGTACAAAATTAAGGCGCACAAGCAGTCTAATGGAAGAGGTCTTCACTGTTGCTTAATTAGGTGGGCAGCTTCAGCTTCCCTATCATCACAAAAAGAAAAAGAGGACTTGTGGCACCTTAGAGACTAACCAATTTATTTGAGCATGAGCTTTCGTGAGCTACAGCTCACTTCATCGGATGCGTACCGTGGTCCTTGATCAGGAGCGAGATTCAGAGCTAGCCAGGCCACAAGCCATGGAGGGCCTTGTAAATGAGAGACAGGACTTTGGTGTGGAGCCGGAACAGGATCAGGAGCTTGTAGTGCATTGCGCTGGTGCTCAGCAACCTTCGCATCAATATTTCTGGCTCCAAAACCATGCTGCAGCCTGAGTTTGACTGAATTCCTAAGTCAGCCCCAGGTAGAGCAAGTTGCAGAAGTACAGATTGGAGGTGACAAAGAAGTGTGTATTACAATGGCTGGGTCCTCATGTGACAGGAATGACTGTCATTTCCGGGCTTGTTTGTAGTGGTCAAAGGCATTTCTCATACCCTTTCTGCTCCCGAGTGTCCAGGAGCTGTGATGAGTCCAATGTGCCTCCTAATCAGCATGTCACCTTGATGTCTGGCAGTCAAGTCATCTCAGGAGAGAGTGAGGCAGTGCAGAGGTCATCTGCTTTTGTTCCATCCCATCACTGCCCTTTGTATATATGTTACCTGTGTAGAATATCAGCTCTTTGGGGCCTGGACTATATATTCCTACCTGTGTGTAAAGCATCTAAGACATTAGGTTCTAAATGTTTTAAAATCAATTAATCAATCTACATATTGGATATGGTTAACTTTTTATTCAAGCAAGACAATTTATAATTTCTACAGCACCTTTAATCTAAGGCACACAACCATTAATTGGTAAGGTTTATATGAATATGTTCCATGTATAGAGTGAGTATAAATACAGTATCACTGAATTTAATGAGGCAGTGGGTTTTAAAGGGACTGAGGTTGAGGCTGGGAGGGTGGAAGCCTGGAGTTTCAACCAAGGGCCTGATACTTATTCTGTGATCTTGGGTAAATTGCAACCTCCCAGCCTCAATTTCCCATCTGTAAACTTTCCTGCCCCATAGGAGACAAGTGAGGATTTTTTATACAGTGTTTTGAAAACTTAGCACACTGTGGATTGTTATGACCCTTGAGCTGGAGGGCAGCAATGGGATGGAAAACTGGTATGCAGCCCACTAGTAAAGAATGGAAAATTGGAAGAAGTGCCGTAGGATTTTGTGTGTCTAGGCAGAGCAGATAGGCCTTTGAATTTTAAAGTATTGCTTAAAAGACACACAGATATGGAATTCCACCTGCATGGAACTCATTCTATCTATCTGGCCAAGCGCAGCCATTGTTCTTGGAATTAGGATGTGTGGTTCCAAGGAAGCTTGGTATTTCATTAAACCAGCACTCTCCTCAGACAGCACCAACACAGCTCTACACAACAGTACATATGGCTGGTGGATGTGAAGTAGGCTTTTTTCCCCCACTGGGTGGGGGAAGTATGCAACCTTTTTGAATTAGTGATTTATCTCTATATAGCCCCTTTAAAAAACCCCACACACATAAGGATACTAAACTCAGCTGGGCCACAGCGATGAAGTAAGGGTGTCCTCTTCATCTGTCTTCCTAAACTAGCACCTTTTGCCTTTTGGATCCACTGTCAACTTTCTGCCATTGGGGGAGATTCTCTGGATGGCTTTTTCAGCGAACTGCCCCCAAAGAGAAAGATGTGGCATTTCCATAAGTGAAGACGCCACATCATATATATCACATCACTGTCCATCTCCTGTTGTGAGTGTGTAATAGCTGCTTCACTGTTAATATAGTTAATTCCCCTCAAAGCTGAATGAGGACTAGCAGGGCTGCCCAGAAGCAGAACTGCCATACAGCTCAAATTTCATTGCAATCTGTCTTGCTAGCTATTCTAGTTTTATATCCAGGTTCCTATTTACAGAGACAATGTGAGTGTGTGTGTCTCTCTTTCTCACACACACACACCTACCCCAACATCCTGATGCTGTGGTCCATTGTCTGACAAATCATTCTGAGTGATTCCTCCATAGCAACAAGACAGTTCTACCCACTTCCTCCTCTCTGTCCAAAATCTTTCTATTCTGTTCCACTTGCAGCCAGAAACCCAAAGCCATTAAAGAAAGCATCAGCACTAGCAAAGGAGAAGGTAATGAATATGATTTTAAAGAGACTACAAATATTTAGTTGCACCTCCTGTCAAAGTGAACTTTCCCCACCGAGATTCCAGCATCAGCTGAAAATAGGAATTATTTTGCTTTCAATTCAGTTAGCAGACTGTTCTCTCCTGGTTTATATACAGCCTTCATCACCACAGTATCTGAATGCTTCATATCTAGAGTTCTTACTGTAATAGTAAATATCTGTCCTGGCTGGAGCACCCGAAGACTCAGGATTGGGGGCCCATTGTACTAGGTGCTGTACAAACACAGAAAAGAGGCAATTCTGGTCCCAGAGGATGTACAGTCTAAGGGCTTGTCTACATGGCGGGGTAACATGCTCTACAGGCGTGTGATTTCTAAAGTGCACTAATGGTTGCACATTAATTGGTCCATGTAGACTCCGTGGATGTGCACTAAAGATTCCCACATGCACTTTAACAGAACTGTTTCAAACAGTGCCACATTAAAGCGCATCAGCAGGGTCTACACGGACTAATTAATAATCAACAGTGCTAGTATGCTTTAGAAATCATACCCCCATACACCACAAGACCCCAGTGCATACACAAGTCCTAAAACACACTGAGTGCATTTGTGCCTCTTCACAAGACCCAAGTGCACCAGATGAGAGCAGCACATGATTGGAACATGCATTATATGGTGATAAGAGGGCTAAAATATCATTCCCAAAATCTCTACTTCTGCCATTCTTCACGAACCACCACTCCTCCACTGCAGTAGCAGACTGTGTGCAATGGTGACATATTGGGTACAAGACGGAACATGGGAGAGCTGCCTTCTGCCCTCCAGACCTGTAATGCTAGAATATTATGAAGCAGATACATAACTGATTGCTTTGCATAAAAATTAATCCATTTGACCATACATCTTTCCAAAGAAATGCTAGCAGTTTAGAAATAGCTGTTATCGAGCTTAGGAAGGAGGTTATGGATCATTTGACTGCACATCAGATGAAAGGAAGAGCTTGGAATCCCACAATGAGATGCCCTGTTTAGTGACATCACCTTGCTTTGCTGATCAATTCCCATTAGAGTTCACAGTCCCTTTGATCAATGTCATCTTTAAAAATACTGAGACAGCAAAAGCTCAGGAATTGTTTAATGTCCCTTTATTTATATCGCAGTAACTCAAGCAATTCACTCAAAACAAATTAATTTGACTAAAAAATTTAACCACGATTAATTGCAGTTTTAATCGCACTGTTAAACAGTAATAGAATACCAATTTAAATTGATTATAAATATTTTTGGATGTTTTTCTACATTTTCAAATATATTGATTTAATTACAACACAGAATACAAAGTGTACAGTGCTCACTTTATATTGTTTTCTTACAAATATTTGCACTGTAAAAAAGATAAACAAAAGAAATAGTATTTTTCAGTTCACAACATACAAGTACTGTAGTGCAATCTCTTTATCATGAAAGTGCAACTTACAAATGTAGATTTTTTTTTTTGGTTATGTAACTGTACTCAAAAACAAAACAATGTAAAACTTTAGAGCCTACAAATCCACCAAATCCTACTTTTTTGTTCAACCAATTGCTCAAACAATTTTGTTTACATTTACAGGAGATAATGCTGCCCGCTTCTCGTTTACAATGTCACCTGAAAGTGAAAACAGGTGTAGCCAGCATTGCAAAGTATTTACATGCCAGATATGCGAAACATTCGTATGTCCCTTTATGCTTCAGCCACCCTTCCAGAGGACATGCTTCCATGCTGATGACACTTGTTAAAAAACATAATGCATTAATTAAATTTGTGACTGAACTCCTTGGGGGAGGATTATATGTCTCCTGTTCTGTTTTACCTGCATTCTGCCATATATTTCATGTGAAAGATGTTGACCCAGCACATGTTCATTTTAAGAACACTTTCATTACATATTTGACAAAACGCAAAGAAGGTACCAATGTGAGATTTCTAAAAATAGCTACAGCACTTGATCCAAGATTTAAGAATCTGAAGTGCCTTCCAAAATCTGAGAGGGATGGGATGTGGAGCATGCTTTCAGAAGTCTTAAAAGAGCAACACTCCGATGCAGAAACTACAGAATCCGAACCACCAAACAAGAAAATCAACCTTCTGCTGGTGGCATCTGACTCGGATGATGAAAATGAACATGCACTGATCCACACTGCTTTGGATTGTTATCGAGCAGAACCCATCATCAGCATAGACACATGTCCTCTGGAATGGCGGTTAAAGCATGAAGGGGCATACGAATGTTAAGCATCTCTGGCATGTAAATATCTTGCAATACCGGCTACAAAAGTGCCATGCGAATGTCTACTCTCATTTGCAGGTGACATTGTAAATAAGAAGCAGGCAGCATTGTCTCCCGTAAATGTAAACTAATTTGTTTGTCTGAGCAATTGGCTGACCAAGCAGTAGAATTAAATGGACTTGTAGGTGCCAAAGTTTTACATTGTTTTATTTTTGGGTGCAGTTATGCAGAAAAAAATAATTCTACATTTGTAAGTTGCACTTTATAGAATAGAATGATAGAGATTGCACTATAGTACTTGTATGAGGTGAACTGAAAAAAACTCTTTTGTTTATCTTTTTTACAATGCAAAAAATATTTGTAAGAAAAATATAAAGTGAGCACTATACACTTTGTATTCTGTGTTGTAATTGAAATCAATATATTTGAAAATGTAGAAAACATCCAAAATATTTAAATAAATTGTATTCTATTGTGATTAAAACTGCAATCATGATTTTTTTAATCTCATGATTAATCACAATTTTTTGTAATAGTTTGACAGCCCTAGTGTGTGTGTCAGCTCCTGAATATTTTCGTTTGATGTTGAAATAAAGCCAATTTAAATGCAATGTAAAAAAGTGGAGAATGATTAAAAATAATATTGATTGTTAGTTAAAAGCAAAAATCTTTGCTATAGAACTGTTGATGTGTTGCATCTTTATGGACACTATAGTTGTATGAAGGTGCAAGAGGGACACTAGTACCTGTGTTTGTAATGAATTGTGCATGTCACTGTGGATGGCTGTTGCATTAAATCTAAAGGGATTGTCTGCTGTTTTTGTGAAGGAAGACATTTTTCTAGCATTATCGGTTGCAGTGTAAGGATTGCAAAAGCCAAATCCAGACAGGGTCAGCTTTGTCAGATGGGAGGGTTTATTTTTTGGCATTTTCCTATTTTTTTTTCCTGGAGAATCCATGTAAATCGGTCATGTTTACTGTTGTTTTCACTTGTTTTTTTTCTCAACCCCTATTCTTTTTCTGAAGCATATAGCCCTTTGACACCAGACAGACCTAAATCCAGTACTGTCATTTAAGTAGGCAAAGGAATTAGAGGGGATTCTTTATGTATTATGCTGCCTACTTTTTAGGAATTAAAAAAACAAAACAATTTGAATATGAAATAGGGTGACAGAGGAATAAGACATGGACTTGGATCTCACTTACACTGGTGTAAGTCTGGAATAGCTCCATTTAGGTGAAAATTTACTTCCAGTGGGTAGTGGTGGGGGGGGGCAACGTGAGTTTTCTGTTGGGGTTTATATGGCCTGCCCTGAACCCTGCTGCATACCACCAGAACCTTTAAATCAGAGGTTTTCAAACTGTGGGAAATACCCCCCTACGGGGCATAGAGGAACGTTTGGGGTGGGGATGAGCAGCAACGCCAGGCAGGCTCAGGCTTCAGCACCGCACAGTGGAGCTTGGTGAGGGAGCGCCACATCTGTCCCTTGACTCACCTCTCTTTGTCTGGGAGCAACCAAAAATTGTAACTCAAAGGGGGTCTCAGCTCGAAAAGTTTGAAAACTGTTGCTTTAAATTTTGACCCCCACCCCCATCAACGGTTATGTGTTGTCTCTGCTGACTTCTACACTTTTGCGACTGAGATCAGGATGTGAGCCTCTCAATCTAAGGCCTGGGCATGGTTAGCTGCCAGGATACCGAACACATTATTTTGCCTGGTTTACGCTGATCGCTGCATCGTATTCAGCATGGTGTCAGCAAACATGAACCCAGCTATGTTCAGACGTTGAAAAAGTTTAGTCTAGGCCAGGTCAGAGTTGCAGAAAGGCCCTGTGCTAAAGTTCCACTCGTCCTTCTCTACAGTTGTCTTTGTCCTAAGTGCAAGTCAGTTGTCACAGACTATAGAGATATTCCTATGTGTGAGCAGAACAAAGCTGTTTCTGCTACAAGTTAACAGAGGAATTGATTTATAATACTAGCAAGTATGAAAAACGTTTAATACCCATGACTGAAAATTATCATCTGACTGCTGTTCAGTGTCCTGTGTGAGATGAGTTAGTGATCTCAGGCCACTTCCTAATGGATATTTTTAATTGGAAAGCCAATACCACATTTAACAGTATTGCAGGTAGTCTCAATAGGGAGGCCAGGTACTGAATGAACGTGGGATTGACCTACCCTCTCACCTGCTAGAGGGAGATTGAGGGCAGTGCAGGGAACTGCAGAATGCTGTTTCTCTTCTATGAACTTCACTCTTTAATGGGACCAATCCAGCACCATTCATGTATACCTTGAGTCACAAACCCTTTTGCAATTGTTCAAATCCAAGGGAAAGCTGAACTGGAAATGTCTCTTGCCCTTTTCAGCTGGTTACAACATCATCTGTTGCAGTTTTCTCCAGCTTCCAATTGAGCCTGGTAAATTGTTTCGCAAAAAGGTCAGAAATCTGTCGCAAAAGCCTTTCAATATTCATAAGATGCAAGGTCTCTCTTAGCAAGGCATACACCCAGGCCTTGCTTCCAGGATCTGTCTGCTGGCTCTCTTGGTGTCCGCGTCTGGTGCCAGGCTGATGTAGGGCGAAAGGGAAGAAAAAGCTAAAATTAAAACAGAGTATGTATGCTTGGTCAAAGCTCATCTAAACTCTATTGGCCTCTAAAGCGGGCCTGGAAAAACCAGTTTTTGTGAGATTTCTTATGAAATGTTGGGTATTTCTTACTGCATTTCAAGCCTTCCCAGAGGCAGGCACACATCCTCACAGTATTTCTGGCATTCTCCCAGCTGGACTCTGCAAGAGTAGAGGAGCCTAAAAGTTTAAGGATAATGGGGGAAAAAAAAGTTAACAGAAGGGTTGTTTCTAGCAGGGTTCAGTTTCATGCAGAGGTGAAGGCTCCGAGGGAACACAGGGGTTATTTAATCCAACCCAGTTTGCCCTTCCTTATGCCACACTTCATCTGCACAAGGATGTTGCAATTGCACACGCAGCAGCTAGTGCCAGCACAATACACAGCAATATCCTAAACAGCTTCACCTGGACTCATTATAAACTGATCCCGCCCAGAAAACCCCAGATCTAAACCTCTCCAAAGTTTGGGGAGAGAGGAGAAGGGGATTGAGGTGATGACGTGGAGCCAAATGTACAACGGGCTGAGCCAAAACCCTGGATCCAAACATGCCTGAACTTTGTGGTGTTTAAATTCCAGATCCTACTCTTGCACTTTGAGGTTCACCTCTTCTAGCTCAGGAGACCTGTATAAAGCGTGGCAATAGAGTGGGATATTAAAGGGGCACTCGCGTTATTTCAAATTAGACCTTTTGATAAACAGCTGAAATCCTCAACAGTATGGCAGTTAAAGAGGTCTCTGTAAGAGCAGAACTTCAGTGTTCATCCATCAACTTCACAGTACAAGCCTCTACTTTCTAACACTGCGCAGACACTCCTTTGGAATAACTTCAGAGTAATGCTGATATATTTGGATTGTGGAAGCCAAGATACACAGCAATAGTTCCAGGAACAGCAGATATACCTGGTACTTCCTAACTGTTTAAGGAAAAAATTAAATAATTACACACTCTTGTCTAGTGATTGGAGATTAAGGGGATATTCAGATCTAGATCTATACCGTGGAGCTTCCAGACAAGATTTTAAAAAAAGTTTAGGCCCTTATTTTTTAAAATCTCGGCTTCTGTCACTACCATCTTTTTACCAACATTTCTGGGGTGCTCTTAACATCTCTTTGTATAAAAGAGCAGAGCCATTATGTGTATTGGGAAAGGCCCTACTTTTGTTTTTATTTAATTTTGTGAACTGGCTCATTACAATAAAATAGAAAAGTGTAATAAGTAGTGTTCTCAGGCCAGTGCACCTCAGACATTGCAATGTGGACTCCCGCCCTCCTTGTTTTGTGAGGTGCCAAAGAGCACAAGACAAATCCACAGAAGCAAAGAGTGATCCCCCACCTTGTTAATCTGGACCACCCATTTTTTGAACTCATGATTACCTAGCCATCTGCTTTCAGATGCAGCACTTTTAGATGAAGTATCTGCTGCTACTTGGAAGTGCTTTCAGTGCAGCCAGAACAGATACCTTCCCTAGTCCAGCCCTACAAAGAATCAGGGATGTCATTGCCACAATAGTCCCAGCCTCTTGACAGTGTGGGGAAACTCGAATCCAGACGTCACTTTTGGTCTTCGGTCTCCTACTCGGCAGCACAACACTTCATTCTGCATCCCAGACATGCTGGTGAGCCAAAACACTCACACACACTTTATTTTTACTTTGATTCTTTTCCTAGCAGCCTACATTGTGCAACTGCCCCTCCACCCATTTTATTCCATTTGATTTTATTTTTATAACAGCAATACAAATTAGTGTTAGTTCCAGTCTGAGCACATCTAAGTATGTAACTTTTGTTCTGGTTTTATATCCCCTCTTTCCACTGCTGATGGCTCTATGGTTTTTGATGCCTTAGGCAAACTGAAAAGTGAACACCCCTTACAGCCTGGAGTCAGACACAAATAAACAGCCCCCAAACTGCTGCCAGAGGCAACCCCTGCTCTGCCTGCATGATACCCCTGCAGTGCTTCATATTTGTAATTAGGGACTTTTTCCCTCTACAAAAAGAAAAGGAGTACTTGTGGCACCTTAGAGACTAATAGACTCTAAGGTGCCACAAGTACTCCTTTTCTTTTTGCGAATACAGACTAACACGGCTGTTCCTCTGAAATCTTTCCCTCTACATACACTGCTAATGTCTTCTGGTTGGGACAGCAGTGTTATCATTTACTCCCCTCTCTTTGCTTCCCTGGTCCAGAATCCATAGCTTTGTTTTGTGCTCTGGACTCCTGCATGACCACTCCGAGTCACCCTCCTACTGAACTACCCTTTTGTTTCCTCTTTAAAAACAAAATCCTCTCAGTGCCATTGTTGGTAACTTTGGCTTATTAAAGCCACACTCGGTGCTCCTCATCCTGTCACTTTTGGGGGATTTTCTGATATTTTGTGACAAATGTGGAGTGACACCAGGCTGAAGGCACAGGGTATCTTCTCCTTGAGAGTAGTTTGGAAAGAAAGCCCAGTTCAGCACAGATGTCAAATACCCTCTCTGCCTTCTTCCCCTTCTGCTCCTGAGCACCTCTTGAATTACTTTCCCTTCCTAGAAGGCACGATCGCTGCAGAGGACCTGAGACCATGCTGACACTATTATCCTTTCTTCAGATCCCAAGATGTTTCAGTTTTCACTGCTTCCCAGGATCAGGGTCCTCTCTTGAGTTCTCTAATACTATTTCAGCATGTTTGGCTGCTGTCTTGGTGTCGAGCTGCAGTTCCCCATAGAGGACACAAGAGGCACTCTGTCCTAGCAAGCAGAAGCTACTTGGAAATACAGACGGACAACATCAGATACTAGCAAATGGTTAATATAAGGGAAAAACTGAGCTGCCGCCACTAACAGAAGCCAGGAACATGAACAGCCAGAAGTTCTTTTACAGAATTCCAAATATTTTACTGCTAGCTGATAACCTTAAAGCAGTCTGCACAGAGTAGAGGGAAAAAAGCAACTGCAATGTAATTAACGCAGTAACAACTTGTTTCTCCCTTGGAGAATTATACCATTAGCTGCTTCAATTGTGCATGAAATATAAATTACATTTCTCAGAGGCATCCTGTCTAAGCAGACACAATCCTAAGTGACATGGCTTGCCACTGTGTATCACACTCCCCAGACAAAATTCACAGAAGCCCATTTGCCCAAGGCTAGCAGATATTCATTCTGATATCAAAGTTATAACCATGGTAGTTCAACTGTTTTCCTTCCTCGGGGACTCTTGCACTGGAAGGTAATGGAATCAGGCGCTATAAATCTGATTAGCGCAACACATCATAGGAACAGAAGAATGGCCAGACTGGGTCAGACCAATGGCACATCTAGCCCAGTATCCTGTCTTCCGACAGTGGACCATGCCAGATGCTTCACAGGAAATGAACAGAACAGGGTAATTTATTGAGTGATTTACCTTCTGTCATCCAAGCCCAGCTTCTGGCAATCAGAGGCTTAGGGACACCCAGAGCTTGGGGTTGTGCCCCTGACCATCTTGGCTAATAGCCATTGATAGACCGATCCTCCATGAACTTATCTAATCTTTTTTTAACCCAGTTATACTTTTGACTTTCAATATCCCCTGGCAACAAGTTCCACAGTTGACTGTGTGTTGTGCAAGGAACTACTTCCGTATGTTTGTTTTTAAACCTGCTGCCTGTTAATTTAATCAGGTGACCCCTGGTTCTTGTGTCATGTGAAGGGGTAAATTACACTTTCTTCTTCACTTTCGCCACACCATTCATGATTTTATCGACCTCTATCATATCTCCTCTCTCTCTTCTAACTAAGGGAGTTCTCTCTCTTCTAACTAAGATGAACAGTCCCAGTCTTTTTAAGCCCTCCTCACATGGAAGCTGTTCTACACCCCTAATCATTTTTGTTGCCCTTCTCTGTAATTTTCTCAGTTCTAATATATCTGTTTTGAGATGGGGTGACCAGACCTGCACACAGTATTCAAGGTGTACGCATACTATGGTTTTATATAGTGGCATCATGACATTTTCTGTCTTATTATCTATCCCTTTCCTAAGAGTTCCTAACACTGAAAAGATGTTTTCAGAGAGCTATCCACAATGGCTCTGTTAAGGCTGAATCCCAACTCTGTCACTCTGAGTCCAGGAAGTGGGGCCCGCAAGGATTTTAAAAATTAATACTTGCCACTCCAGGCTTGTATTAAATTCCCAAGGTTGCAGCTTTTCTCTGACCTTGGCTTGGTAAACGCTGCCACCACCCAAATGCAAAATGGTTCAGCTTAAAGGTTACAAGCAAACAAAAACATCTGGGGTTAGCACAGAGGAGATCCACAAGCCAAAATGAAGAAAATAAATCTGATTGCGTCTAGCTAAACAGCCCTAATTTACTTACATATTTGGGGGGTTCCAAATAAGTAATTCTAGGTATGATCTGATGAATTTTCATACCTGGTTCAAGCCTTACACAGCACTCCTGCCTATAGCGTTGCTGCTTTGTCCCTGCAACCCAGAGAACAACAGACAAAGGGAAAGTTTCTTTCCCAATTTTAAAAAGTTCTACCTTTCCATTGGCTCTTTTGGTCAGGTGCCCACTCCTTTTCTTTTACCTGTGGGATTTTTTAACCCTTTACAGGGAAAGCAAGTAAAGAACGGCTACCAAGAGGGTAGCTTTATTTATCACAGGCTCCAAGATCTCTTTCATGAGTGGTAACAGCTAATTTAGAACCCATTGTTTTGAAAAGTACTGGCTTAACCCTATCAGCTGTATATTTCTAAGGGCATGGCTACACTACAGAGTTTATAGCGGTGCAGCAACCCCAATGCAGCTGCGTTACTGTAAACTCTCCTAATGTAGCTGCTCTAAGCAGACGGGAGAGAGCTCTCCCATCGACTTACTCCAGCCCCCGTGAGCAGCAATAGCTATGTTGGTGGGAGACGCTCTCCTGCTGACATAGCGCTGTCCACACTAGCGCTTATGTCGGTGTAACTCATGTCACTCAGAGGGGTGATTTTTTCACCTCCCATAAGCAACGTACATTATGCCAACATAAGCTGTAGTGTAAACAGAACCTAAGCTTGTTTCTTTAAGGACATGAAACACTTCAACACCATCATCCTCACTCACATGTCTGATTTCGTTCTGTTAGCAAAGTATTTTAATGAAAATTACAGAAAGCATTAATTCTGCATAGACTAAGAACATTTAAGTGGGGGCTGCTAGTCTGTAATTGGGGTCTGATACAGAGCCCACTGAAGTCAGTGGGAATCTTTCCATTAACTTCAACAGACTTTGGATCAGGACCTTTTTGAAAGAGGCAGAGCTCTGAGATTCCCCCAGCTCTGTTATTTTAACTAGAAGTCTCTGGGTTTACAAATGGCCAGAACATGTGTATTTCAGATTGGCTAGCACATTAAACTTTTCAGATAATCATACACATGGATAAATCCAACCCATCCATATAGATTAACCATGTCTGTGTGAATAACTTACTTAACTGTTTAGAATCAGCAACCCAGATATTTTATAACCTCTTAATATAGGTCCATGCAGCTGCAAACCCTGAAGCACAATTGCCTGTGAAAAGAAAATTGTACTTTTTCCTTTTCTGCCTCAAGAAGGGTAGCAGTTATGCTGGTTTGTCTTTGTGATGCCCAAGTCCTTGATAGATTGCATTGTAAAAGAGAGACAATTTTGACAGCTTGTCAAAAGAGGTCAGATTACATCTGCTGACACAGGGCCAAATCCTGTGAGTCTTCCATTTAAATCAAAGAGAACTGAAGACGCTCAGCACCCAGCAGAGTTGGGCCCACACCGCACAAACATTCTACCATGCAGGTAGTTCTAGAACCGCCAAAACAGAACTAAAGCAGGACAGCTGACCTTGGTTTAGTGTAACTGTGAGGGTCCTGCCTGAAGCAAATGGTGGTTCAGTTTGTGTACTAAAGATTGTGTACTAAAGCCTAAAGATTTACAGCTCAGAGATGTATTTCCTAAAGGAAGCTAAATTGCACAAATTGCAACTTCATTGTCTTTCCAGGTTATCCAGATGTGAGAGCTGTGTTGGTAGCTGTGCGTGTAGTAAAGTGGTTCAATACAAGTTTAAATTACAGCTTCTGATAGTTGTATTCAATGGAGTCAGGTCCTTAGGTTCTCTGTGAGGTCCCCTCCTTGGTAAACCATGAAGGGGCTCCAGGAGGCAATTGGTTCTAAGTCAGAAAACCCACCTGACAAGGGAAAGAAATTGCTCCTCCTTCAAATTGACTTTGGATGGGTAGGCTAATTTCTCCGTCTCTTGTCTAGCTAAAAATTGAGACAGACAGAAGTCCTTTCCTCCAGGGAAGTGGTTGCTAAACTCAGGCATTGTGAGCAAAGTGTGTGACTACTGTAATTCCAAGAGGAGTCCTTTCCCCCTTTTTTCTAATTTTATTCCTGAAGGGGAGATTCTTCTATCCCAGTGGCAATGTGCTAGAAGCCTGAGTTTAAGTGGGGGTGGCCATTAATCGGGAGGCGTAACCATCCACAAAGACCAATTCATTGCTTCTGAAGTACAATTTCACTGCTCCTCCTTAGCCAGAGAAGCCTTCACTCTGTTATACCAACATGCCAAAAACATACAGGAACACCAATAACAGACAATGGAGAAGGTGAGGAGAGTCACAGCTTAACTTTGGTGAATGGCTAAATTTTGGCCCCTCTGTTCTATCCAGTTAGAAGCCTGGGATTGCGTTGGCGCTCATTAAGAAGTAGTTTGATATTTTCAAACAGCCACATAATCTAACATTTCCTTGTTTCACTCACTGACTTTTATGCACTAATACTGCTTCAAATCAGGAGGATGGGAAAACTTTAACAGAAGAGCTTTTCAAATGGGTGTTGGTAGCCAAATCCCACTGACGTTCAATGACACTGGGCACCTAACTCCCCCTTGTGTCTTTGAAAGTATCCCCATTCCCCATAACTACGGTGCAAATGTTTAACCATAAAATCATAGAGTAGAAGGGAGCACAAGGGTCATCTAATCTAACCCCCTGCCAAGATGCAGGATTTGTTGTGTCTAAACCATCCAAGACAGATGGCTATCCCCATCCAGCCTCCTTTTGAAAACCTCCAGCGAAGGAGCTTCCACAACCTCCCTAGGCAGTTTGTTCCAGTGTGCTACCGTTCCTACAGGCAGGAAATTTTCCCTGAGATTTAATCTGAATCTGCTGTGCTGTAGTTTGAACCCACTGCCTCTTCTTCCGCCCTCTGTGGCAAGAGGGAACAACTTTTCTCCGTCTTTTTTGTGGTAGCCTTTCAAGTATTTGAAGATCACTATACGTCCCCCCTTAATCTCCTCTTTTCCAAACTAAACATACCCAGTTCCTTCAGCCTTTGCTTATATGGCTTGTATTCCATCCCTTGGAACATCTTTGTTGCTCGCCTCTGAATCCTTTCCAGTTTCTCTACATCCTTTCTATGCACTGGTGACCAAAATTGGACATAGCACTCCAGTTGAGGCCTAACCAGCACTGAGAAGAGCAGTATTATCACCTCCCGTGACTTGCATGCTATGCCTCCATTAAAGCAGCCTAAAATTGCTTTTGCTTTTTTTTTTTTTTGCAACAACATCGCATTGCTGACCCATGTTGAGACTGGGATCCACCACAACAACCAGATCCTTTTCAGCAGTGCTGCTGACAAGCCAGTTATCCCCCATTCTGTCTTTGTGTATTTGGTTCTTTTTCCATAGGTGTAGCACCTTACATTTGTCTTTGATTAATTTCATTTTGTCATCTATTGCCCAGTTCTCCAATTTATCAAGATCCCTCTGAATTTTAGCTCTATCCTCCAAAGTGTTGGCAACTCCCCCCCGATAGCTGTCGTCTGAAAATTTGACCAGTAAACTCTCTATACCGACATCCAAGTCATTAATAAAGATGTTAAACAACATGGGACCCAGAACAGATCCCTGTGGAACCCCATTTGAGACCTCTCTCCAATCTGACATCATTCCATTAATAGTTACTCTTTGTTTGTGGTTGTTTAACCAATTATGTATCCACTTAATTGTAGTTCTGTCAAGCCTGCATTTATCCAGCTTACTTATCAGAATGTCATGTGGGACTGTGCCAAAAACCTTGCTGACGTCCATCTATATTATGTCCAACGCATTCCCCCTAATTTTGAATGTGTGTTTGTAACACAGCACATTTTTTAAAAAAAATTAGCAGGAGGCAAATATGCTGTTTCCTGTAAACACCAACGAAGGAATGAATTGAATTGATCATGCACCATACATTTGTACCTATTCAACCAACTATATGTATATTCTCCACTTGCCTACATAGGCTGAGTACCTTTATTCTACCTACAGCACAAAAGAATTACACCCACCTAGGAGGTAAATCAACTCATGCAGAAGCTCTCCTAAAATGTTAGACTGCAGGCTCTCTTCCAGGGACAAAATCTCCTTTCTAATCTTTTTAGCTATAGGAAAGCTCTCCTGCCAATTGCACTCCAGCAGTAGCCAATATAGGAATTAGTGGCATAAATTCTCATTCTCATTAAGCAGGTCTGTCTGGCTGATGGACACTGGTAGAACTATGCAGCCAACCCATATTCGTGGATCTCGCAGTTATAAACTAAATTTTTATATAGAATACTTGTGTCTTTGAGGGGTGGCGTACTTGTTTTATTTTCATGAGTTATAGTTACTGCATTACTTAACAATGGTATTGGCCACAAGTGAGTGAAACAGTCACTGTAAGAAGTAAAAAGAAAACAAGTACAACAGCAATCTCGGAGACATGCATTGTATTCGTTTCATCGGAGCTCAGTACAGCCGAAGCTTTTTCCATTTATTCATTATTAAATGTTTGGCTGTTCAATGGAGATGAAAGTTTGAGAGCATGCGCACCCGTCCTCACCACTGGTCTAGCCCCAGTGCAGCTCCAGGGGTGGCAGCAATCACAGATGTGTCTTCTACTCCAGCCCTAGTGCTTCCATCATTGCTAGCACCACGGGAACTGCACTGAGACGAGACCAACAGGGACGCAATTGCTGTGAATTGCCTGTATCTAACATTATTCCTCTACAAAGAAGAAAGTGCGTATGGCACTGTACATAACAGCAGTACAAGACTGTAGTGATGTCATTGAGCTCATGATCCAGGAAGCCTAAAGATTTTCGTTCCACGTCTCCCAGTGATGGGCAGGGCTAGAGGACATGGGGGTTAAAACACTTGCTATGGTGCTACCAGTATTGCTGCCATCAGTAGAGCTGCTCCAGTGCTAGCATAGACAAGGCCTATACGTCTTCCGCACTGTTTAATGCTGCTCGGCACCCTGCTCTTCTAGGCGAGCTGATAAAAGGTATGAAGAGTATTGTCCTGTTTTACCGTTGTCATACTTCACACCTAATACTGTTCCCTCCCTCCTCCCACTCCATCTCCACAACCTCTTCCCTTCCGGCTCTCCAGAACCAAGGCTCTTACCCAGGCTTTACCACAGTGTGTTTACCGCAACAGGGGCTTGCTTTCCCACCTAGAAACTCAACATACCTCACACCACCAGCTCACAACAGACTCCAAAGTTTACCTATGTCTCAGATTCCTCTCAAAAGTCCCACTCCCGGCCCTGCTTGTCCTTGCAATGCCCCCATTTTACACTCTCCGGACCATCCTTCATCTCCCAACATCAAAGTCCAAACCCTGAACTACCCTCCACACTTGCCCTTTAACCCACAGCTGCAAGAGCATCCCTCATACCAGGAGCTGCAGAAGCTCTCTAAAAGTGGGGGGCCACGGGCAGCCAAACCATTGCCCCTCCCCCCACCCCTTCTCTCTTGCTCCCGCCCTTGCATCACCCCTTCCCCCCGAGGCCCCACCCCTGCACTGCCCCCTTCCCCCAAGGCCCCACTACCACGCCACGTCTTCCCCTGAAGCCCCACTCCCACGCCGCCCCTTCCACCAGGTTTAAACCAGTGCAGCATTTTGCTCGTTGGCTGCATTCAGAGGGGGAGAAAGCTGGATTGAGAATATAAACTGTCATCAGGCACTTTACTGGCAAGAAATGATTGTGTTCCTCAGTGGGATTGTAGTTAGGCAGGTTATACTGTATGCAGGGACTCTTATTTGCTTTCCAGATTTTTTCATTCCTCTGAAAAGGGGTGTGGGCAGCTTCTCTGTTGATTCTGGGGCCCATTGTGATGTTGTGTTTGCTTAGGTTAGTGTTTGCTATACCATTTTTAATTCCAATCCAGGGCTTTGCCTTGATAAGAAATTCCTTTATGGCTTCCACACTATCATAGTTCTCCTAGGCAATGGAGTAGACAGCTGCCCGTATGGTGGGGTTTATACTTCCCATAAAGTTCTAGAGGTTTCCCTAAACTCTCAATCCTGAAGGGGATTTTTGATTTGATGTTTGCATTCTGTATTTATTAAAATGATAAATGGACCAGTCATTCTTTGAGTCTAGCACACACTATGAAAACTACTGTGGAGAAAAAAAATCCCCTTTTCTCATATTCTTTCTGAGTAGATATTCAGAAGAAACCTGAGCTGATGCACATTGCACCAGTCAGGTGGGTTTGTTTTGTTTTGTTTTTTTGTTTTTAAACCCTATCCACATCCCCAAATATCTTTATGTCCCATAAACATGTTAAAAACATACATAACTGTAGGCCAATGGAACAGACTGCCTAGGGAGGTTGTGGAAGCTCCTCAACAAAAATCCAGCTCGGAGCAATTTCAGATCCAGATCCAAACTTCTCTTCTGGTTCCCCTATCCATAGTAGAGAGATACCAAAATTGCATCTAGTTTGGGTTTTGAACATCCTAATGTTCAAAGAAGTTGAGATCAGGATTTTGATTTGGGCTTATCTCTGCTGTGTAATAGGCTGAACCAAAACCCCACATCTGGATAGCCTGGGGCTTAGTGGAAGTTTGGATGTGGACTTTGTAGCTTTGCCCCATCTCTAACACATGAATGCTGCAAATGGATGGGGTGGGGAGTGATAGCAGCTGCCTTCCTAGCTTGCAAGGTATTAACTGAAGCAGAAGGCAGCAGAGAATGGACATTTTATTTCATTGGTGCTTCTCATGTTTTCGAAACGCAAACAAAATCTAATTACAAATCAATTCAGACAAAAAAAAATCATAAATCAACCGGGGCTCCAAAACCTTCCTCTCCCTAGCAAGTTTAACCCTAACACCCAAGGAAAATTAACTTCAAAGAAAACAAACCCACCCCAGCATCATTTCACCCATCTCCCAGTTAACTCCTCCCACATCGAGAAACCTTGGGAAAATATGAGCCTGATCATCTCGTCAAACGTGGACTCTTGCTGACATATTGTGCCAGATCCTCAGCTAGTGTGAATCCTCATAGCTCCATTGAAGTCAATAGAGCTCTGCTGATTCACACCAGCTGAAGATCTGGCCCCACGACTCCTTTTGTTCTTTTCTTCCCTCACACAGGGATGCTAGTCAGGTCCCATCTCTGGGCCAAGCAATGACATCATGGCAGTTACAGCAGGCTTCATCAGGCTGCACTGGTCTGGGGCTTGGCTCTGATGCACATTGGAGAAAGCCTCTAGGAACAGGGTGTGCCATTCTGAGCATTCTAGATACACTGCCTGTCAATTTTTGATCCATGGTGCAGGGACATTTGGATTTTCCTCCGACAGTCAAATACCACATATGGAATATACTGAAGCCAACAAACCTCAAACAAAACATATGAAAAATATTTCACTGATATTTCACTTAGAAGTCCGCAAGCACAACTGCCATCACCCCCTACTACAGGACAGTGGTCCCCAATTCTCATCTGCACAAGTAATATTTCCAGTAGGCAGACCACCTTCCTTGATTTTATGATGCTGGGCAGTTCTCACTAATTGTTAGGATGCCTATAGTTCTTCTATTGGCATATTTTGCGGTTGTTTAAAGAAATATAAATATATATCATACTTCTCAAAGCCCAGCATTCTGGGCACCTGACCAGCAGGAGTGGATAACACGACTAAAGGTTGTGTGAATGGAGCAGAGAAACAGAAAGTGCTATAAATCAGGGCACAGCATATAGGCAGTCTTGTAACAAAGGTGTAGATCCTACATAACTGAATACATATGAATGGAACATCTTTTACTTGGGTAAAAGGCAAGAATGAACAGATTAAACAAAGGACCCACCCTTTTTTCCACCAGCAGATAACAAAGCTGCTATTTATTTACCCTTGAGGGAGGTTACGTATTGGGCTGCAGCAGACTGGGTGATTTTATTGATATTTGCTCTTCCTTCCCACATTTGCAAGAGACAGACATCGGGGACTGAGCTGTAGAATATTAAAGCACTTGACACAGTTATCATGGAATGCAACGTATTTATCAAAAGCTGGAGCTGCACTGGAAACCCCGACTGCACAAATGGTGTCTGTTACTTGATCAAAAATAATCATCATGATTCATGCCCTCTGGGGGGTTTTGCAGCAAGCTGGCTGCTGAGCAGTTCTATGAGAAGCATATTGCTCTGTATGGTAGATAAATATTATTACATTTAAATATTAGTTTTACTTTTGATAAGTTTGATGTTATTGCACTGTGCTATCGTGAATACCAAGTCCAGGTTGGCTAATCTATTACAGCTGGTTAGGCAATTGATGGTGTGTGCCAATGTCTAATTTTAGATCACAAGTCTTGTATTCCACATAAGCTGAAACTTGATTTTTTTGAGCCAGTTGTTCTTGGCTAGAACTCTTTAGCGCCAGCTTATTAACTAGTGGTGCCCAGATAAGCTAAGAGCTCTTGATCTTTTATTATAAACGAGTATGTGCATATTGGCTATAGATTCTGGCCCAAATTGATCCACCAAAGTCACTGGAGGTAGCAAATTACACCAGCCAAGGATCTGGACGTTAAGTATCATAAATTGCAGGACTGTTTCAAACTTGAATGCCTAAAAGTAGGCACATAAATCCACATATCTCTATATCTAAAAGCCAGGACACTTATCTAATTATGGATTTAGGCACTTAAATTAGGTTTCTAGTGTTTGAAACTTTTGGTTTACTTGTACTAATCTTGCAGGTAGTCTGCATTCAAAGAATGATCCAGGTCTGCTTGTTTATTAGAGACAGGCCCAAATGAAAATGCCCCCAAACTTTTGGGAAGTTCAGATCTGAAGCCAAACTTTTGTTTGACCCTTATATTTATAAATGGGCCAAATCCAAACCCTGAAACTTTGCAGCTCAGACCCATCCATATTGTTTTAAATGAACTTTATCAAACCTGGTTTCAGTTGTTGGGTTTTCATACACAAAAAATATGTTAACAGCATTGAGCAAGACAGTGACCTCCAGCATTTCAGGAGTTAATCCAGAATAAAGGGGAGTTTACAGGCTGATTCAATTCAGCAGGTCTGGCTGTAAATCGTTTGTATGTCTGTGTACGATAAAAAGCAAATATAAATTTTCAAAAATTTTTTAACCTTGCATGGTGTATAAAGAGAATACATAATATTCTTGGTCATAAATACGTCTCTAGTCAAACCCATTGTGTATACACAGAATACATAATGGATTTGACTGAGACATTTATCCACTACTGAGGAGAAATCGAAAATCTCTCTCTACCAGAGTGGTCTTTGGAACTCTGAGTCCTTATCAGCTTCCCCCTTGCTCGTGGATAGGTCATGCAGACCTTGAACATAGACTCTCCAAGTACACGTACGAATTCATAAGTACGTACATGACCCGCCGTGGGCTGTCTGTGATGCTGCCACAGATCCGCAGTCAGCACCTCAGGAGTCCCTGCTCTCTAAAGTCTAATACGGCAGAGCCACTCAACCCTTGCTGTTTGGTTGGGGAGGCAATTGCTGACCCAATGGGCAAATAGCGATATTATTATTTGTATTACTGTAGGGCATAGCAATTTTAATCACGGACCAGGGCCCCATAGTGCTGAGTGCTATACGAACACAGAACAAAGAATCCCTGGCCCATGTTGTAAGAGTAAACATACAATATACACCCAATAGAGCATGCATAAGAAGAATGTATAGAATAAACAGTAGCTAATACCACATTTATCAGAATCGTTTGAGGAAGGCATGCAGAACCAAGCCAAGCCCACAGCAGTTTCAGGTTTGCTAAGAAGTTAGGTTTAAGTCCCAAGAATAAGGATGAGACCATGAGAGCAAGTAGCACAGCCATGAAGAGACTCTGTCCTTTGTGAGTCTAGGCTGCTACTTAGGACCCATGAAATTTGCTACAATTGCACAGAATTAAATAGTTTACTTAAGTTTTAAAATCATGTTTCATTTGGTGCAGGGCACTCTTTTGGTGCAAGTGGGCTTGGGGGAAGGGAGGGAAGTCAGGAGTTTTAAACTATAACAGGCAAAACGTACACAACTGGTTCATTTGTGTTCAGAGACACTGGTTCGCTCTCAGTCACAGAGACAAAGGAAAGCTCTGTGTGTCATGTGACTGACAGCAGCCACCAGGATAATCATCCGCCGTGACAATTATTTATTTTATTCATTGACTTATATGGTGTCCATCACAATGGTAGCATACCTCTAATGTGACAGAAGTCTTAAGGGCAGCAGCAGAAAACATTTTTAAAGCTAACCTTACAGGTTTATATATTTGCCTGTGCATTTTACGGCTCCGGTATATATGTCATGGCTGAGGGGCATAAGGAGGATTATTATTACTTAGTATTTGTAGTATTGTAGCACTCGGAGCCTCAGTCATGCATCAGATTGTGGGTTACTCAAGTTTAGTAAAGCTGGACTGTGTCCCTGCATGCCCCTGCCTGTGCTGTGGTACTGGAGCAGCTCTGCCTTTGTTTCTACAACAGAGTCTTCAGCACACTTTGTGCATGCATGTGTCTTAGCCATCCGGCCAAGTCACAGAGAGAGTTCAGCATCTTCTGGGGTAGCAAAGTCTCCAAGTCAAAATCCAGCATAACACCAAACTAAAGGACTCCTCGGCCCCATTTGGCGCAGCTTTCAATCCCCTTCCTTTCAGACAGACCCTAGTTGTAGCAGCTTGCCTTAATAGTCTTCAGTCAGCCCCCGGTCCCACTGAGCCCTGGTCTACACTAGGACTTTAGGTCGAATTTAGCAGCGTTAAATCGATGTAAACCTGCACCCGTCCACACGATGAAGCCCTTTTTTTCGACTTAAAGGGCTCTTAAAATCGATTTCCTTACTCCACCCCTGACAAGTGGATTAGCGCTTAAATCAGCCTTGCCGGGTCGAATTTGGGGTACTGTGGACACAATTCGATGGTATTGGCCTCCGGGAGCTATCCCAGAGTGCTCCATTGTGACCGCTCTAGACAGCACTCTCAACTCAGATGCACTGGCCAGGTAGACAGGAAAAGAACCGCGAACTTTTGAATCTCATTTCCTGTTTGGCCAGCGTGGCAAGCTGCAGGTGACCATGCAGAGCTCATCAGCAGAGGTGACCATGATGGAGTCCCAGAATCGCAAAAGAGCTCCAGCATGGACTGAACGGGAGGTACGGGATCTGATTGCTGTACGGGGAGAGGAATCCGTGCTATCAGAACTCCGTTCCAGTTTTCGAAATGCCAAAACCTTTGTCAAAATCTCCCAGGGCATGAAGGACAGAGGCCATAACAGTGACCCGAAGCAGTGCCGCATGAAACTGAAGGGGCTGAGGCAAGCCTACCAGAAAACCAGAGAGGCGAACGGCCACTCTGGGTCAGAGCCCCAAACATGCCGCTTCTATGATGAGTTGCATGCCATTTTAGGGGGTTCAGCCACCACTACCCCAGCCGTGTTGTTTGACTCCTTCAATGGAGATGGAGGCAACACAGAAGCAGGTTTTGGGGACGATGAAGATGAAGATGATGATGATTGATGATGAGGTTGTAGATAGCTCACAGCAAGCAAGCGGAGAAACTGGTTTTCCTGACAGCCAGGAACTGTTTCTCACCCTGGACCTGGAGCCAGTACCCCCCGAACCCACCCAAGGCTGCCTCCTGGACCCGGCAGGCGGAGAAGGGACCTCCGGTGAGTGTACCTTTTAAAATACTATACATGGTTTAAAAGTAAGCATGTGAAAGGATTAATTTGCCCTGGCATTCGCGGCTCTCCTGGATGTACTCCCAAAGCCTTTGCAAAAGGTTTCTGGGGAGGGCAGCCTTATTGCATCCTCCATGGTAGGACACTTTACCACTCCAGGCCAGTAACAAGTACTCGGGAATCATTGTACAACAAAGCATTGCAGTGTATGTTTGCTGGCGTTCAAACAACATCCGTTCTTTATCTCTCTGTGTTATCTTCAGGAGAGTGAGATATCATTCATGGTCACCTGGTTGAAATAGGGTGCTTTTCTTCAGGGGACACTCAGAGGTGCCCGTTCCTGCTGGGCTGTTTGCCTTTGGCTGAACAGAAATGTTCCCCGCTGTTAGCCACGGGGAGGGTGGAGGGTTGAGGGGGTAGCCACGCGGTGGGGGGAGGCAAAATGCGACCTTGTAACAAAAGCACATGTGCTATGTATGTAATGTTAACAGCAAGGTTTACCCTGAAAGAGTGTAGCCACTGTTTTATAAAATGTGTCTTTTTAAATACCGCTGTCTCTTTTTTTTTTCTCCACCAGCTGCATGTGTTTCAATGATCACAGGATCTTCTCCTTCCCAGAAGCTAGTGAAGATTAGAAAGAAAAAAAACTGCACTCATGATGAAATGTTCTCTGAGCTCATGCTGTCCTCCCACACTGACAGAGCACAGACGAATGCGTGGAGGCAAATAATGTCAGAGTGCAGGAAAGCACAAAATGCCCGGGAGGAGAGGTGGCGGGCTGAAGAGAGTAAGTGGCGGGCTGAAGACAGGGCTGAAGCTCAAATGTGGCGGCAGCGTGATGAGAGGAGGCAGGATTCAATGCTGAGGCTGCTGCAGGATCAAACCAGTATGCTCCACTGTATGGCTGAGCTGCAGCAAAGGCAGCTGGAGCACAGACTGCCACTACAGCCCCTGTGTAACCAACCACCCTCCTCCCCAAGTTCCATAGCCTCCACACCCAGACGCCCAAGAACGCCTCCAGCCAACCAGCCACTCCACCACAGAGGATTGTCCAAAAAACAGAAGGCTGGCATTCAATAAATTTTAAAGTTGTAAACTTTTAAAGTGCTGTGTGGCATTTTCCTTCCCTCCTCCACCACCCATCCTGGGCTACCTTGGTAGTCATCCCCCTATTTGTGTGATGAATGAATAAAGAATGCATGAATGTGAAGCAACACTGACTTTATTCCCTCTGCAAGCGGTGATCGAAGGGAGGAGGGGAGGGTGGTTAGCTTACAGGGAAGTAGAGTGAACCAAGGGACGGGGGGTTTCATCAAGGAGAAACAAAGAGAACTTTCACACCGTAGCCTGGCCAGTCATGAAACTGGTTTTCAAAGCTTCTCTGATGCGTACCGCACCCTCCTGTGCTCTTCTAACCGCCCTGGTGTCTGGCTGCGCGTAACCAGCAGCCAGGCGATTTGCCTCAACCTCCCACCCCGCCATAAACATCTCCCCCTTACTCTCACAGATATTGTGGAGCACAAAGCAAGCAGTAATAACAGTGGGAATATTGGTTTCGCTGAGGTCTAACCAAGTCAGTAAACTGCGCCAGCGCGCCTTTAAACGTCCAAATGCACATTCTACTACCATTCTGCACTTGCTCAGCCTGTAGTTGAACAGCTCCTGACTACTGTCCAGGCTGCCTGTGTACGGCTTCATGAGCCATGGCATTAAGGGGTAGGCTGGGTCCCCAAGGATAACTATAGGCATTTCAACGTCCTCAATGGTTATTTTCTGGTCTGGGAATAAAGTCCCTTCCTGCAGCTTTTGAAACAGACTAGAGTTCCTGAAGATGCGAGCGTCATGTACCTTTCCTGGCCATCCCACGTTGATGTTGGTGAAACGTCCCTTGTGATCCACCAGAGCTTGCAGCACTATTGAAAAGTACCCCTTGTGGTTTATGTACTCGCCAGCTTGGTGCTCCGGTGCCAAGATAGGGATATGGGTTCCATCTATGGCCCCACCACAGTTAGGGAATCCCATTGCAGCAAAGCCATCCACTATGACCTACACATTTCCCAGGGTCACTACCCTTGATATCAGCAGATCTTTGATTGTGTGGGCTACTTGCATCACAGCAGCCCCCACAGTAGATTTGCCCACTCCAAATTGATTCCCAACTGACCGGTAGCTGTCTGGCGTTGCAAGCTTCCACAGGGTTATTGCCACTCGCTTCTCAACTGTGAGGGTTGCTCTCATCTTGGTATTCATGCACTTCAGGGCAGGGGAAAGCAAGTCACAAAGTTCCATGAAAGTGCCCTTACGCATGCGAAAGTTTCGCAGCCACTGGGAATCATCCCAGACCTGCAACACTATGCGGTCCCACCAGTCTGTGCTTGTTTCCCGAGCCCAGAATCGGCATTCCACAGCATGAACCTGCCTCATTAGTACCATGATGCATGCATTGGCAGGACCCAGGCTTTCAGAGAAATCTGTGTCCATGTCCTGATCACTCACATGACCACACTGACGTTGCCTCCTAGCCCGGTATCGCTCTGCCAGGTTCTGGTGCTGCATATACTGCTGGATAATGCGTGTGGTGTTTAATGTGCTCCTAATTGCCAAAGTGAGCTAAGCGGCCTCCATTCTTGCGTTGGTATGGCGTCCGCACAGAAAAAAGGCGCGGAACGATTGTCTGCCGTTGCTCTGACGGAGGGAGGGGCGACTGACGATATGGCTTACAGGGTTGTCTTCAGGGAGTTAAAATCAACAAAGGGGGAGGCTTTACATCAATGAGTATTTCAGGCAGGACTTCACGGAGGGTTCCAATAAGAAATGGTGCACCTAAGTAATTGTTCTTATTGGAACAAGCAGGTTGGTCTGGCCTCTGATTGATACATGGCTAGATTTACCTCGCTGCACCTTCTCTGTGAGTGACTGCAGTGTGACCTAGAGGAATGAGTCCCCTAGACGGGGGGTGGGGGGAGCAAATGAGTACAAAACAAATCTGGTCTATTTCTTGTTTTGATCCACTCCATCTATCTTTTACATCTTTGGCTGGCAGCAGACGGTGCAGAAGGACTGCAAGCCATCCACATCTCATGGCTGCTTGGCAGAAGATGGTGCAGTAGGACTACTAGCCATCCTCATCTCTTGCCTGCCTGGCAGAAGATGATGCAATAGGACTGCTAGCAATCCGTATCGCCTGCCTGCTCACCATAAGACGGTTCAATAGGACTGACTGCAGGACTAAAGAGAATGACCTGGTCGAGTCACTCCAAATTTAGTCCCTGCGACCATGTCTGCCCAGGCGCTCCCAGCCGACGTGGCCAGGAGCACCTCGGACATGACGAGGATGGCTGCCAGTCGTACTGTACCGTCTGCTGCCACAAGGCAAGGGGTTGATGCTGCTGTGTAGCAATGCAGTACCACGTCTGCCAGCACCCAGGAGACATATGGTGACGGTTACCTGAGCGGGCTCCATGCTTCCCGTGGTATGGCGTCTGCACAGGTGACTCAGGAAAAAAGGCGCGAAACGATTGTCTGCCCTTGCTTTCACGGAGGGAGGGAGGGAACGGGGGCCTGACGATATGTACCCAGAATGACCCGCGACAATGTTTTAGCCCCATCAGGCATTGGGATCTCAACCCAGAATTCCAATGGGCAGCAGAGACTGCGGGAACTGTGGGATAGCTACCCACAGTGCAACACTCCGGAAGTTGACACTTGCCTCAGTATTGTGGAAGCACTCCGCCGAGTTAATGCACTTAGAGCATTTTCTGTGGGGACACACATACTCGAATATATAAAAACGATTTCTAAAAAACCAACTTCTATAAATTCGACCTAATTTCGTAGTGTAGACATACCCTGAGGCTTCTCACACAATGTGGCGTGGGAGCTGCCAGTCTGCTCTCCTTCCCACAGCTGAGCTGGCTCTCTCCTTACAACTCTGACTGCTCTTACAGGTGACATGGGGCCGGGCTGATTGAGTCTACAGCAACTCATTAACCCTTCCTGGCCAGTAGAGAGTTCAGATACCCAATCACATGGACTTAAACTAGAATCCCACCTTGAAATTCTTTCTAGAACTTGAGGAAAGTTGGGTTCTGGATCCATATGTCTGGGCTCAGACCCATTTCTAGAGTTTGCTTTGATGTTAGTAAGTTGTAGCCATGGCCCTTCATTTTCTATTTTTTAAATTCTGTTTAAAATGTCCTGGGAATTTATCAGTGTATATTACAAAAATTAAAACGTGGGTGAAAATCCTAACTTTACAGTTTTCTCAGTAAGTATCAGGGTTAATATTGGGGGATGGGAGGACAGCAAAAAAAACAATGAGTAGAGAAAAGTAAGAGTACTGAAATGAAAAGTAGTTTAATGCTGTGATTTATTTCATGAGCCATACATTAACAGTACACAGACATATGCATGCACATTCACTACATTACCTTTCTCTATCAGGCACATTTATACTTAGACTAATTTATTATTAACATAAATACCTCCACCTAATGTAATTATTGGATTTTCTTAAAATCAGTATTTAAATATACATGAGTGGTCAAGATTCAGGTGAAATATTGGTAAAAAAAATAGCTATTGTAAAACATATAAATTTTTGGTCAAAGTCTGTAAATAAATGAAGAGCCTTTGTGGTAGCTGATATCTGCCTAGAATACTCTTTCCTGTACTCATGTACTTATCAATGTAAAAACAATTCACAGGAAATCAAAGTGCTCTGTAATAACAGGTGAGGCACAAGAAAACTGATATGAGACTGATATTTATATCCAGGCTCCAATCGTAGGACATGGATCAGGTTTATGAAAGGTTAATATCCATATCTTAGGGCCAGGAGTCAGTTTTTACTACCTCCAGTAGCTACTGTCACATCATCTTTTTTGAGACTGAAATGCAACTAACCGCAAACTAAGGCAGGGAAAATATATTAGGATCACAAACTAATAGGGTCAGTTAAAACACACCAATGAGGCTACTGGATATTTGTCACTGGCTACTGTCTCTGAGCCTCAGTGCCTTTCTGATTGCTCAGCCACATTTTGTTCTTAAAATAGTTCCTTCTGCACAGTCAGCCACGGAGCTAGACTCCAGGGGATGGATCACGGCCCTGATTCTCCCTTGTGATCCAGATGCTTTGAGCCACCCCACTCCAGCAACGCAAAGCAGCCAGAAAGCAGGCTTCCATGGCTATTTCCCCTTGTGTAAATGGGCTCCTCAGGTGGTGCAGAGCCAGCATAGGAGCTTCATACCAACTGCTCTGGGCCACTGGTGTGAGGGATGTGGCTGGAGAGTAAACGCTTTTCTCAGTTTTCATTCTTAACCCTTCCTTTACTCACTTGTCTCTCTCGAATGACATTAATAGACTTGGAGGATGTGGCAGAACATGTTAGTCATCCTGTCAGACTAGTAATTTGGTCAAATGACAAACTTTCAGTCATTTGAACAAATGGCCATTCCACTAGGGCATTTCATCAAAGGATTAAAACTAAAAGGCATTTGGCCACATGACTGAAGATGTCATTGTGTTTCTGGACAGGGGCCGGAACAGATTTTTATAAAACAATCAGACTAAAGGGTAATTATTCATTCACTGGAGTCACACGATCAACAAATCCTACTTACCATTTTTTAAAAATAGCCACCATTTTAAATCCACCCCTGTCACAGTTATCTACCTCACCAGGCTCCTTCCCAAGCTTGTGGATGTACAGGAGTATCTGGAATAATGTCCCTTCACCCTTTGGGTATCCAGAGATGGACTCACCATACGATGTTACACACAGGTACCACGTTATTGGCATGGGAGAAGCCACGCAAGAGAGAAGATGTAATAACTGTAGGACAGAGTCTCTGGGAATGTTGGGTGAAAGCAAGGTGCCAGAATCCTCAGCAGAGTGCTTTGCCCTTAATAGAAAGACTCTACATTCTCTCTCGCCAACCTGAGTGCTGAACACTTTACTGAAGATGACATGCCACATGACTGTTCCTTGTTCTATGAAACTCAGGAATCTCTGCAAGGCCACCTCTATATTCCCTGCTGCAGTGGGGACATTTGTCAGGAACATTTATGATTTATTCATTACTGGCTAGATTGACACCAGCTCTAGCCCAGGCACTACCCTGCAAGGGGAGTCAGAGCTCCTCCTCTTTCCCTCAAGTGCAGCTGCATTAGGGGTGCCCAGATTACAACTTCAAGAGGAGTGTGAGAGCAAGGGTTGCACACTCGATGCTCTTCTTGGTAAGCAAGTGAGTAAGGAAGTAGAAAGGCCTGGCTCTGCCTTTCTATGCACCATCCAGAAGAACTATCTGGGTCTGAGGGCAGGGCATCTGCTTCACCGGGTTGAGGGTCGTAATAAAGTACAGTACTCCCTCTCCTGCACAAGGGAGGAATTCTGACACAGGTGCCTCTGGGGCACAGTACCTCCTGGGAGAGATCAGCTTATTTTCCATTCCTTCTTTTTCATAGCAGAGCCCACAACATACTAGTCCCCTTCCAGCCAGAAAAGATGAGACTGTCCCTTCCCTGAGGGGCTGACAAGGTTGGGATGGCAGACAGACAAAGGTCATGGGAAATGGCTTCATATAAATAGAAAGGTCAAAGTGATGCTTGGCCACATCTCTGCAAAATAAAATTGTCAGCTAAGCAAAGCAAGGCCCTGTGCTCAACTTGCTGGCATTTCTCTACTAGTCTAACCCAATAACTTTTGAACTCCACATCCAATCAATTCCAACATTTCAGGGAACGTTCCAGCCATCAAAGGGAAGAATCATTTTGATTTTTGGTGAAAACTAGAAAAGCCTGATTTCCACTAATCCAGCGCACAGGGTTATCATTTGGTGCTGGAATCAAGGGAGTCTCTCTGGTGCCCCTTGCCGCTCCATACACATACCACAGGCAGCAGCTTAGTATGCTGCTCTCTCTCACTAGGCACAGGGTGTTCAGTGATCACTCAGAGTCAGTGCTTAACGTGCTGCCAGAGCTCTGCTTTATTCTGGGCCGGCTTCCAACTGGCTATGCATAACAACAAGACCTTCACATTGCTTCATCCAGACATTCTGTCTGGGAAGCTCAGCCCTTAAAAGGCACAGTCCCCAACACCACAGTACAGTGCCACAGTACAGTGTCAGGGCAAGTGCACCTGTATTTCCCCTTAGTGATTCAGCAACGGCACCCACTGCGAGGCTTCCAGCTCCCTAGCTGTTGCCTTTCTTGAGTGGAGACCAGGGTCTTTATCCCTCCTGAGTAGGGTTACCAGATAGCAAGTATGAAAAATCAGAATAGCAGATGGGGGGAACAAGGGCCTGTGTGGGAGCTGGGGGGAGAATAAGTTCCCATATAAAACAAAGCCCCAAAAACATCAGGACGTCTGGTCACCCTACTTCTGACTGGAATATTTCCAGGTTGAACAGTTCGTTCCCTACCTTCACTGTGTTATTCCCAGCAAAAGACACTCTGCCTGAGCAGGCCTGTTCACTTCTCCTTTCAGAGATGGTACACGGTGTAACTGCCAACAGTTCTAACTTACCACACAGCACTTCTCATGCAAGCCTATTTTATTTGGAAGGTAAAAGCACTTCAGAGAAAACATATAAAAACAATACCATAACCTACCCACATGCTAATAATCTTACGAGAGATCATCCCGATTGTGTTCAACATGGGCTCTGGCAGGTGAGCTCCTCAAGCCCCCCAAAGGGGTCTCTTTTGTGGTCACAAGTTCATAACAGCTTTAGCTCAGAACTATCAGATATGAAAAGTTCAGTCCCTGAACCTAAAGCCTATTTTCCAACCCTCTCTCTCCATAGCTATATGCACACAAATACATATAACTTTTATATTATACATGCTGTCTTCAGTATAAGTCCATTAGATTTACCAAAAGCAGCACAGCAGAAATGGGTGTGCAAGGCAGACTTAAATGCGAAGGGGGTTTGGGCCTTGTGGGTGAGGCCGAGAAGGAACCTCCTCAGCCAGATGAGCCATGAGAAGGATGTGTCCTCAGTGTCTGCTACGCTAGGAAGGACTGGGAAAAGCATGTCTTCAGCTCTGCAACTTAAGAAAGCTCAGTCAGCAGGACTCATTTTCATGCTCCTGCATGGGTCCTTTTCTGTTTTCCTCCATCCACGGCTCTGCCTCCCGCCCCCCCCGCCCATCTCTCAAAAAAGGGAAGGGGTAGATGCTTGTGCTCTAATCCCCCTTTTCTCTTCACACCCAATAGGCCTTTATACAAGAGGTGGAATAGTTTCCAAAGAACTAGTTGAAACATGCAAGCAGGGAGGAAGAATTTAAAGCCCCCCTCGACATCACCAGTACAACTGTGCTTTTCTTATCACTCATCTGAAATGGATACATCAAACATAGTCGAGTTGTATCCAAGCTGCAACTTTTCTTTTTTTCTAACAAAAGCCAGGTGTCAATCATTCCTCAGGGCAGAGACTACCTTTTACTCTGGGTTTGTGTACCACTTAGCAGCATGGAGCCCTAAGTCTCACTTGGGGTTTTAGGTGCAATTGCAATACACATATTTAAAAGTGAACGTGACCATTAATCATAGTTGTGGATTTTACCATTGCTCCCCCGACACACACACGCACCTATATTTGCCTCAGTTCATTTTGGGAAAGTGTAACAATTTTATGGCTTTGGCTTCTGAGGTCAGGAAGTGATATTAGACATTTGGTGGAAGTTTTAGTCATTTGGCCAAATCACCGTGGGATGATCATTTGCTCAAATGATCAAAATGTTCAGCCATTTAACCAAATGACTAGTGAAAGAGAATTGCTAATATATATATCCGAATGACTAACATACATACCTAAACATATCCAAACTACTTTTCAGTTAATAAATAACACTTGCTAACTTGCCTTAAAGGGATGTTGGGAGGATTAATTACTTATTGCCTGAAAAGTGCTTGGAAGGCAGAAAGTGCTACCTAAATGCTAATTTATTATCATCATGTAATGCAAAGGGCACCTGATGAGCAGGCTGCTTTTGGCTCTGCTGGGTTTATTTTGGTGAAGACATAGCCAGTGGATTTGTTTTGCAGTGGTGCAACTCGCACAGCTGTTAGGAACAGACATAAATCAGAAAGGAGACACGCATTACCAGAGAAATCTACTCTATGCAAAATTAATGTTGGTCTGGCCTGGCAGAGGCGACGCACACAGCAGAGGTGAAATGCACAGTCTTACGGGGAAGCTGAGTATCTGCCCACCTGGTAAATTTATGTCTTTCACCTCTAGAACTTCAATTCACACACAGCGTGAGGTTGTAAGTGAAATGAATTTATTGGTGTCAGCTCATTCCCTAATGGGTAACAGTTCATGTCACAAAATCAGCACTGATAATTTGTCATGACTGGAAGTCTCTTCTTAAGAGAGGCTCAGGAGTGCACAAGCGTGGTGGAATTACTTCTCGACCCTCAAGAGAATAGGCAGAGCACTGTAGAGAAGCCCACACTCCAGCAAAGGAAACAGAGGTAATAACTAATAACTCCCCCCTCCTCCTAACCTCATCATGAACTGCGTTAAAGAAACTTCCTGTGCAGCAAGTTCAACAGTAATGAAAAACAGACCTCCCTTGCATTATGCCTCATTTTGTAATAGGGATAAGATGTAATGGCATGTCAGATCGATGGTAAACTCACTAGGAAAACAACATTATCAGAGTATAACGGAGGCAACAGACCATATCTGCATTTGCGCCGTAAAGAAACATAACCTAGTGACCCCTCTCATTTACTGAAGGGAAAATCCAGCTAAAAACTCCAAGGGGTCTTGAAACAATTCCAGGTTGCCGTGTCCTCAAGCTTAGCTTCTAAAAGCTGTGTTTTCACTCTCTCTGTTTACGCCTCCTTTTCAGGATTGTGAAGCACAGCAGCTGAGAGACATTCACTGCAAAGCAGTTTTAGGCCCAAGATCTTGAATTTTAAAGTATCTGAAAACAAAATTTCTCTGAATATTTCTTAATATTTAAAGCTCTCAAAATCCAGCAGCCTATCGGTAATATTGATAACAGCAATAATAATTAAGGGGCTAATTTGCAATGCTGTCTGAGCACAGTCCTTGACTATGGACAAACTTTAATGGTCAATTTTTGGTCAGTTTTACTAAGCAATTGTCAGGCTAAGATCCTCTCTCTCACACACCTGGACCTAGAAATCTTTGATATTGATCATATTTAATTCTTATCTGCCATCAAAGGTATCGATGTGCCTTTCAAGACCAAAGTAAATGCAATTAATCATGCTGATGTGTAATAAGCTTTAGAAAATAAAGCAAGCTAAGATCTCTTTCCAATCAAACCCATGACAGGTTGGAGGCCACAGGGCAGGACACTTTAAAGTCCCACAGCAAAAATAGAGTCACTATCCCCTGCCCCCTCCTTGGCCTTGAAATCCAACACACCATTCCATTTGCCCTGAGAGGGAGAGGTTCCATAGCGGTTACAGAGCTTCTGACAAATAGCTGGTAGCCACAGCATTTAGAGCTTTAAACTAAAGCTAGTCAGAAACTGAAACTCCTGTTCCATGGGATACTCTGAAATTGCCAAAAAAATCATCATTCGGGAATGGAATAAAATTTTGAAATTTTCTGCAGAAAGAGAATCCCCAATTTTATTTTGAAGAAGTAAAAGCTACATTTGAGGTTAGGGATAGCATCCAGAGTGGCATAGACAAATAGGAGGATTGGGCCAAAAGAAATCTGATGAGGTTCAACAAGGACAAGTGTAGAGTCCTACACTTAGGACAGAAGAATCCCATGCTCTGCTACAGGCTGGGGACCGACTGGCTAGGTGGCAGTTCTTCAGAAAAAGACCTGGGGATTACAGTGGACGAGAAGCTGGATATGAGTCAACAATGTGCCCTTGTTGCCAAGAAGGCATTAGCAGGAGCATTGCCAGCAGATCGAGGGAAGTGATTATTCCCCTCTATTCGGCACAGGTGAGGCCACATCCAGAGTATTGCATCCAGTTTTGGGCCCCCCACTATAGAAAGGATGTGGACATGTTGGAGAGAGTCCAGCGGAGGGCAACAAAAATGATTAGGGGGCTGGGGCACATGACTTACGAGGAGAGGCTGAGGGAACTGGGCTTATTTAGTCTGCAGAAGAGAAGAGTGAGGGGGGATTTGATAGCAGCCTTCAACTACCTGAAGGGGGGTTCCAAAGAGGATGGAGCTAGGCTGTTCTCAGTGGTGGCAGATGACTGAACAAGGAGCAATGGTCTCAAGTTGCAGGCGGGGAGGTCTAGGTTGGATATTAGGAAACACTATTTCACTAGGAGGGTGGTGAAGCACTGGAATGGGTTACCTAGGGAGGTGGTAGAATCTCCACCCTTAGAGGTTTTTAAGGCCCGGCTTGACAAAGCCCTGGCTGGGATGATTTAGTTGGGGTTGGTCCTGCTTTGAGCAGGGGGTTGGACTCGGGGTTGGTCCTGCTTTGAGCAGGGGGTTGGACTCCTGAGGTCTCTTCCAAACCTAATCTTCTATGATTCAATGATTCTATGATTTTGTTTTGACCTTGTCAAAACATTTCCATGGCTCCCTGAGCTGCCCAGAACCCTGGCAGTCCACCAGGCAGGAAGCTTGGCGGTCAGGGCTTCCAAGCTGACAAGGAACCAGGACTCTGAAAACCTTGGGAGTCCTGGCTCTGGGGCAGTCTGCCTGGTGGAATTCCCTGGAGCTGAGGAACCTGGAAGCTTGGACTGCTGAGAAGTCACAAGCCTGGGAGCTTTGGAGCCAGGACTAGCAGGCTTTCAGTTCCTTGTCAGCCCACCATGCAGGCTGCTGAAGAGCTGCAAGGGTGAGCTGGCAGGAAACCAGGCAGGTTTTTGACAGAACCCAGTCTTGCAGGCAGCTTTTTATTGTATACCTCCCTGGTGTTCCATACATTTTTGTTGAAATTCACACATTCTTATGGAAAGTTTTGATGCTGAGGTATTAGCATGTTCCAATAAGCGCTACTTTAACCATCAAACATTAAGAACTATAAGCATAAACTGCATCTATAGCACCATAGATGGAGTCTATGGTATGTCTATACTACGAAATTAGGGTATGTCATAGGCAGTCAGTACAGTGAGTGAGCTAATCCCCTGTCCTCACTGATCACAATATTCCTGCTGCATCTGACACCAGCTGCTTCTTAGGAAGAGAGCATTTTGGAAGTCCAGTCACAGTGCCCAAGGTATGTGTAAGCAGTTGCCCCCACTGCTGTAGTAACCTGGTGTCAGGTCATGGGGTTGCCGGGGTTCTTTGCCTCTAGGATCCCCTGGTCCCACCATTCTAGTTCTGCTGCAGTCTGCAACTCCTGTGCCCTAGCCCTTCAGCCGGGGCACATTTCAGTTGACTCTGCTTCTGGGGTAACGAAATAAGTCAAAATGAAAATCCGAAGTCATAGCAGGCCTTCATCCCCAGCCTGGGCTCAGTAGTCCTTGCCCCTTTCCTGAGGCTTACACCACTGTGACTGTATATTGCAGTGGTGGGCAACCACCCGCATCACTTCCCGCAGCTCCCATTGGCTGGGAACAGCGAACCGCGGACACTGGGAGCTGCAGGTGGCCGTGTCTGCGGACAGTCAATATAAACAAACTGTCTCGCGGCCCACCGGCGGATTACCCTGGTATATAGCAACATTATATGTAAAGTTATGAACATAAAATGAAATTGTGACTGAAATGTGTTTACCAGACATGTATGAGGAGGGGGTAACCCGGTTCCTCAAAGACAAAGGATAAACCGACTCCTCTAGCTAGCTGTCATCAAAATAGATTGTCAGTCACCTGTCAAGTGGCCATTCTTTGGCAAGGAAGGGGGGCAGGGACATACTAACCTGCATATTAGCAAACAACAACGTGGAACCTCTTTCACCATGAGACCCCATGTCTCTGTCCTAACAGCTGGAAGGAACTTTATCTAGGGGTAGCCCTCAGGAAAATGCATTTCAAAGGGTGACTGGACTATAACATGAGGGGGAAAAACACCCTGGGATCGCTCTCTCTCTCTCTCTCTCACACACACACACACTCTCTCTCTCTTTCTCTCTCTCACCTAACAGGACAAAGGAACCAGCCCTTTGACTTTGGAGTTGGGGGCATCTTGACCAGAGAATTTAGCCATGTTGCTGGGAATGTGGATTTGAACTTAAACCAAGTCCAGTTTATTAAGTGTTAGCTACTAGGAAATGTTTTATCTTTATTTCTCCTGTAACTATTTTTTACTTTAATATCTTGTACTCACTTAAAATCTATCTCTTTGCAGTTTTATTTTTGTTTTATTTTTTTAAATCAAAACCAATCCAGTGTTGTGTTTAAACTGAACTGTTTGGATAACTCCAGTTAAAGCAGCAAACTGTTGCATATTGACCCCCTACAGAGGCAACAGAACTAATATCTGAGCTGCTCAGGAGAGTGTTGGACAGTGCAGAACACACATTTTGGGAAAAATTCAGGACTAGGAGTGTGATGAGGTTACCCTGCACATAGTAACCAAGGCTGATGGAAGCCAGAGGATGGCTGGTATGTTGCTGACAGGCTGGTGGGGTCAGAGTTGCTGGACCAGGGCTGTAGCTATTCACAGACACTCAGGATGTGACCTGCATGCTGTTTGCCTGTTTGTGTGCGGCCCAGGTTGGGAGTACAACAGCAGAGCATTGTGAGGCCCCCAAGGTTGCAGGGCAGCTGGTGACAGCCCCTCACTGGTCCAGATTTCACCTCATAATGTGACAACCATACTTCCTGTAAGGGGATGGTTGGGGAAGACAGGCCTGCCTTTCCTCTGGGTTCCAGCCCAGGGCCTTTGTGATAAGCCTGTTTCTAATGATCCCTTGCTGGTTCCCTAGCTTTGCCTGCTTGCATGTGTCTGTCGTGCAGCTGCGCTGTTCAGTCCCCCTCTCCCTGGAGTTTCACCTCTCTATGCAGCTTTTCCCAGTCTGTTGCTAAGGAGCTTTCTCTAGGTGTCTCTTAGCCTCTCTGGCAGCTGCCTGGAACCCCTTCACCTTTACTGTTCTCTCCCTTTAGGAGAAATCACAGGGTAAAAGCTTCTTACTGCAGCTCTCCTCTCTCAATTCTCCATCTTTGGCCCTGCAGTCCCTCCTTGATAGGAAACACCAAGGCCAGTTCTCCCCAGCTCCTTAGTTAGCCATGTCTATTCCAGGTGCCACAGAATTGTCTAATTCTCCCAAAGACACTATCTAGCCACCAAATAGTGCCAAAAAATCTTGAATATGGAACAGTTACAATCAACCTGCTCACCACGCAGTTCAGAGTCTGATGATTCACTGAATCAAAAGCCACAGAAAAAAATATACTCTGATCAATATGTGATCACTTTTCCCTCCCAAACTGTGCTGAGCTGACCATTCGAGACTGACAAAACCAGTCTGTACTGTACCCCTTCCTTAGTCCATAATGGAATTAAATTTATCACATACATTCATTGCTCTCTAGATGTTTCCACATCTGTACAACCCTACCAGATAGTTCGTATAGTGCCAAAGCAAATTGAGAGCTACTATTTTTGTAGGGCCCACAGACAAAAATATATTGTACCCGCAATCCTGCCTGTAGCACAAATTTTTGCATGCTATCACCCTGTATTTCTTTTTCAAATGAAAAGGAGTTGTGTTAATGTAATTGCAGAGCTGGGGAGAGGGCAGAAGGGGAGGGAGGAAATTGATGTTGCCAACTACTAAAGGATAAAATGGAGAGACTGCTGCTTCTAACTTAAATCGTGTAATACAGCTTTCCACAGTGAGAGTGAGGCATCCTCAGTTTGGCCCTATGTATCAAAGTAGAACTCAGACCCTGTTCAATTAATGTGTCTGTTTTGATGGGAAGGTTTTTCTTAACCATTGCTGGAAATGGCTTCTAATTTTCTTTTCACTTTCTGGCTGGCTTAATTAAAACCACACATACCGAACCCTGGTTTCGCTCATACCAGAAACTGCAAGTGAAACATGCTGTGACATCAGAGGATTTTTTATAGTTTCCATTTTCCCCTGACCACACTAAGTGAATTAGCTACTCCATCCTTTTGTGGCTTGATCTATTATAGAGATGCTTCTATTTTATCCCCCATGAATAGCATCATCTTTTCATTTCTGCAGCCACTGTGTACTCAATCCAGAACTATGAACTGAATAAACCACATCTCTTCAAGATTAGTCTTTCATAGACAACGTCACCCTGTGAATCAGCTACAAAACTGACTCAATAAATCCTTGAGGTTCTCCCCACTTCCCCAAGGGAAAAATTACTCATGAGAGTAAAATTATGTATATGAAAGTTCATGGGATCAGGCCCTTACAAACTAAAGCAAAAACGGGACCGATGCCTGGGAAATATATCTGGTTTAGCGTGGGACTCATTAAATGTTTGAGGGCCTGATTTTCAGACGTTCTGAGCCTCCACTTGAAGTTTGTGAGACCTGCAGGTGCTTAGCAAACCCTATCTGCTTGTTAAAAGAAGGGAATGGTCAGAAATGGCCAAACTGAAGAGAAGGAGTAATGCAAACAATACTTCCCCTGGCACATTAGGGTTGTGTTCAGTGCAATTGCTTTGGCTGTAGTTACTGAAGCAGTGGTGGATGGGAGGAAATATTGAGGGGCTATAAAAGAGGTGATTCATGATAGAGAGAATGGTAGCAGTGAAAGATGGAAAGCCAGTCACAGCATCAGGGTCTTGCATCTTTGTCTTTCCCATTTGCCCCCCCCCTCCCCGCCCCAAAAGCTGCAATGTTTATATTTGTTTGTAACAGAGTCAGTATTTCTTAGAGCACAAAGGCTGTGTCCTGCTCAGCCTTGCAAAAGTGCAACTCCAATGTCACACAGTTCTGAAATGGAAAGGAGACTGAAATACACCCAGCCACCTGATTCCCCATCTACAGTCGCTACGACACCTAGTCATGGCACAGGGAAAAAGGCAGAGTTTTTCAGTATCTTGTACATACTTTGGATTAGATTCAGATTAACTCAGTAACCTTTCATCCTCTCTTATCCATACCTAAGAATACAAGCAAAAGGAAGCTGATAATTGAAGGGCAGAACAAGTGAAACCCTTCTCAGTTCAACCTGGAGTTCAATGCCACTGAAGCCCAAGTGTGTAAAAGAAAATGGGAACAGTTTTACTGTGTTTAAGACTGTGGTAAGCCTGCAAAGCAGCTAAAATTCTGTTTGTAATATGCTACAGACTGATAAACAGGGAGTCTGGTTTACTGAGTAGATCAAGCAACTGAGTCAGGACTCCTAAATTCTATTTTTGGCTCTGCCATTGACTTCTTCTGTGACCTTGGGCAAGCTGCAGAACTTAATCTCTCCGTGCTTCAGTTTATCCATCTATAAAGTGAAGTTGATAATACTTCCATATAGTACAAGGGTCTTGTGAGGCTTAATTGGGGTTTGCAAAGTGCTTTGAGATCTACAAATGTGAGATATTATGGAAATGCAAAGTACATTATAATTAGAGATGGGCATTAACCAAAATCCCTGATGTAAACACTTCTGAACTTTGTGGGGGATGGGAGGAGAGGGAAGTGAGAGATGGTTTTGGAAATCTGGATTGGAATAGAAGTTCTGAGGCTTCGGTCTGTCTCTAATTTGCATGTTTATGACTGATGATGAGTGACACTAGTTTTGTACACTGAACTCTTTACATCAGCAAAAAGGTATTACCAACTGGTTTACAGAACTATACTGATTACTTCAGATAAAATGGATTTTTCGTTCTATACTCCTATTTTCCCTGTCTTGTTCCTTTCCTCACAGACAGCCTCATGGGTAGAAATGTATCATGCGTGTTCTTTGCCTAGAAGTGAATGTCTTTGGAAGGTTTGCATAAAATCTGTTTAGTTATTTTTGAACTATCCAGCTAGAAATCAATTTTTTCACTTTGGGACAAAAAATGGTAAGATGCTTCTTTGTGTTCAGATAATGAAAATCCTTTTCATTTAAGAGTTTAAAACTTGGCAGGTGCAGTACATAGAACTCAGTGAGGAATGCCCCAAAGTACACTATGGAAAAAACAGTCAACGAAACATATTCTAAATGAGCGAAAGTAAAATATTGTCTAGGTACAGCACATTATCTTCCATACTATTTGAAGTGTGCATGGAGTACATTTATCCAGACATCTACACTGAAATAATTGCACCTGTCATTACTATGATTAAACGTGCAAATAAATAAGCACTTATGAAGCCAGGGGTGCTGATGCATCAATGTTCTGTCACTCTCAAGGTGACGGTGCCATTATTTGGCTGCGTAATTTTTAGATCACACATTCAAATAAATGCATATATGCATTTTACTTTTACTCAGTGATAGCCATGGTAGATTGCATATGTAAATACATGCAGTGGTGCTGTCTGTCCCCACCCCCCTTTTAAAAGGTCACTATATGATTAAAAATAATGTTAAACACAAAATGTCCTTGTTTTACTGACAACACGGCAGATTATTAAAAATGAATGTCGTTTTCACCATAGATGCCACTGTTTTTCTTTTCATATTTTATCCGTGTGGACAATGTCAACACACTCGTCAGTTTTACTTTTGCTTCCAGTCACCCTTGTCTAGCAGAAAATCCAGTTCAAAATTTTCAGCTAGTTACAATTGGCAAGGGAAGGCCTCATCCTGCTGACAAAACAACTTGTAGTGTTTATTACCATGAGTAGTCCCACTGACTGAATAGGGAATCATGCCTGCCTAACCAAGGGCAGAATTGAAAACTAAGCTATTAGTGTTAATGTTACGTACAGTAAGAAAATGCCATTAACCCATGAGACAGACAATTTACAACACTAGGTAACCACACATTTGAATTTCTTAGCTTCTGTGTGATTAAAATCTCAGCTCTGAAGTTGTATTACCATAATTACTTTTTGGTTGCTGTTTTTTGCATATTTAAAACAGTAGCGACATTACTATTATTATAGTTCCTGCATACCCCAACTCAGACCAGGGTCCCCTTGTGTTAGGCATGGTACGTACATGGACTAGGAGGCAGTCCCTGTCCTGAAGAGCTTACAATCTAAATAAACAAGGCAGTGATGCCAAAGGGGAAGTATTATCTCCATTTCACAGATGCGGAGCAGAGGCACTAGAGATTAAGTGGCTTCCCTGATTTAATGGGGTTTTTAAGGTTTGGAAGGTATTGCATTTTCATTCAATGTTTTAGCTGATGTTTTTCATTTGTCAGAAGCAGATGCACAGAATCATGGAAAGCTCCATCTAGATAGGAAATGTATGTGATTTATCCAGGTCATGGCAAATATGTTCTGATTCAGCACTTGTAAATGAAACAGTGTGAACTTTCAAATAGTAACTAAGCAGCAGCAGTCACACAGCATGTGCCCCGGTACAAGTGAATCTAGAATACATTTCCATAATTAAAAGTGGTATGAATTTCATTCTGATTCATAACCCGGTATTAGATCAAGTGCAAGAGTTTAGGGCAGAGTTACACAAATGGTTCTCAAGTTATTCCACTATGCCTGCTGCAGAATTTCTTATCTACACATCAGTGGTGGTGTGTCTTTTGCTGTTTATGCAACAAAATTATAAGAAATCCTATGGGCACGATTGGACCCAAATATCTATGTTTAGTAAATATACACACACATGCAAGCCCTAGCTGTATGGATACTTTGGCTCTGACTGTGTTCTAGATTTTAGAAGCCATCAGAAGCCAGTGGGGTAATATGGTATCCCTATAAATAGTCTGAGAGCCTTCTAATGGCATTCAGAATGTATAGGGATATTACCCTTTTTCTATACACTACATATGAGTTTACACATTTTTATTATTCAAGTGTCCTCTGAAAGTCAGAATGGCCAAATTGTGTACCTGGAAGGCCAAGTTATGTTCTCCATTTTATCAGTGTAAATACAGGGTAACTTCACTGACTCCAGTAGCGTTAGCCTAAGTTTTCACTGGTGTAAGTGAAATCAGAATCTGATCCACAAACTCTATGGGATTGACCTCTGTACTGAAGAGGAGGGCAGGTGTGGACCACACTACAGAACTGCATCAGCCATGTTCAGTCCAAGGATGAATTCTGCCCATCCTTAGTTTAGGAGAATACTCTATTTGCAGTTTGCATGCAATAAAGCCCATAAACATAGGTTACATATTTTGAAAGCAGGTTGTGCTAATGTTACTAAAGACTTCTCTTGAGGCCATCAAGGAGTAGATCCTCCTTTTCTGGATACTGGACAAAAGTGCATATTGAAAAGAGTTCTGAAATATCTATCCCCAAATTTAAAACCCACCAAGTCAAAGGTGTCTTTATTATCTCGATAGGAGATTGTGTCTTTGCGGGGCGGGGGGAAGAACCTGCTTACCACTGAGAATGAACATTCTCTGGAGCTTGCTGCTGCTGCTTCTTTTTTTCCTTTTTGTGGGAATGGACTGAATATGAAGAGTGGGGAGTTATGTGCTCAAATCCTCAGCTAATGTAAATTAAGTCAGTGCAACTATGCCAGTTACACCAGTTGAGGATTTAGCCCTTCATATTTGCTGTCTGGTGGTTGGCATACAGGAGTGAGGAGATATGTGCTGCTGTTCTGATTTTATAATGAACATCTGTATTGCAGTTGTAAATTAATAGCAAGGGAAGCTTGAACCCAGGCCAGGCATTCTTCTATATTATTGGCTACAGAGCAGAATAAATGAAAGAGGACCTGAGCCTTCACATAACTAAGACCTTTCAAAAGTTATATTCTGGGCCCCGGAGGGGTAACCCACTTTATATATTACTAGCATTTTAATTTTTAAAAGGCTCTTTTTCACCAAAAACCAGCCCCCAAAAGTTAACAGAACACCTGCACATTAGAGAATATTTGATGTAGAAGGAAGGGCGCTGGGGTGATTTGGGAACATTTTATGATCCTGGAGCCTGATCCAAGCCCACTGAAATTAATGGGTATCTTTCCATTGACTCGGCACTAAGCACCTAGTGTGCCAATCTCACTACTGGTTTTAGAGAAGTTTGTTTTCAAGGGTGATTGTCTATTCAAGACCAATTGTTGTTTGTTGTTTTCCTCTCCATAAGCTAAAAAATAATAATACTGGAGAAAAGTTTTCTTAAAATCACACCCATCATTAGGTCAGTTTTTTTTCAAAAGAGACCACGAAAGCTAAACACAGTAATAATTAAAAATAAAGGGTTTAGGGCTAAATTATTACCAGTTAGTAATTAAAATTCATTAAGGTGCATCTTTATTGGTTTGCTGCAGCAGTTATAAAAGAGTGTATTCACATATTGTAATTAAGCCACCAGAACAAAATGAAGTCACATATGAAGCAATGCCAATGGTCAGGTTACACCCCTGGGACATACATTGGGTGCACACATTCCTCCATGTAAGGGCTTGATGCAAAGCCCATTGTTGGAAGCAGTTGTCTTTCCACTGACATCAATAGATTTTGGGCCATATACAACATTCTTATCTGCTTACTACAATGAAACTGCAAAAAAAAAAAAAATACTGTCCTCCTAGAAACCACATTGCAATCATCATCTAATTTTTTTTGAATGGAAGCTCTTTCAAATGCAGTTAAGGGGTTCCAATTTAATTGCTCTAACCCTCAGTGCTATGCATGGTTTCTATAAACACCCTCTGCCCAGCTCAGGATGTACCCTTTACTTGAAGCAATAGTGTTTGTGCATGTATTTTGACCTGATAATGGTAGTGTAACAGATGTGGATCGCACTTATTTGCATTACTCCTTGGCAGTTTAAAAATTCATTAGTGGCTCAGCAATAAATTCTCAGTGGACTTCCCTGAAGAGATGAAAAGCAAAGGATTTCAGCTAATTAATCCTCACAGAAATACTTTGAAGGGAAGGTCTGAATACCACTCTCCTCCCCCTTTTCCCTCCCCCTGTTCCTCCAGCTGAATACGAGGGCTGTTGTTTTTAATTTCATGATTCTAAGATAGCTGAGAATACTGGAAGTGAACTTCCGCTTCTGTCCATGATCAGCTACAGCCCATACTGCAGCCACATGACCTCCTCCTTGCTGTTTCAATGACCTTTGAACTGGGAAGGCAGGTCTGTCTAGACATTAAAATTTACATGGAGTCACTTTCAATTTCCATCTCACTCTGCAGCCACGGCTGAGCGAAGACTACATTAATTGTGACAATCTACATATGGTACTTTTACATTGTGCACTTGGATCCACCAGGCACTGATCTAAGACCCTCAAATTCATTTCAAGATCTTTCAGTTAGGGGTCAATGGGAAGATTCTAATGCTCAGTTATACTGGTGTAAATCTGGAGTTCCATCAGTGAACCAGAATACCTGGCTATTTACCAGGACCTTTTAGCCATTGCACATAATTGTGTATTGTTAAAAGCAACCTGCATATTCTACTTACAGTATCTCTTAGCTAAAAATATATGGTAAGCATCCCACTCAAAATGCAAATATTAGGGAATGGGAGGAGAGGGATGAAAGATAAATTCATCCTTCAGTTATCATTCTGTTGCGTCTGAAAAAGAATGGAGGGATTTAGCATGAACTGAAAAGTGAACCAAAGTTCATCCCTGTTACTTTTCTGACTAATTAACGCTTATTGTGATTCCAAAGTTCTGCGTTGTTCCAAATAGTTGTTGAGTTTGTTACGTCTTGTGCACATTCTATACAAGCCAAATTACACTCTAATTTTCCTTTCTTTGCTATGAATAAAAGGAAATCAACACTGTAAAGTTCCTTTGCCAAAATAAAACCAAAGGTCTGATTTAAATGGAAGAATTCAGAAGTAAAGCTGAAGCAGCCCACTTTTCAGTTACCTTTAGATAGTGAAGATATATGCAGTGATCTGTTGGGAAGGCCTTGGAACATTGAGTTATTACATGCCAGATATGCTGGAATAGCCAGGCCTACATGGGAGCTAGGGGGTGAGTGAGGAGTGGAATTTCATGGCCTGTATCATTTCATATCAGACACTTCACTATATTTAAATAATCGGTGTTTTCTTGGTGTGTGAGAATGTGAAAGATTGCTCTAAAATCAGGAAAAGGAATTGCTGAAGCTGAGAGGTATGCAGGTAAAGATCTCTTCTCCTGGATTACTTTTCAGGAATAACATTGGCCCAGTCCCAGTGTATAAACTAAATAAAAATCCCTGCAAATCCAGAGCTTGATTGCTGCTGGTTACCATTGCAGATATCCCTTAAGGTGGCTATTTGCCTACATGGTGCCCTGGACTAAAGCCGAAAAAAAAGTCATATGTTTTCATATTGGGCATCTGCTTTTCCTCACAATGTGATCTGAGCCCATAGGTTAAAGTTAGGGTGACCAGACAGGAAGTGTGAAAAATTGGGACGGGGTGTGGGGTAATAGGCACCTATCCAAGACAAATCCCCAAATATCAGGACTGTCCCTATAAAATTGGGACATCTGGTCATTCTAGTCAAAGTCAACAGTGAGTCTCAGCTACTGTATTCAGATTCAAATTTACATGAGTAAAGGCTCAGATGGTAGCCCTACAATGCGTGATGTACAGCCAGCCTGCAGGCCAACCAGCTCAAAGCAAGCCTGCAGGCTCCTGGCATGTTGCCATCATACCGCTCAGCACTTCAATGCGTTTCAATGGCACTTCAAGGTGACCTCCACTGCTTCAACGGTGGAGTGGCATTGCCCCGCATATTCTCTTGCGGAGGTCCAGATGCTGTGGCAATTCATCTGAGAAGCCGCCTCAGGGGCTGCTCTAACTTACAGTAGTCTCTCTCAGGCTCCATACAGGTTGCTCTGCAACCCAGAATACCCTTAGTGCCAAATGCTACAGCAACAGATCTTCCCCTTCCCATTTGTCCCTGAACCCGCCCTATGCAGAATCTTGTAACGTTAGCCTTATGTTGTTCCTGCACCAGAATAATTTTCCCTTGGCCCACCATGGCTCATTTATGGTTCCTACATGTCTCCCGAGCAGCATTCAGGGGGCAGAATTGGCCCTGCATGTTCTAGCAGACCCCAGCACCTATGGATCATACAGGGAGAATATTGCAGAGATGATGTTCTCTGTCCATAAGGGAAGAAATTGTGGAGAGTACACTTTACACTGCTCCTGAACATCACTTAGAGCGGGGTGGGCAAACTACGGCTCGGGGGCCGCATTCGGCCCTTCAGACGTTTTAATCCAGCCCTCAAGGTGCCACCGGTGAGCAGAGTCTGGGGCTTGTCCACACTCCAGCACTCCAGCTGGGGAGTGGAGCTGGCGGTTGGCCTCGCTCCGCACATGCAGTGACTCCGCCCAGCTCCCAGAAGCAGCGGCATGTCCTCCCTCCGGCTCCTACATGTAGGGCAGCCAGGGAGCTACACATGCTGCTCACAGCCCAAGCGCGGCCCCCACAGCTCCTGTTGGCTAGGAACCGCGGCCAATGGGAGTTGCAGGGGCAGTGTCTGTGGACGGGGCAACATGCAGAGCCGCCTGGCTGTGCCTGCACGTAGGAGCCAGAGAGGGACATGCCACTGCTTCCTGGAGCTGCTTGAGGTAAGTGCCACTTGGAGCCTGCACCCCCTGCACTCCCTGGCCCCAACCCCCTGCCCCAGCCCTGATCACTCTTCCGCCCTCCAAACCCCTTAGTTCCAGCCCAGATCCCCTCCTGCACCTCGAACCAGAGCCCTCACCCCCTCCCACACCTCAGCCTCCAGTTTTGGGAGCATTCATGGCCCGCCATACAATTTCCATACCCAAATGTGGCCCTTGGGCCAAAAGGTTTGCCCACCCCTGACTTACAGGCAGGTTGTAGAATGGGGCTGCTTTTCAGAGGAGGTTATTGCACCTTATATCCATTGACAGCAGGGCAAGTGTCTTCTCTTGAGTATGTGGGAGGTGAGATAATTGTAAAAGGCGGAAACGGAAGCTCCCAATAAAGGGATAAATGAAAGTCATTATTACCCTATTGGCTTTGTGCTGGGACAGGTAAGTGAAACTCAGCAATCTGAGTTTGCAGAAATTAATGCATGCCTTCTCTTCAGTTTTACATGGGTTCAGAAACTCTGCATGTTGCATTTGGAGTTTCAGATTCAGATGAGCTCTAACTTCAAAGTCTGCTAAATCTACCAAGTTGCATCTGGCTTTGAGCTGAAACCATGTGAAACCACAAACCTCACAGCAAACCTTTTGACTAAACCGGGCTGAGTATCAGGCTTGTAAAGAAGTCATCCAAATTCTCCCTGATTGCTGGTTTTCTTGTCAACATTTCACTCCATTCAAGTGAGACTGAAATCCCTTCAGTCTGCTCTCTGGGTTGGGATGCCAGGAAAGGCAAAACCTATACTTGGATGCTGCAGGACCACTATCACCAAAATCACAGGCAACAAAAATTATTGATAAATAGGAAAATACTTTAAACATGCTCTGCACATCTCTAGCTCAGAAAAGGGTAGCTCAGTAAATGCTTTTAATAGATGTTTAATGATAAAAATGAATCTCAAACAGCTCCTCAGCATTCATTTGGCTGGCCCCTTAGTACACTGTGCACATGTTTAACTGTTTACATGGTTTTAACCCCCATCCAAAATTAGATACAGATCTAGCACTTGCAAAAACACAAGCCTAATCCCCAGGACAACACACTGTACCCTGTTCGACCACGCAACAGCACAAATAGGGGAAAGCCATCTGCTTAAGTGGTCCAAACTCAATTAGTTTACATTAGTTATTCCATCACTGCTAAGAGATGGTCTGATTTAACAAACACAAAATCTCTAAGTCAGTGGAAAGCTAAAAATGCAAAGTCATTATTTCCATTTTCCATTCCATAAGCCATTTTTATGATGTCCTTAGCAAGGTTATATAACCACACCATTACTTTGCTCTCAAATTAAATACATAATATATATTTTTAAAAATAGTTGTGTAGAGAGTGTAGGAGGTGAGAGTTTTGCTTACGTTTAATGTGACTGCTCTTCTTCTAAACCATAATACTAGACTAGCCTATGCTGCTAGGGCACCAAGCCACCATCAATGGATTTTCAGTCATGCCTAGATATGACCGTACCCAATTCTGATACTACACCAATATTTTATGTTTTGAGATTTGTAACCATTTATTAGCCAGTTGTTTCCCATTATTCCTACTCAGTGGAGGCTGGAAGTGAGGAGGAGGTTCTGTCAATAAATCAGAGCAAAGAGTTCAGTTCATGAATTTTGCTTTTGCAGAATGAATGCCTTTGGAAGGGAAACCCCATAACGTGCATTTACCGGTCTGGGTTAGGGTGCCAATTCTGTGGATTGTGCTTGTTGCTACTCAAGAGTCTGCAGGCAAATTAGAAAAATAATAGTTTTATTACAAAACTGACTTGGATTGTAAGCTCTTCAGGAAAATGACTGGTGTATTTTCATATTTGTTAGTCCACACTGAACACAAAGGGGCCCTGATCCTGATTGAGAGCTCTAGATTTTCCACAATGTAAACACTACATAATTTTAACATTTCAGTTGCAACTATACTAACCAGCTGAACCAGGAACAGCCTGGTTTGCCCGTATCCCACCCCGGGCAGAAGCCACCCTATTGGCCTCAGCAGGAGTTTCTAGTCCATTCTGTCCCAAATCCCATCTCTGCCTCCAAGCATTCTGGGAAATGGTGTTAGAAGGCTCTGGTAGTCTTTATTGTTGTACTGTAGGGTAGGACCCCTAGAAGCTCAATCCAGCATTGCAGGAGCTGGCAAACTCCAATGGGGAGTTATAGAATTAGAAGTATTTACAATAATCAAAACAAAAACTCTCACTGGCTGATCAGTAAACTTTGACAGGGTTACTGGCCTAGTGGATGGGGGAAGCAGTAGACATGCTATATCTTGATTTTAGTTACACTTTGGACACAGTCCCACATGACATTCTCATAAGCAAACTATGGAAATGTGTTCCAGGTAAAATTATTATAAGGTGGGTGAACAACAGAATAACTGGCTTGGTTGTAGTACTTCTGAAAGGAATTTGGGGTCATAGTCAATCACAAATTAAATATGAGTCAACAGTGTGATGCAGTTGCACAAAACTAATATCATTCTGGAGTATATTAGCAGGAGTGTTGTATGTAAGACACAGGAAGTAATGGTCCTGCTCTACTCAGAACTAGTGAGGCGTCAGCTGGAGTACTGTGCCCAATTATGGGCATCACACTTCAGGAAAGATATAGACATATTGGAGGGAGCCCAGAGGAGAGCAACAAAAATGATAAAAGGTTTAGAAAACCTAACCTATGAGGAAAGGTGAAAACTGGGCATGCTGAGTCTTGAGAAAGTCAGACTGAAGGGAGACCCGATAACAGTCTTCCAATATATTAACAACTCCTATAAAGGGGACTGTGACCAATTGTTCTCCATGTCCACTGATGATAGGACAAGAAGTAATGGGCTTAATCTTTAGCAAGGGAGATTTAGAAAAATCTTTCCAACTATAAGGATAGTTAGACTTTAGAATAGACTTCCAAGGGAGGTTTTGGAATCCCCATCACTGGGAGGTTTTAAGAAGGGGTTGGACAGACACCTGTCAAGGTAATTTAGGTTTATTTGGTCCTGCCTCATTGCAAGGGTCTGGACAGGATGACTTCTCAAGATCTGTTCCAGCCGTACATTTCTAATATTCTATGAAACTTGAGGTAAGTGCAGAGTTAACTACAGAAGCAACCTCTAAAGTCAATGAATTCATTGGAAGTGTCATATCTTTGGATTCTTTATCTTATCCTTATTGTTTCATTGTCCTAGTGAGCATCACAGAAATTCTGGGCTGGAAAAAAAAACCCACTGTTCATAATTTCATTACAGTGCCGTGAACCCACCCACCCTTTGTCACTGGGCACTTTTGCCCAGACTGAAAGGAGAACGGAATGTGTTAATCATAATCCATGCATGCTATTCACACATCTGAACAGTGAGGGACAGTTGTTTGTATGTAATTTTGGGCTGGGTTTCATTCTCTGCTTTCTAAAGGATTAGCTTTAGCTTTAGAAATAGATTTTGTAAAAATATAAAGGGAGAGTGCGTGCACACAGACTCTGCTATTGAAGGTTTATTTGGGAAAAAAGGGGATTTTTTTAAAAAGGAAATGTAGTCCCCAAAGAGGCATAAAAATGAAATCATTGTCTAAACCTCTCCCCTGCTGCCTGAACTTTTGGGTTTGGCTAAAACAGGATCTGGATCCAAACGGTGACTTTGCAACTCCAAACTCGGACCCACCAAGGATTGGGAAGACCAAAACCACCTCTGATTTTTACCCACTTTGGTTCTTAGGTGCAGGTAGAATACTCCATTCAAACCATTGAAGTGGCAGCCTACATAGCTATCTAGCTCTGTTGCGTTCAGTAGCAATACCAATGGAAAAAAGATATAAAGATGGGTATTATTTTTGCTTCACTTCAGCTTGGTCTACACTTGAAAGGTATCTCGGCATAGCTATGTAGGTCAGCCACACCCCTGATGGACATAACTCTGCTGACATGACTCCCAGTGTAGACATAGCTATGTTGATGGAAGAGAGCTTCTCTTGATGTCACTAATGCACTTTGGGGAGGTGGTGTTTCAACACCAATGGAAAACCTCCTTCTGGTGACGTAGGCTCCGTCTGCACTATGAAGCTACGCCAGCATAGCTATGCTGATATAGTCTCCGTACTGTGGACCAGTATTTCCCAATTGGTGTGCTGTCAGGCCGGAACAGGTGTGCCATGGGGTTTTTTTAAAAAGTACATGTGAGAACAAGGGTGGCAGGGGGGAAAGCCACCTTCTGATTGGCTGTCTGCCTCACTTCCCCACCTCTTCCAGGGGCGGAGCAATCAGTCAGAGCTCAATCTCCCTCTCTGCCCCCTCCCCTCCTGTGTGAACAACAGGTTGGCTCCTCTGACCCAACCCTTCCCTCCTTCAGCTGCCAGCTGGGGGCAGGGAAAAGCACCCACAGGAGCTCGGGGTGTGCCGCAGCAGAGAAAAAGTTGGGAACCACTGCTGTAGAAATACCCTATAGAGTACAGGGTAATTATCTGGTAAGGGAAGGAATGAAATTTGCCTCCTGACAGAGCAAAGAGCAGAGCCCTCCAGCCCTACTGATGTCTTCACTGGAGATTAACTCCTTGTGAATCATGAGTTTTCTTGTCAACCTGCTTCTCATTCAGACACTGATCCCCAGGGCTTAAATTCAGCTGGAGCAGTTCACAACAGAGCTCTGGTATGTATTTTCAAACCCGTGGGGCTGAAGCCCCAAGCTCCAGTGTGTCCTATGGGATTGAAGCCACATGCCCTGGCATGCCCCGTAGGGGCTGAAGCCGCGAGACCCCCTCACCCTGCAGCTGAAGCCTGAAGCCCCGAATGGGGTGCTCTGGGAAATACTCTATGAGAATTTAAGCCCTGCTGACACCCATCCTGGGTATTCCCCTCCAGGCTTGCTGGGACTGGTGCTACCTTGAGCCTCTTTCCCCTTGCTTCATGCCTACCCAACCACAGCTGCCGTGCCACAGACATGCAGATCATGGATGGGTGGACTGAAGAGATGTAATTTAGCTTTTCTCCAACAGATTTCAAGCTGCATTAGTGGGTTTTCCACTAGCTACATCCCCTCTGTGGCAAAAATGAGAGGGGATGATCTGGCCTCATGCACATGTTAAAAAGCTCGAGAACTAAGAGCATTAGTTTCTCCACACTGGCTAAGAAAAGTCTTGCTAAACCCATCAACACCAATTGAGAAGCGGAGCAAAGTTAATCCTGGAAAATGCTCACTGTAGCTTAGTGATGCAGAGCAATGCAATGGCAGAATATTATTGCTAATGACCTGATGTATCATGCCAATCTTTAAAGAGCTGGTTGGAATTGTAATTAAACATTGTGGATCAACTCCAGTGATGTTGCATCACAGTTGTTAAGTACAAGAGCACAGAGATGGGCATAAGGGCAGAAATTATCCCTCCTTTCCAGGTTTATCCAACTCAGTCTCCAGTTTTTAAAGGCACTGTGTATTGTATAATTACTACTAATTATTTGCACGATGGTAGCACATAGGAACCCCTACTGAAATTGCTCCATAGTGGTGGGCACTGTACAGAAACCACAAAAGGAAGGGTCCCTGCCCTTAAGACCTTTACAATCTAAATAAGGAGAAACTTTCAAACCTACAGTACTTAAAGTATAAATCTGCCTGTTGTGTTCACTTTCTATCGTTTTGCAAACACATTTACTGGTGGGAACGTGAATGGAAAGCAAATTTTAAGCAAATATTGAAGAATAGAATACTTCCAAATTGAGTTTTGAATCAGTTAACAAAGGCATCTGCAGTGGAAATCAGATTCTAAGAGGTACACTCATCCAATAATGAGAAGAAGAATAGCATGTGATGTAGCTTGTCCTATCAAAACTGGCCAACACAGCTTGAATTTTGAATATCAAATATCATATCACATCACATCTAGGTATATGTGGCTGCTTTGTTGGAGGAGAAAGATATCAGCCAATTAAAGCCCAGAAGAATCAAGTAAACATTATCCTCCTTATACAAACATTATCCTCTGAATCTATTTGTTCCCATTCACCATTTCCACTCACACCTCTCCCTCAAGCCATTATTTACTTTTCAAATCTGCCCTTCAACAATTGTTCACCTAAAGCTCTCACCACCCAGGATTCTGAGAAGATAGCAGCCCAGAATTTCCAATCCTCCAAAAAGGCAAGACTCACTTTGTATTTCCTCTTTATTATGTCATTTATTTTCCTCTTATTTTACAACAAGAATAAGGTTTCTGGCACTCCAGCAAACTTGCAACCAATGGCTTCTAAGGACATTAAAATGCTTCAGCTTCACTTCAGAATTAAATCGCCCACAAGCACCATTTACACATACTCCTCTGCCAAGAACACAATCCCTTAAGTAATCTTAACCTAACCCACGCCCTCACCTATTTGATGCTCACAATAACTGTGCTGGAGCCGTGGCTAGTAAAGCAGGGGAGCAGTCTCTCCTGAAGTAATGTCCAAGTTCTGCTTAGAGGACTGGACACAGATTCATAGAAGACATGACAGTCCTGGTAACCTCTTCCCACATGAGGATGAACAATATACCACCTGCACTACCTGGGTCAAGGGAAAAGTATCTCATTGGCCAAGTGTATTATTCTGTCCCCAGACCAGTGCTGCGTTATTTCTGATGTGCTTTCGTGATATGCCGCAGTGAACCAGAAAAAGAACAAAGCCTAGTCGGTAACAGAATACTGGACCAACCACTATGTTCATTGGCCTTGGGAAGAGCACCAGTCCTATTGCTATTAGGCAGAATGAAGTGAAAGATGACAGGCCTTAGATCATGGACCCTAAAACTGGCTGTCATGATGTGGGGTGGAGAGCCTGCAGCTAAGCCAGCCCTGATTACACAATGAGCCCATCTGAGGGGAATCAGGTCGTTCCTACTACAGGACAGGCCTAACAAAGAAAATAACAGAACGCCACTAGCCATCACCTTCAGCCCCCAACTAAAACCCCTCCAACGCATTATTAAGGATCTACAACCTATCCTGAAGGATGACCCAACACTCTCACAAATCTTGGGAGACAGGCCAGTCCTTGCCTACAGACAGCCCCGCAACCTGAAGCAAATACTCACCAACAACCACATACCACACAACAGAACCACTAGCCCAGGAACCTATCCTTGCAACAAAGCCCGTTGCCAACTGTGCCCACATATCTATCAGGGGACACCATCACATAATAACATCAGCCACACTATCAGAGGCTCATTCACCTGCACATCCACCAATGTGATATATGCCATCATGTGCCAGCAATGCCCCTCTGCCATTTACATTGGTCAAACTGGACAGTCTCTACGTAAAAGAATAAATGGACACAAATCAGATGTCAAGAATTATAACATTCATAAACCAGTCGGAGAACACTTCAATCTCTCTGGTCACGCAATCACCGACATGAAGGTCACTATCTTACAACAAAAAAACTTCAAATCCAGACTCCAGCGAGAAACTGCTGAATTGAAATTCATTTGCAAATTGGATACTATTAATTTAGGCTTAAATAGAGACTGGGAGTGGCTAAGTCATTATGCAAGGTAGCCTATTTCCCCTTGCTTTTTCCTACCCACCCCCCCCAGATGTTCTGGTTAAACTTGGATTTAAACTTGGAGAGTGGTCAGTTTGGATGAGCTATTGCCAGCAGGAGAGTGAGTTTATGTGTGTGTGTGTGTGTTCCCTGGGGGGGGGGGGTGAGAAAGCCTGGATCTGTGCTGGAAATGACCCACCTTGATTACCATGCACATTGTAGGGAGAGTGGTCACTTTGGATGAGCTATTACCAGCAGGAGAGTGAGTTTGTGTGTGTATGGGGGTGGGGAGGGGGTGAGAAAACCTGGATTTATGCTGGAAATGGCCCACCTTGATTATCATGCACATTGTAGGGAGAGTGGTCACTTTGGATAAGCTATTACCAGCAGGAGATTGAGTTTGTGTGTGTGGTTTTTGGAGGGGGGTGAGGGGGTGAGAGAACCTGGATTTGTGCAGGAAATGGCCCACCTTGATTATCATACACATTGTAAAGAGAGTGGTCACTTTGGATGGGCTATTACCAGCAGGAGAGTGAGTTTGTGCGTGGGGGGGGCGGAGGGTGAGAAAACCTGGATTTGTGCTGGAAATGGCCCAACTTGATGATCACTTTAGATAAGCTATTAGCAGCAGGACAGTGGGGTGGGAGGGGGTATTGTTTCATGGTCTCTGTGTGTATATAATGTCTACTGCAGTTTCCACGGTATGCATCCGATGAAGTGAGCTGTAGCTCACGAAAGCTCATGCTCAAATAAATTAGTTAGTCTCTAAGGTGCCACAAGTACTCCTTTTCTTTCAACTAGAAAAGGCAGCCAGAAGCCCCAGAGAGGTGGACAGAGGAAGGAAGCATGAGCCAGAAGTCGAGGATTCTGCTGAGCAGAACAAGGTCTCTTGGAGATGGGTATGAACTATGGGGCTACTATGACAGACCTTGCATTTGGGACACTGAGGACTATTTTGAATTACTTTGGGCTACCAACCCAGTTTGTGATAGCCTGGAGAACGACTATATGCTGCTCTCAAGGGCCCCTGAAGAAAGGGAGCACAGCAAGGCCGTGTGGAAATATCTCTGGCCACAAAGTGGTGCCTGTAGAATGGTGACCTAGCTGTGCACCCAAACCGTCTCAAATGCTCCCATGCCCTCCAAGTATATCATTCCCAAGTAGACATTTCCTTCCTTCCTTCCTTTCCTGTGACTCAAAACTAGTGTCTGAGTAGTTGAAATAAAAAGGGATGTAATCATTTGTTTCTCATGAGAGGTACTCATATCCCCTAATTCAGCCAAGCATTTAAGCATATGCGTAATTTGTATGCATGTAGTTAAATCCATTGCCGTCCAGGATGACAGCTAAGCATGTGCCTAAGTGCTTTGCTGACCGGGGATGACTGCTGAATGGGGGCCTGAACGAATTGCATGCTTGTTAAAAAGAGAAGCAGAAACAGGAAAATGAGAGTCCAAGAGCCCACAGAGCTTTTCTTGGAGGCCCTGGAGAATATGTCTACATTGCAGTTAAAACCCTGTGGCTGGCCCATGTCAGCTGACTCGGGCTTGGGGTAAGGGGCTGTTTAACTGCAGTGTAGACATTGAGACTCGGGCTGGAGCCTGGGATCTCATGAGGTGGGAGGGTCCCAGAGCTCAGGGTTCAAAGCCCAAACGTCTACGGTACAATTAAACAGCCCCTTAGCCTGAGCTCCATGAGCCTGGGCTAGCCACAGGTGTTTAATTGCACCATAACCATACAGGTAATGTCTTGCTTCAGTTCAGATTTAAACACACAAACTCCATTCTTCTCTCCTTTACACTGGAGTAAATCAGGACTAACATGACTGAAGCCAACAAAGTACACTGGTATAAAACCACTGTAGCTGAGTAGGTAATCAAACCTATTCCTTTCAAAGCCCTATGGGTGTGTGCCTTCCTTCTCCTTACCCCCCCTCCCCGCACAGTAGCTGATTTGATAGAAATCCTGGATCCTGTGGGACTCCCCTTTGCGTCCTTCCTGGGTAGAGAGACTTTTAATATTTCTACTCCATGCTGCACTGCTCTCTAATAAGATGACAAGGCAAAGTGCAGAATTGGGTGGGGGAAAATCCAGAGGCTGTTTTCATTTATACACACAGAAAGTTCATAGTTGCTTAGTTACTCGGAAGACTTGAGGGAAAACACATCAGAGCAACATCAATAGAATTTATTTTGTTGTTTTAAATTAGATCTGATTTGTCAATCAAAACTAGTTAATTTGAGAACTTCACGTAGCCATAAATCTATGGTCAGTAGAACATATTCTCTTTTATACTGATTTGAATGTGGGAGAAAGGTATCAGATTTACAAAAAACTGGGCATAAAAGTCGTCTTGTTATTCAAAGGGTAGGAAATATTAGCAAGCAGTACAAGCATTGCCTACGTTTGGTCACCGGTGCACCTCAGCCCTGATTTGCTGGGCCAGGCTGAAGCGCGAGAGGGAAACTCAAACTCCAGGCCTTGTCAGTCTTTGACCTCTTTGCTGAGGCTGCTGGCTCAGATGTAAGATTATGCAATGAGCAATTTTCATCTGAGAGAAGCTTAATACAGCACAGCTCCTACCAGCCTAGCCAAATGGAGTCTTTTTTTTTTATTAGCATTATTCTCCCAGTAAAGCTGCTGTATACAGACAAGTGTTCCATTCAATTACCAGCTAGGATAATATCCAGAACACACATGCCACTGAAAGTCCAGTCACCAGTCTTCTATGGGCAAATTCATGCCAGTGTCTGTCCACCATCTAGGGACCACAATATGTACTTGTCCACTAGAAACTGGCGGAACTGAGACCACCCACTCATTTCATGAGAGAACTCAACTCCCATTTAGGCACCAAACTATAAGGTCAGATTTTTAGAAGAGCTCTGTAGGGTTCCGAACTCTTGAAAATCTGACCCTTATTTGGTTGCTTAAGTAGCTCTTTTGGAAATCTGGCCTATAGTGTAGGCCACCTAGCAGTCTAAGGGGAGTGAGCTTTAGTCGCTACTGATCTGGACTGGAATCAAATTATCAGCTGAGAAGCAAGATTTATGTATAACTGATCCACTCCATGTCTGTCTGTCTCTCCTTCTTACAACTCTCATTTTATAAATAGCAGAGAGCATGCAATAGAATAGGATCTTAATATACTTTTTAACACATAATGCTTCATCATCAGGCAGATAACAGAAAACCCAATGCTGAGGATACAGTGCATTTTAAAATGGGCATAAACAATTTAAAGCAAATGAAAACTAAATCTGGCTTGTCTTAATAAAGATCTCATAAATATACCAGTGAATTACAATCAGATGTGTAGGAAAAAATATAGATCTAAACCAGGCCCCTTTCAGCAAATTGGGCTGTTTTCCTAGCTCCAGCAAATAAAAAATCCACCAGGTTAAAAGTAAGAACAGGAGCTCAAAATTCTCAGCATCAGTTCATCCCTTTCAGAAGCCAACAGGTTTAGTTAACAACTGTGGTACAAGGGGAGAGCAGAGCATGTCATACAGCATATATGTGCATCCTGCATCAGAGTAAAGCAGCAGTCCCCAAACTTTTGAGAGTCTCGCCCTTCCTTACCCCTGTCTGTGCCCACTCCCTGCCTCTCTGGAGTTGGGGTTGGGAGCGGGGATGCGGCTCCGAGTGGGGGGGGGGGGGGGGGAGGGGGGGAGGGGCAGACAGGGGTAAGGGGGCCTAGGCTGGGGCCGCAGCTGGGGGCAGGTCTGGGGTTAGGAGCGGGGCCAGGGGCTGAGGCTGGGGGCGGGAACGGAGCCAGAGCCAAGGCTGGGGACTGGGCCAGGCATAGGGCCGGGAGCCGGTGACGTTGCTGGGGGTAGGGCAGCGCTCCCTTCCCCCTACCCAGTGGGGGCTGACCAAAGCCCCGCCACGCCCCCCTGGACATTCCTCCACGCCCCCTTAGGGGGCATGCCCCACACTTTGTGGACCTCTGGAGTAAAGGAAAGAATTACCTCTCTGAGTTTGCGCTATTTAAAAATATATATATATCTGTCAGCAGGATTCTCTTTGCTCGAAGAATTGACTTGAGACAAATCAGAAACGCAAATGACAATGAAGAGCAGTTCAGACTTCTGCAGGGCCCAGGCAGGGAGGTGACCTGCTGCCACCCCAGCTGCCAGGGACAGGGGCCGAGTGAGCTGGAGCCTCCCCTCCCACCCGGCATGCTGAGCCCCTGCCCCGGCAGCCAAGCCCGGGCAGAGAGCGGGATGCCACTGCCTCCCAGCCAGGCTCTCTCAGGCAGAGGCAGCTTTGCAGGGAGAGTGGCTGAACATGCCAGGGGAGAGGCACAGAGAGAGAAGGACAGACCCACCCCCTCATCCCCAGCATGTAACTCTGGTGGGGTGGGAAAAGCGCAACGCCCTGGGCTGAGTGCAGGGGGTGGGGTGTCACTGGGCAGAGGAGACACATGGGGTGGTCACATGTCCTCCTCTTTAGATTGTGACTCCCCCTCCCACCCAGTATGGGAAGTCATCTATGAGAAGAGCTCTCTGTCAGCTCGAAAGCTTGTCTCTCTCACCAACAGAAATTGGCCCAATACAAGATATTACCTCACCCACCTTGTCTCTCTATTAACTTAAGTGGCAGAAGTCTGAGCTACAGTACTTAATGTTAGGGTTCAAAGCTCTACTGATGATACCTGATGGGTGGGTTACATTTGTGCATAGTAAAATGTATTTTTCCCCCTTTTCTTCAGTAAACAAAGAAATTATGCACAAAAATCTGTGTTAAAATAACACTATTTAGGTTGCAACATCAAGCACTCAAAAGGTAGGAAATGCCAGGATTAAGGTTGCTTGTGCAACCTGAAATCTGTCCCCTTGTGTGTATGCATTATGACAGTGGTTCTCAAACTTTAGCAAGCCAAGTACCCCCATTTTGATTTAAAAATTTTCGCGGCCCCCTCCAAGTCACCCACTCAGCCCAGGCCCCGCCCCCACTCCACCCCTTCCCCCAAGGCCCCACCCCAGTGCATAGCCAGCATGGGACATTTGGGTGGGCCCTGATTTTGGGTGGGTGTCAGGAGTGCAAGTAGGGCGGTACCCGCCAGTATGCAGTACCAGCAATAGGTTTTTAGCGGGTACGGGGTACCGGAAAGACTCGGGGCTAGCCCCCACATACACACACTCTGGAGGAGGGGTGGGGCTGCGCTCTGCTCCTTAAAGGAGCAGAGTGTGGCAAGGGAGGGCATTCATTCTTTAAATGGCTTTAACAGAACATTACATATGCTAACAAACTTAAGCAAAGGCTTTAATTATTGTGCTCTTACGTTGATCAGGAGGCCTCAAGAGGGGAGGGGTGGGAAGGACGGAAGGTGTTTAAACAGTGTTTTTCATCAAGTCCAAATCATTAGAGGAATGCTTCTGCTTGCACTGACCATAGGATGTTTGGATTCTGATGTCAGCCCAGTTCTGCAGCCTTACAGGAATCAGGTGTTGTCCCCAGTGTACACAGAATTCTTTTTTGCAGCAAAACTAGTCTAACATGCATTTTGTTAACTGGAACTGGAGCAGCAAAACAAAGAAAACAAATGCCTCCTTTTCCAGCTTTGTGGGTGAGAGAACCATAAGTGAAGATTACAATGCCGGACACTGACAGCCTTAAACCAGCTGCCTCAGGAATCTGCCAAGAACTTTGCTAAAAATATGTTCCTCATCTTAGCAATGGAGCTAAGACTTATCACACATCTGCCCACTTTTATTCAAATGAAGCTCCTTCTGATCTGACAGTTCAGGCATTGTCAGTTTCATCCAGAACAATTTACAAACTTGGAACCTAATCTTGTAAACCCTTAATCATTTGATCAATCCCATTGAAAACAATGGGACTATTTGCATGACTGCGGACCACTTTTGTGGACTGGTAAGAGTTTCAGGAGACTGTTCCTATAAAGGAAGTTGAATCCCCCATTGAAATGCAACATTTAGGTACAATACCATAAAGCAGTTTAGGATACAGTTCTACTTAAAATGTGTCTTTTAATAAGTCATAAATATGCTGAAATGGCTCCTCACCCAACTCCCATATTCCATATAAACAGACTGAATACTACATATGTGGGGGGAAAGTGAGTAGTTAAGCATGTTGATGTTTGTATATACAAAGGGGGGTGTCAGAGGGGATGGGGAGAGCGTGGGGGCCCTGGGCTGGGGGTGAGGCAGGGAGGAGTCACATGGAGGGCCACGTGGGGAGGTCACATGCCTCCCCTTGTGTACCTCCCATGAGTGTAGTACCGGCAAGAAATTATTTCTACTTGTATCACTGGTGGGCAGGGCAATTATGGGGGGGCAGTAGGGCAGGAGGGATGCGGGTCCCGCCTCCCCTCACCCTGCAGCCAGCCTTGCAGGGGGCAATGGATGGACGCTCTGGCCAGGGGCTCCCCAGGGCCCCGGGTGCGCACCCAGCTCCGGGAGGAGACACTGCTCTCCAACACACATGGCTCCCAGCTCCCTTCCAGGTCCCAATGCCCCATGCCAGGCCCACCCGGCTCCCCCAGGCAGCAGGCCTACCTCCTCTACCACCACTGGCCACCCACTCACTTGCCCTCCTCCTAGGGTTGCCAGGTGTCCGGTTTTCAACCAGAATGCCTGGTCAAAAAGGGACCTTGTTGGCTTCAGTCAGTGTCACTGACGAGGCCGTTAAAAATCCAGTAGCGGTGCAGTGGGGCTAAGGCAGGCTCCTTGCCTGCTGTGGTGGTACAGTGGGGCTAAGGCGGGCTCCGTGCCTACAGTGGCTCTGCACGGCTCCCGGAAGCAGTGGCATGTCCCACCTCCAGCTCCTATGAATAGGGGCAGCCAGCCCCTGCCCCAAGCACCGGCTCTGCAGCTCCCTTTGGCCGGGAAGGGAAATGGAGTGAGTGGGGAACAGGGCCTCAGAGAAGGGTTGAGCCTCAGTAAAGGGGTGGGGCCTCGGAGGAGGGGTGTGGCAGGGGGTGGGCAAAGGTGTTCGGTTTTGTGCAAGTAGAAAGTTGGCAACCCTACCTCCCCTCAGTGGTGGGTTAGCCACTGGGCCAACCCGGGGCCCCAGAAAAATGGGTACTCCAACGCGCCCACCCACTCTGCCCAACCGGTGCTCCTGCTGGGGAGTGGGGTGGGAGTGTAGGGGCTTCCCCTATCTGGCCATCTGCCTGGTGTTCCAGCCAAGATCCAGAGGCTTGCCCCGTTCCACCCACCCGGCCCCTGCAGGACCCCACTCCTAGGCAGGAGCACCAGGTGGGCAGGCAGAGCAGGACAAGCCTCAATGCCCTGATCCCGCTTCCCAGCAGGAGCGCTGGGCATGTGGGCGGAATGGGGCAAGCACTGGGGCCAGAACAGACCCGGGGCTGTGGGGTGGGCCTAAATGCTAAGTGGGTTGGCCACTGTCCACCCAGACCCACCCTTGGCTACACCCCTGCCCCACCTCGCCCCACCTCTTCCTGTCCCTGTTCCACCTTTGCCCTTCCTCTTCTCTGCCCCCTCCCCTGAGCACGCCCCATCCCAGCTCCTCCCCCTCCCTTCCAGTGCCTCCTGCATGCCACCGAACAGCTGTTCCCCAGCATGCAGGAGGCACTGGGAGGGAGGAGGAGGAGTTTATCAGTGGGACTGGCAGACCTGGACATGACTTGCGGATCCCCTGGAGTACCATACCAGACCCCCAGTTTGAGAAACGCTGCATTATGATACTATCTTAATTACATGATCACATACTCTTTTTTTCCACAGGATCTCTGCCTCATTCAGTGTACAAAATGGATGCACAAGAGGGCAGAACTAAGGCTACACTTGCAACTGAAAGTCTGGCACTTCCTAATTTTAGAGTGCTTAGCTTTTCAACCTAAATAATGTTCGATAGTTGCTGTACACATTATATATATTTAGCTCATGTGGAACAAGTGTTAGCATTCTGCTTTTCCATTAGTGTATCTCAAAATAGGCAGCAACTGCCATATTCAGAAACAACATCTCAGTCCACTGGCAACTTAATGATTCATAAATCCTGACAGGTAGAGCAGATTATGTTACCAAATTGGAATACTGTGGATGTATGTGAGGGCAGAGGAAGGTGGGTAACCATCATTCCCTGGCTTCACCCTCTCCTCTCCTGTAAACTTGGTGGGTTTTTGGGAGGCAGGGGGGAGGAAGGACTAAATAACTTTATAAATGAGTGCAGCTGCTCTTTGGGCCATTTTAAACGATGACAGTGTTTTCAAATCAACGCAACATCAAGTGAAAATACTGCAACTATTTAACATTTTTTGTTTTAATATGCCCTTTTCCCCTCATGCTGTAAAGATGAAGGGGATGGGGAAGCTCTTCAGTAATATGCAGGAGCACATTTAGGCTAGAAAAGGAATCTGCCGGAATGTACATTCCAACCGCTTAGAAACTCAGTAAATGTCAGTAAGCTTCACACAGAGGACGTGCCATTCTACAGAATGCGCTTTCCCTACCTCACACTACTGCTGTTCAAAAGACTCTAAACCCAATACTTTGTCCCCATGCAGAACTATATCATCGCATGGAGTAGTGAAGCAAGCTTTTGGTTTATGATGTGCCATGTGAAGTCACTTTTCGTTTATGAGGAACAACCCTGTTACGTTCCCGACTGCCAACTCTCAAATTCTCCTCCTTGCAAAAAAGCCATCAGGGCAAGGATTCTGGACAGCCACCAAAACACACACACTTTTAATCTTGCATTCTGACCTTTTGGTTTTAGTTCTCATTCAGGGCTCTCCACATGAACCTTTTCTCCTAAAATCTCTCTCTCTCTCTCTCTCTCTCTCTCTCTCACACACACACACACACACACACACACACACGGTGCAGCTCCTCTCTCTCTCTCTCTCTCTCTCTCTCTCTCTCACACACACACACACACACCGTGCAGCTCCTCTCTCTCTCTCTCTCTCTCTCTCTCTCTCTCTCACACACACACACACACACACACACACACACACGGTGCAGCTCCACTGCTGGTAAGAACCATGTACGGTTGTTTATGGTAAGAACTCCTGTACAGTTGTTGATTGTGTTTTAATAATCATGCGGTCTACCCCTGCTGAGAGCAGCTCTAGATGATGGTTAAAATGTGAGCCAACAGTGCCTTCCTTACCTGAGATTCCACCATTGCAACCGTTAGTTAAAAAAGGGTGGGGACAAAAAGCTAATCTCCACAAGGTCTACATGACTTAATTTACAAAATTCAAGCTAGTGTCTAGCACACCAACATTTTGAGGAAAATTAATTATTTTCACTTTACTTCTCTGAGCACAGAATGATTTCTAGAGATGGTCGAATGTTTTATGCCACAATTTTTTTGTTTTTTGTTGCCAAACAGAAAATGGCTCTCTCCCAAAAATTTTGGTGCAAATTTTTGCATTTCATTCAAAGCTTTGCCAGTTTTTCTATGAAAAACCAAAAGAAACTGTTCTAATTGTTTGTAAAAGTTTTCTGCTTTTGACAACTGAAAAGCTTCAAGTTTTTCCATCAAACAAACAAATAAAAAATTGTGGAAGTGAAAATAAAGTGTATTTCAAATTTCAGAAAAAAAAAAAAAGCATTTTTGAGCAGCCCTAATTCAGTCACTTTCTAAAGAGGAGAAACCTTGGAAAGATGAGCAGAGGTGAAGAAATCATATCCATGACTTACTATGGTGATGGGTATCATTACAAAAGTCTTAGATTTTAAAACAATATAGCCCTGAAGGTCTACAGCCCAGAGAGAGAGAGAGAAAGATGGAGATACGCAACCTTTAGTGCTCATGGTAAATATAAGATAGGACTCGGCTACAATGAAAATAAAATGAATTCTTTATTGAGGCTGCCAGACATACACAGACGCAGTGGTTCTCTCTGGCTTTCTCGCTCCCAACTTGATACAGTTCATGCAGCCTAGCATCACATGCAAGCTGTCCCTGATCCTGGTCTGGATTACACAACCATCGCAGGCACTAGCAAATACACTGCAATAGTTTAATTAGTTCTTGGCTAGGACCTTGTTTCTGGGACTAATGAGAGGCAGGGTAAGGGGGGACAATTGTACTGGGACACTCAGCCTCTCCCTAAAACCTGTATAAATTAATGGACATGAGAGAGGGTTAGGCCCTGCAAACATGATGTATCAGGACCAAACTTTCTCTCAAAGGGCCTGCTTATTTCAATATTTCATTTTTATGTATGGTTCCTGTTTTTTCACTTCTACTGAGAGAGAACATAAATACACACAGATCTAGTGGCCACACAGGAAGTCTGCAAATATCAACCAACTCTGATAAAGAGGAAGTTTACCATAAACAAAACTAAAGGCTGTTAACTTTTTGAGAGAGCTTATTTTACTTCTTTGGCTTTTCTAGCCTTATTTGGCTTGATACTTTTTATTTTTTAAGGACAATAAAGATTTTGAAAGTGTCAGCATAAAAAAAATGACGTGGCACAGGTATTGTAATGATGCTCCCTCTGTGATATGGTAAAAAAAAAATCTATTGAGTAGAGAGATCAGATGACTATCACTACACAATGTTTCTCTAAACAAAAGCTAACTGTTGTAATGATTATTGTTTTGTCTCTGATATTGACATGGCAGGGATTGTGAATACTTCCTAAATAAATGTCAGTGTAGAGAAATAGCAATATTTCTTACAAAATTCTTACCAATATTTGTATTTTTAGTAGAAGCCTATACAACAAATGTAACATAACTCTGTCCCTGTATCACTCATACCAACAACCCTCCCTCCCCCGCCCGACTAATTACACCTACAGACCTCAAACAGTGCATATGTCAATTGCACTGGAATCTCTGAAAACAGAGAAGTGAGCTAACTGGACCTAACTGACTCGTGTTGATAAACTGATTGTTTAAAATGCTATGGTGGTGTACAAATGAACTTTTCTTTATAGCAATACAGCAAGCTACTGATGTCTCCTTTAAGACCATACACAATAACCTGAAGACAGAGGATTATTACACATTCTGTTTATAATATATAAATTGTACATTTGTACATTATATTTTCTGACATTTTCCGAGGAAAAAAGGCTTTTACATCTGTTCACCAGAAGTGGCCACGAACCAGGTACAGTGTTGGCAGGCTTCACAATTTTATGTGAGTGTTGCAGTATTCAGTATTTTCTCTTGGAGTCTGAGTTCCTAGAGTCAGGTGATTACATGAGGACCTCAGTTTTATTTTAAAAAAATAAGTATTTTGCCCTTATGTTTGTAGCAAAAAGCTTGAAAGTATGACCCAAGGGCACACTAAAGGTTAAAAATCAAGAAGGAAAAAGAAAAGAATCCAAAATGTATTGTTTTGAGCTCCCAGTGCAATGGTGTGGCCAAAAGGGCTTATGCAGTCCTTGGGTGTATAAACAGGAGAATCTCAAGCAGGACTAGGGAGGTTATATTATTACCTCTGTACTTGGCATTCATGTGACTGCTACTGTAATACTGTATCCAGTTCTGGTGTCCACAGTTCAAGAAGGATGTTGATAAATTGGAGGGGTCAGAGAAGAGCCATGAGACTGATTAAAGAACTGGAAAACATGCCTTAATGTGATAGGCTCAAGGAGCTCAGTCTATTTAGCTTATCAAAGAGAAGCTAAGGTGGTGACTTGATCACAGTCTGTAAGAGAACAGCACACAGAGAACAGAAATTTGATTAGAGGGCTCTTCAATCTAGCAGATAAAGGTATAACAAGATCTAATGGCTGGAAATTGAAGCTAGGCAAATTCAGATGAGAAGGAGCAAATTTTTAACAGTGACGGTAATTAACCATTGGAACAACTTACCAAGGGATGTAGCGGATTCTCCATCACTAGACAATTTTAAATCAAGATTGAATGTTTTTCCAAAAGATACACTGTAGGCAAACAGGAATTATTTCAGGGAAGTCCTAAAACTTATTGGAGGTCAGACTACATGATCACAATGGTACCTTCTGGCCTTATAATCTAGGAATCTATGCATTTTTAAAAATTCATGATTTCTGAACACTTGGAGTTAGCAATACTGAAAATAACCATTTGGGACAATTCTCCAAAAGTGCACGTTGGTTTCAAATGGAAAAGGATTGCCATATGACAAGACTTAGCATAGACACATAGCTATCATATCTAGCGCTACAAACCTCTTCAGGACCAGAGAAAGAAACAGATAGCTTACATACCAAAACCAATGGGTGCAGGGCGAAAGGTCAGGGAGGAATGTCAACAGAGTTAAAGCTATTTGTATGATATTAACTATGAATTTCCTACTTCAGTTGAGTTGGAGGATGGAGGAGAACAACAGGAGATTGTATAGCCTTCATCTTGGAATTTACAGTGTGTTTATTATTTATATCAGTTTTAAAAAATAACCAACCAAAAGTCCAGCCCAGAATCCATCTAACTGTGCTTCACACAGCTGACCTAGGTCAACACATCTCTTATTTCCATTCCTTTTTGTTCCCATGCCCCCGACCCCACACTTTATTGTTGCCTCTTGCCTTCTATTTGATTGTAGGCATTTTGAGCTAAAGACAGTCCTCATACATTGGCTCTAATGTAAGGATTTAGCTCAGCTGTCTCCAATGTGACAGCAGGCACTCATCTCTGTAGTCCAGCCCTGGGCCTCAGCACAGAACACAGAACTACACTACCATCGGATTTTAGAAAAACTTGTGGAACTAGGGATATTCTGAGCACCCACATTTTCACTGTATTGCTTCTTAGTAGACATGAGCCAATCATTTAATTAACTCCAAGGAAGCCCGCAACTTTTCAGTTACTGATCTACATTCGTATACTACCAAAATGCATGAAATGACTGCAAAAGTTTGCTCCCCTAAAAATACCGGACTACCTCACATTTTTCATTCTTCAGACCATACACAGCTGATGACAAGGTTTCATGAAAGCTACTCATATAAATGCATAGTGGGAACTGAAAAAAACAATTCCTAGGATAGAATTTAATGGGCAAATTTTGCCTTGGCGCTTTGAAGTCAAGAAACAAATCCAGGATTTAAAATGATCTGAAAATAATGCTAATTCTGTGATGTCTGAGAGAATTTCATTAGCTTGTATCAATATTCAGGGCTTGGGCAGCTCGTTTGTATTGGCTCCTAGATGGCAACTGACCCACCTTAGAGGACTTTAATTTCTGCCAGGTCTGCAATTTAGCCCACTTTAAACCATGAAATTATCTGAAATCAGTGGGAGCTGCTTTGCATATCAAAGCACAGAATATGGGGTCATCAGAAATGGGGAGAAAGGAAAAGATCACTTTAAGGAAAGGGAGGGTGTGATGTTGCACTCCATATGTTTTATGGAAATATGCTTATGAGAGTGAATATGATGTAACTGAAATATGCTTTATGCAAAAGGTCTCTTGGAAGGTAACATAACAAAGGTTATAACCTACTGAATATATTCCTCCTATTTGTATGCATGTATCATTCTTGTATCTAAAGCTAGAAATATGAAGTATAACTCTGAGGTCCTATTCACTTGTAATTATGCAAAGTGTGGGCCATTAATGGTGGTTTAGAATCTTGATGGCTTATCGACTAGGACAATTGGTTGTAAATGGTTTATTTACCTGCAAGCCTTCCTGTGTACATGTGGGCCAACCCAGGAAGAATGGAGACTAGGGGTCTTAGGGTGACATGTGACCATGTCACATGATAATGTAATCCATCTTAAATCTGGTAATTTTCCATTTAAAAAGAGGGGTGGGGACCCAGAGAGACAAAAGATTCCCACCTTGTGCCAAAGCTATAAAAGGGGATGGAGCAGGACAAAGGGGGCGGCCAGTCATTAGAAAACCCCTGCTTACCACCTGAGATGTCTGCTGGAACTAACAAGGACCGTACCGGGGAAAGGATTGGGCTCAGACTAGGAAGGAGTCTAGTCTGTGAAATAAGCTTATTGGAACATCTCTGAGGGTGAGATATTACCTGTAATCAGTTTCTTAAAGTATTAGGCTTAGACTTGCTTGTTTTGTTTTATTTTATTTTATGACTTACTTTGTTCTGTCTATTACCTGAAACCACTTAAATCCTACTTTTCATACTTAATAAACCCACTTTTTTTTATTAATAAACCCAGAGTAAGTGATTAATACCTGGGGGAGCAAACAGCTGTGCATATCTCTCTATCAGTGATATAGAGAGCGAGTAATTTATGAATTTACCCTGTATAAGCTTTATATAGAGTAAAACGGACTTATTTGGGGTTTGGATCTCATTGGGAGCTGGGTGTCTGGGTGCTGGAGGCAAGTAACCTACTGAGCTGTTTTTAGTTAAAGTCTGCAGCTTTGGGGGCATGGACCAGACTCTGGGTCTGTGTTGCAGCAGGCTAGTGTGTCTGGCTCAACAAGGCAGGGTTCTGGAAGTCCCAAGCTGGCAGGGAAAATGGGCTCAGAGGTAATTTCAGCACATCAGATGACAGTCCCTAGGGGATCTCTGTGACCGAACCTGTCACAGAGGGAAAGGACCGTTAATGGACAAGCTGAACAAGCTGCTGGGATTCTCTCAATAAGTGCACTGAAACACCCATTTAGTCTGGCCACCTCAAGCTTTGACAGCTCTTTTTAAACTCAGATTAACAAAGGCAAACTCTAACCCCCTAGTTCTGTCCCCTGTCATATGCAGAAATCTGGTATAATTTCCTCGTTTATCAGAAATGAAGTGAATCAGCAAACTCACAGCTGACAATATTAGTGACAGGTGACTGCAGCATTACACTGGGAAGCACCAGCCAGGACCTCAGCAAGCATCAGGATTATTCATTGGTCCATAATGTATAATTTTTGAGTTTAATTTTATTTTCAGAAATTTACAGGTGCAGTATACAGGATAAACTCCTTTAAAGAAGCCCAGGGAGCTAGACTTACCTCACATATTGCACCTCTCAGGGTGGCTAGCTCAAATTAAATCATTAACTGAGGAGGAATAATCCTGGTAGATTCAGAAAATCAGTTTTAAATTTGGCCTGCTAGCAAAATTTTGAATGTATTTACTCTGGATTCCATTTCTCCAATCCATATTAAAGCTCCATGGCATAATCAATTATGGGCTTATTGCAAAGTACAATGGGATTCAATCTCCAGGAATGCCTTAGGGTATGTCTTAGAAGGACGATAAAAATAATAGTAATGGGTCTACAGCTTCTAAGGCTAATTTCCACAGTTACAACTTTTATAAATAAATAGAAGGAATGTCAACTTCCAGTCACTCAGCTTGAGGTCTCACATACTGACAAACCAGAACTCTGCGCTCTCTCTCTCTCGCTCTTGCTCTCTAGCTCTCTCTCTGATATATGCTTCCTTCCACTTTGAAGCCCCTGAGACTTATTCAATGTGCTTCCATTCCTACCTTTTGCTCAGCTAAATGTGGCAAAGAATTAAAAGGTCTGGAATAAATGAAACAAAGATCTGAAATGGTTGGAGCCCTCGTCTGTATTAAGTCACATTCCTACATATAATCATATCACCTGGGGCTGCGATCCCAAACTGAGCAGTGTCAGACTAGACAGTACATGGGTGGGGATGGCCCCAGGCCTCCGCGGGGGGGGGGGGGAGGGAGGGTGTGGCTTGCAGGACAGGGGGGAACCACCCCACAGCACTCACCGGCAGCGCAGCTGGGGCCAGGTCGCTGCACTTTCCGCCACCGGTGAGTGCAGGCCCGGCCCTGCTTCAGTCCTCAGGGGAGTGGGGGTGGGGCTGGGGAAGAGCAGGGGTGGGAAGAGGCGGGGCTGGGGTGGAGCAGGGATGGGGGCTTTGGGGAAGGGGTGGAGTGGGGTGGGGCTGGGGCAGAGCAGGGGCGGGAAGAGGCAGGACTGGAGTGGAGCAGGAGCGGGGGCCCTGGGGAAGAGGCGGAGCAGGGGCTGGAGCAGCATGCAGCTGTGCAGGGCACCAGGAAATTTGGTGCCCCAAATTTACCAAATTTCCTGGTGCCCTACGCAGATGCGTACTTTGCGTATGGGTAAGAACAGCCCTGCCCGTGCAGCTCCATCGACGGTGGCAATCATGGAAGGGCCAGCAGAGACAAAGTTGCTGCAGAGCAGGGCTAGATGACATGGTGGTTAAAACCCCAGCCACAGCATTCCTACCACAGGCAGAGCTACACCAGTGATAACAACAGTGGGACATTTTAGTGTAGGTACGGCTTGTAGTGCTTAGGAATCCTTTGGGATGAAAAGTGCTATCAAAATATAAGCTATAGTAAATTATTATAATTTTTGAGAACCAGGATTGGCCATAATAGAAAGTCGCCATTCCAGAAAGAGGTAGCATCAGGGAAGCCTTATGGCATGTGTTACACAGGAGGTTAGAGTAGATGATCACAGCGGTCCCTTCTGGCCTTTTAATCTATGAATGTGAAAACATTGAAATAAGAGAAAAACAGAATAAGAGAAGCCAACAGAGTATGCAGGTAAAGATCCAAGCAGTCTTCAAGAAGCAGTATATGATAGAGAGTAGCACTGGAATCGAGGAATTCCCAGGTTCTAGTAGTGGTTCTGCTACAGACTTACTTGCCTGGCCCTAGGCAAGTCACTTAAACTTTCTACCGTGGTGTCAGTTTCTCCCCACCATTATAAAATGGGTTTTATAACATTAAACTACCTACTTCTCATAGTTGATGTGAAAAATTAATTAATTAACTCCTGTTTGTGCAGCACCTTGAAGATGTATAGTGCTATTATTGTCATTAGGGAGTGTTACTAGACAACAACTACATATTTTATAAGAACAGCACTAACACTGTTGCTATGAAATCATTCACATGACTGATGCCACTTCATTTAAAGGCAGACATGCATAGAGTTGTACATTTGGCACATACAAGAAGAATGATATTCAGATGGGAAAATTCAGAAGACTCTCTTTCACAAAACCCTTCAGTGAGAGTAAAATTTGTTGCCAAATTGTTGTGGGACTTGCATACAATTTCATGATTGCTCTCATGTCCTATATCTCTGCAGACTGAGATGTGTGCACTGCAAACTGCAGAAAGTTCCCATTAGTAGGATCATAGGAATTTTGTTTCGGAAACAGCCTGAAAAGGGTAATTAGGGGAAGCCTGTTGATTCAGGTTTCTCAAAGGACAAGAAGGATCCTGCTCTACACACTCATTTGCAGCCTCTCATATTCTGGACTTGAAAGTCATCTGAAAGCTGTTTAGTATTATGTGTTACAACTTCCAAGACAAATACACAACAACAAAGAACGACCTCCAAGTGGTAAAATATCTAGACCAGTGGTTCACCTCATATTTTCTCCCAGAACCCACAATCCACCTCTGGTGTCTTATTGTAAAGACTTATGGGATTGGGGCCATAAAAGAACCCACTGCTGGTATAGCTGCCTTTTTGTTTTTCATTCTGTGCTGACCCTCCAAGAAGCACCATTTAAGGCCCACCTGTGGGTCATGCCCCACATGTTGAGAAACACAGATCTGGATAAATAGGGACCCTGTAAGAAACTGGACACCATTCTTTCTCAAGAGGTTCCAATTCAGAGAGAGTGCTGCCAAGCCAGCAATGCAGTGAAAGACCAATTTTGCTGTTTTCCCACATTCCTAATTCCCACTGAAACCACAATGGGAGATTTGTGTGGGGAAGGACGTCAGGTATGAAACAAGTCTTCTTTATGTCGCTAGTGTTGTTAACATTCTTGGAGCACCTGATCTGCAGAAAGGAAGTGTGCTTTTTACAGGAGCGCAGTGTGAATTCAATGGAATTCATGTGATGGGGCTTTAACCCCCTGTTGGACTGGCAGAATTGCAGAGTTCAAGCACTGACTCATCTGATTGCCCACTAGCACAGACCGGATTGTCTGTGTACATACCTCTGCTGTATGAGGCAGCAACACAGCACAGCACAGGAGTCTCCTGGGTTCTTAACATGCCTCCATGCAATATGTTATGGAGGCACAAGACTGAAGGCTGAACAATATGAACCTTTCACTTAGCGGTGGAGATGGATACCTGATGCCCCCACACCACAAATATCCAAACTGCCTCCTTGGCCAAGCTCTTTGAACTGTCTCTTTTTATTAAAACAGCTCAACTGAGACCCTGTTGATGTCCCCCATCTAGATATGTTATTAGAACATATTAAAAATGTGGATCAAGTACCCAGGAAATGCTTTTAAAAGTTGTAGCCTGGCCAGTACTTTCACTTTTTAAAAGCAGCTTTTCCCTCTTGTGCTCCTGCATTAAATCCTATTTTCTTATTTATAAGTATTATTTGGGCTACAATTGTGAGAAACATCTAGCTGGAAATGAACAAAGGAAAAGATGGTAAGAAAAAAACAGCACATTAGACAGAGTGGTTAAAAGGATTATTGGGTTTACAAGAGACTGGGACATATTCTTTTTCAGTTATACCTTGGGACTGTCAAGTTCTCCCTGTCCTGGACTTTGGATGTTTTGACCCCATTACACCAAGTGGAGAAAAACCAAGTTGGAGCAAGCCAAATCATAGCATTTTATGCTGTTGGCAACCTGACTCCGATGGTACAGCACTGGTTCCTGGAAGACTTGAAAGATGACCACAGAACATGCCTGCATCCTGCCCACATGGCAGTTACAGTCTTCTTTGGGAAAGAACTGATCTGTTGTGGATGTAGCTTTATTCCACTTTGCAGGATGGAGAGATTTTCATTATGGTTTTACTGAAGTGATGGGTTACGGCTTTACTGCAGCATTAGCCTGGGTGATTGTCATCTGCATCTGAGCACCTGGGTTAGCCTAGCCTAGGTATGAGCAGCCACCTTGCCAAGTCCTACCCATGATACTGTGTTCTCATTGGTGCTGCAGTCACCCATGTGAGGCACTAAGACATCTGGGGGCATTTTCCATGGGTCTTTGTGTTGCAGTAACTGAGTTGCACTATGATACTTTCCTAGTGAATTGCGGGAGAACTTGTCAGTCCTTCTGGAGACAAAAAGGGAATTGTGGAAAGGCACTGGAGGACTATCTTCAGGCAACTAACAGAAGTTATTAGATCACAGGCCCTGGTTCTCATGCAGGACTTCAGTCACCCCGATATCTGCTGGGAGAGCAATACAGCGGTGCACAGACAATCCAGGAAGTTTTTGGAAAGTATAGGGGACAATTTCCTGGTGCAAGTGCTGGAGGAACCAACTAGGGTTACTAGGGGAAGAGCTCTTCTCGACCTGCTGCTCACAAAGAGGGAAAAATTAGTAAGGGAAGCAAAAGTGGATGGGAACCTGGGAGGCAGTGACCATGAGATGGTCGAGTTCAGGATCCTGACACAAGGAAGAAAGGAGAGCAGCAGAATATGGACCCTGGACTTCAGAAAAGCAGACTTTGACTCCCTCAGGGAACTGATGGGCAGGATCCCCTGGGAGAATAACATGAGGGGGAAAGGAGTCTAGGAGAGCTGGCTGTATTTTAAAGAATCCTTGTTGAGGTTGCAGGAACAAACCATCCTTATATGTAGAAAGAATAGTAAGTATGGCAGATGACCAGCTTGGCTTAACAGTGGAATCCTTGCTGATCTTAAACGCAAAAAAGAAGCTGACAAAGAAGTGGAAGCCTGGACAAATGACCAGGGAAGAGTATAAAAATATTGCTCAGGCATGCAAGCGTGAAATCAGGAAGGCCAAATCACACTTGGAGTTGCAGCTAGCAAGGGATGTTAAAAGTAACAAGAAGGGTTTCTACAGATATGTTCGCAACAAGAAGAAGGTCAGGGAAAGGGTGGGCCCCTTACTGAATGGGGAAGGCAATCTAGTGACAGAGGATGTGTAAAAAGCTAATGTACTCAATGCTTTTCTCGCTTCTGTCTTCACAAACAAGGTCAGCTCCCAGACTATTGCACTGGGCAGCACAGCATGGGGAGGAGGTGACCTACCCTCTGTGGAGAAAGAAGTGGTTCAGGATTATTTAGAAAAGCTGGACGAGCACAAGTCCATGGGGCCGGATGCACTGCATCTGAGGGTGCTAAAGGAGCTGGTGGATGTGATTGCAGAGCCATTGGCCATTATCTTTGAAAACTCATGGCGATCTGGCGAGCTCCCAGATGACTGGAAAAAGTATGTAGAGCCCATCTTTAAAAAAGGGAAGGAGGAGGATGCGGGGAACTACAGGCCAGTCAGCCTCACCTCAGTCCCTGGAAAAATCATGGAGCAGGTCCTGAAGGGATCAATTTTGAAGCACTTTGAGGAGAGGAAAGTGATCAGGAACAGTCAGCATGGATTCACCAAGGGCAAGTCATGCCTGACTAACCTAATTGCCTTCTATGATGAGATAACTGGCTCTGTGGATGAGGGGAAAGCAGTGGACGTGTTATTCCTTGACTTTAGCAAAGCTTTTGGTATGGTCTCCCACAGTATTCTTGCCAGCAAGTTAAAGAAGTATGGGCTGGATGAATGGACTATAAGGTGGATAGAAAGCTGGCTAGATCGTTGGGCTCAACGGGTAGTAATCAATGGCTCCATGTCTAGTTGGCAGCCGGTAGCAAGCAGAGTGCCCCAAGGGTCGGTCCTGGGGCCGGTTTTGTTCAATATCTTTATTAATGATCTGGAGGATGGCGTGGATTGCACCCTCAGCAAGTCTGCAGATGACACTAAACTGGGAGGAGTGATAGATACGCAGGTGGTTTGGGATAGGATACAGAGGGATCTAGACAAATTAGAGGATTGGGCCAAAAGAAATCTGATGAGTTTCAACAAGGACAAGTGCAGAGTCCTACACTTAGGAAGGAAGAATCCCATGTGCTGCTACAGACTAGGGACCGAGTGGCTAGGCAGCAGTTCTGCAGAAAAAGACATAGGGGTTACAGTGGATGAGAAGCTGGATATGACTCAACAGTGTGCCCTTGTTGCCAAGAAAGCCAATGGCATTTTGGGCTGTATAAGTAGGAGCATTGCCAGCAGATCAAGGGACATGATCATTCCGCTCTATTTGGAATTGGTGAGGTCTCATCTGGAGTATTGTGTCCAGTTTTGGGCCCCACACTACAAGAAGGATGTGGAAAAATTGGAAAGAGTCCGGCAGAGGGCAACAAAAATGATTAGGGGGCTGGAGCACATGACTTATGAGGAGAGGCTGATGGGGGATCTGATAGCTTCTTTCAACTACCCAAAAGGGGGTTCCAAAGAGGATGGATCTAGACTGTTCTCCGTGGTACCAGATGACAGAACAAGGAGTAATGGTCTCAAGTGCAGTGGGGGAGGTTTAGGTTGGATATTAGGAAAAACTTTTTCACTAGGAGGGTGGTGAAGCACTGGAATGGGTTACCTAGGGAGGTGGTGGAATCTCCTTCCTTAGAGGTTTTTAAAGTCAAGCTTGGCTTTTTAAAGTCCTGGCTGGATGATTTAGTTGGAGATTGGATCTTGCTTTGAGCAGGGGGTTGGACTAGATGACCTCCTGAGGTCCCTTCCAACCCTGATATTCTATGATTCTATCATCTCTCAAGTGGGTTAGCCTGTGTCCTTAGTGCAAAGTGGGCAGGTTTCAGCCAGAGTGAGAAGAGCTAGGGCTATAGCCCCCACTGGGCCAGCTAGCCCACAGGCGCTGACTTTTCAAAGTCCCGGGGGGTACTCGACCCCTGGCTCTGCCCCAGGCCCCACCCCTTCTCCACCCCTTTCCCCAAAGTCCCACCCCATCCCGCCTCTTCCCATCCAATTCCATCCCCTTCCCCGAGCACACCACATCCTTTCTCCTCCCCCCTCTCTCCCAGCCTCCCTGCATGCCACAAAACAGCTGATTGGGGTGAGCAGGAAGCACAGGGAGGGAGGGGAAGGTGCTGATCCGCAGAGTCCAGAAGAAGGCACTGCGGGGAGCTGATAGGGGGACTGCCGGTGGGTGCTCAGCACCCACCTTTTTCCCCCGTGGGTTTGCCAGCCCCGGAGCACCCACAGAGTCAGTGCCTATAAGCCCAGACTGAAAGAGCCATCAAACTTGGCTGAGTGTGCGGGAGGGTGGTCAAGGCAAAAAACTGGTAAGAACCCAGGTTAACTCTGCAGTGACAACAGACCCTGGAGGAGCTTCTAGAACTCATCCATGAGTAACCTCTCTTTGATTCCCTTCAGAGTGAAAACCTGGGTATCATCTGTCTTTCAGGACCCAAGTACTCTAAGCCATGAGTTCTCAGCCTGGGGTCTTTAATTGGTTCAGCAGGTCCCTTTCTTTATGACTAGCTATGCACTTGTGTCCTGAAACAATGTTATAACATGAAAGCAGATTATGACAAAGGGGGAGAGCAAAAGCATGGCAAGAGATTGCATGTAGAATGGCCACCTTGGGGTATCAGGGTAGGGGATGTACAACAGTCACTGAAAGGCGGGGCACAGTACTGTGCAGTCAAAAAAGGAGGACTGCAATTATGTAGCTGTCCTATCCACCTTGGCATAGCACTGATGTAGACTGCACTGGTTCAGCTGGAGGGGGGCCTAAAAACTTCTTCAGAGGTGGTACAGAACTAATGAACAGTACTGAAGCCAGTTACAATGCCCAAGATATCGATGCAAGATGTGTTTAGAAGGGTTGCCTGTTTGAGAGGAAAGTTACAAGCATCCCCATCACAGACGTCTGGCATCTTTGGAAAAACACACACAATGGACGGATAGCTTTGGGAATGGTGGCATCTGCCAGACTTTTTAAAAACATGAAGCAATAAAGACATAATAATACAAATCAAACATGTAAAATATGACTTCCATTGGACCTAAAGAGGGTATGGGCTATGGACAATAAATAAAATGTTTCTGAAAATAAGGAATAAATCTAGCTATGGGGATTCCCAGGACAAAGCATTCATAAAAATTCATTCCTCTCAGAGCTGCAGCCCTGAAACTCCCGTGCACTAGATGGGAGACACTGATAAATCTAGGAGGCCATACATGCCAACCAGCTCATATGTTTTCTGTGAGCAATGACAGAGAGCCAAATTGCTTTATTCCGATTAGTGAAGGTCCTCTGACTGTAAAATATACTGTGTGAAAAAAATATTGAGTTTTAGTTTGCTGACACATCAATTTAAGAGAATTATTGCTCTCACACAGAGGCCAAAGTATGTATCTCCCTTCATGTATGTGCACTAAAAGCTAATTGTCAACTTTTATATGGGGTGAAGGGAAGGTGCGGTGTGTATGGGTATGGAAACAGTGTCTTTCCAACCAGCTGCAGCAAATTGTGAGCCATGTGATATCTTCCCCTGAAAACATAGAGCTCTGATCACTGGGCATTTTGTTTTATTCCTAAAAGGAGAAAATAAACTGTCTGTGACAAACACAATCATGGCTAAAAGAAAAGGAGTACTTGTGGCACCTTAGAGACTAACCAATTTATTTGAGCATGAGCTTTCGTGAGCTACAGCTCACTTCATCGGATGCATACCGTGGAAACTGCAGTAGACATTATATACACACAGAGACCATGAAACAATACCCCCTCCCACCCCACTGTCCTGCTGCTAATAGCTTATCTAAAGTGATCATCAAGTTGGGCCATTTCCAGCACAAATCCAGGTTTTCTCACCCTCCGCTCCCCCCCCCCCCCCCCCACAAACTCACTCTCCTGCTGGTAATAGCCCATCCAAAGTGACCACTCTCTTCACAATGTGTATGATAATCAAGGTGGGTCATTTCCAGCACAAATCCAGGTTCTCTCACTCCCTCACCCCCCTCCAAAAAACCACACACACAAACTCACTCTCCTGCTGGTAATAGCTTATCAAAAGTGACCACTCTCCCTACAGTGTGCATGATAATCAAGGTGGGCCATTTCCAGCACAAATCCAGGTTTTCTCACTCCCCACCCCCATACACACACAAACTCACTCTCCTGCTGGTAATAGCTTATCTAAAGTGATTATTAAGTTGGGCCATTTCCAGCACAAATCCAGGTTTTCTCACCCTCCGCGCACCCCCCCCCCCTCACAAACTCACTCTCCTGCTGGTAATAGCCATCATGGCTTTACATTTTTTAAATACTTCTATTTCTCTTTATTTTTTTCAATAATTTTCTAGCAGGCTGCCTTTGACAGTGTCCTGTCAATGAAGTCTGAGATGGAAAAGACACATCATCTAGTCCGATGCTGGATTGTTCTCTCCTGTGGGTCAAATCTTACTCGCTTTACACACACAAGTAGCCCCACTGTCTTCAATGGGGTTACTTGTGTGAGCGAGGGAAGCACAATTCTACTATGTATATGTTCAAGGGCCTCGCCCAGTCTAGTTTTTAACCATTCAAGTGACGGGGCTGATTCAGTTGTGCCATTTCCTGATTTGCTACAATACTCTTCTTGCTTGGAGTAGTTGAGAAGGGGAGTCACACACACACTAATTTCATTCAAACAATAGGCATGTGAAATTGATGTTCATGCAATATCTTTAAGTTCCCATGGATTCATATTTTAGCTATTGCATGAAATGCTTTCATTTCTTTGACTCCTTCCTTCACCTTTTCCCCATCTCACAGGCTCAGCTTCTCTCTTGAATGCAGTTGCGAAAAAGGCTAATATTATTCTGGGGTATATTAACAGAAGTGTCGTATGTCAGACACAGGAAGTAATTGTCCCCCTCTAGACGGAACGGGTGAGGCCTCAGCTGGAGTACTGTGTCCAATTCTGGGTGCCACACTTCAGGAAAGATGTGGACAAATTGGAGAGAGTCTAGAGAAGAGCAACAAAAATGAAAAGATTTGGAAAACTTGACTTCTAAGGAAAGGTTAAAAAATCTGGGCATGTTTAGTCTTGAGAAAAGAAGATTGAGTGGGGGATCTAATAATCTTCAAATATGTTAAGGGCTGTTATAAAGAGGTCCATGATCAATTGTTCTCTACGTCCAATGAAGGCCAATGAAGAAATAATGGGCTCAATCTGCAGGAAAGGAGATGTAAATTAGGCATTAGGGAAATCTTTGTAGCTGTAAGGGTAGTGAAGCTTTGAATAGGCTTCCAAGGGAGGTCGTGGAATCCCCGCCATTGGAAGTTTTAAAAACCAGTTTGGACAACCACCTGTCAGGGATGGTCTAGGACAGGGATCGGCAACCTTTGGCACGTGGCCCACCAGGCAGCCGGGCCGGTTTGTTTATCTGCCGCGTCTGCAGGTTTGGCCAATCGCAGCTCCCACTGGCCACGGTTCACTGCTCCAGGCTTATCAGGTCTGTGGGAAGTAGCGCGGGCCGAGGGACGTGCTGGCTGCTGCTTCTCGCCGCCCCCATTGGCCTGGAGTGGCGAACCACAGCCAGTGGGAGCTGCGATCGGCTGAACCTGCGGACGCGGCAGGGAAACAAACTGGCCTGGCCCGCCAGGGGGCTTACCCTGGTGGGCCATGTGCCAAAGGTTGCCGATCCATGGTGTAGGATTACTTAGTCCTGCTTCGGTGCAAGGAGCTGGACTTGAAAACCTCTTTAGGTCCCTTCTAGCCCTACATTTCTATGACTCTATGATTCTGTAATTGGTTAACTACCTGTGCAAAGCAACTAATTGCCATTACCAGAAATCCACATTGCAAAGGCAGAAGGAATCAAATATTCAGAAAAACTGTAGAAGCAAAACATTTAATACTAATTATTGTGATAGTCATGAAGTTTTGCCCTTATCCCAAAATGGCCACCATCTCTCTTTACAGTAAAGGGGACTGAAGCCACAGGCAGGTTGCCCTCAGCCTGATGGTCACCATCTCTCATTGTTTCTAGAGAGGCTGAAGCCAGGCTGCTGTCAGGGCAAATGGTGGCCTCTTACTCAAATGAATGCAATACATGGGGGTGCTAGGAATGAGGCATTATGAAACAGGATGGGAAACTACGAGGCAACGGGGTAGCTGCAGGGTGTAGGAGACAGACTGAAGGATGGTGCAGGGAATGTAGTGTGGCAGAGAGGAGGGATGTCTGGGGGCTGGAGACTGTGAGGAGAAAGAGAGAGAAATATAGGGGGGCAAATGAATGTAGCAGAGGCCAAGCAAGGGACAGGAGATGTGGGATCACAGAGGCAGAATGTGAGTGAGGCAGCTGCTTATCCTGTCTAGCTAGAGAGGGAAACAATGGCACCTCTCCTCACCTGAAGGGGTAGCAGAGGGTGGGTGGAGTCCTCTCTAAGTTATGAGCAGGGTAGGTTGAATTCTGACCATGAGATGATCACGCACAGGTGGGTGGGGGGTGGCAGCTTCCCCCTAAAGGTGAAAAAGAATCAGAAGGCGGATTAAAACAACATCTTTAAACTTTCCTGATGTGTAAGCTGTTCTATTGCACTGCTAAGTAGGTTATCAACACATGAGAGGAAGGGAGGTCTGCCATCCCAGTAGCTGCTGTCTGTGCAAGGCCGGCTCTAGGATTTTTGCTGCCCCAAGCAAAAAAATTTTTGGCCGCCCCTGCCTTTTTTCGTGTCCCCCACCCCACCCCGTCCCTTCCCAACCCCTTCCCCAAATCCGCAGCCCCACCTCCTCCCCAGGGCGTGCCGCATTCCCCCGACCCCCATTGCTTCCTACGGCTCCCTCCACGCCCTCGCAACTCCCCGCCCTCGCTCACGTCCGCTCCGCCTGCTCCCCTGAACACGCGGTTGCTCCACTTCTCCTCCTTCCCTCTCAGGCGAGGGAGAGGCAGCACATTCAGGGGAACAGGTGGAGCGGGGGGGAGCGCAGGAAGGAACGGGGTGGGGTAGAGGAACTGCTCCCCACCCCAGCTCGCCTCTGCTCCACCACCGCCGCCTCCCCCGAGTGCGCTGCTGAGTGGCTTCTCCTCCCTCCCTCCCAGGGTGGCCCCGCCAAACAGCTGTTTGGTGCGCGGCAAGCCTGGGAGGGAGGGGGGAGAAGGGGAGCGGCGGCGTTCTCAGGGGAGCAGGTGGAGGTGGAGCAGAGGCCAGCTGGGGCTGCGGGGGGGGGCACATTTCTAGGGGCGCCATGGCTGGCGCCGGAACGCTGCCCCTAGAACTGTGCCACCCCAAGCACCTGCTTGTTTTGCTGGTGCCTAGAGCCGGCCCTGTCTCTGTGGCATCTCTCCCAAGACAGGCACAAACTTGCAGGCACAGTCGCTGCTCCACTGTTTTACAAGGTGCTGCATGTGCTCCTCCACTGGAAGAAGCCACTCTGCTGGCCAATATGGACAGGATGGTGTACACATGGTCTCACCATTGCCTACTCCTCCTTGCCTCATTTGGGAAGGCCACTGTTGGACTTAAGCCGTATTCATTGTGCTCTCTGAGCCCAAGAACAGGGAAGGTGTCTGCCCTGAGCAGACACAAGTGGAGAGATCGCTATTCTTTGCAGTCTCTCTGCCCCTCCCCTACCTCCTGCATAACCACACATGGCCAGCCACAATGTGGCTCTGATTATTAGTAATTTTCTTAAAGTTTTTATTCAGTTATAGAAGCTCCCTTGACTATCTTGTACAGAAGAATTTTAGAGGCAGTAGGGCTGGCTCCCTTCCGGTACAACACAACAGCTTTCTCCACGACTCTCTGTGGAACTATTCAATGTTCAGCTCTTAAAAGCAACAGCACTAACCAAAGGGAAATTTTCTTTGTTCTTTCTTTTTAAAAACTTTTTATTAAGGCAAACTTACAATAAAATGGTAACATAGTACTTGGTACATTCCTTTTTCAGGCTCAGGTTAATATCCAAAGAACCTGGCTAAAAATTCTGGCTCACTGGCTGGGGAGTCTCCTCCTCTGAGTACGCTGCAAAGGATGACTAAATTTCGAAGTATCTGTCCACTTTTTGGTGCTTCTTTTATGCGTGTACCTGTGTGAAAGCTTTTCCTGTACAAGAACAGTCCATATTTTACTAGACCACAATTCCACAGGAAGAGGAGTCACATATTTCAAATAATGGGCAAGGCAAAGTGTAGCTGCTAACAATAAAAAAGAAATTAAATTGACGTCCTGTTTAAAATGTAGCTCCTTTACTGGAGCATTAAGTAAGCAGGTCAGGGGATTTCTTGGAAGCCAGCATTTTGTAATAAGATGGATCTCTTTAATAATTTCCACCCTACAGTGTCTAGTTCCTGGACCCAACCACCAAATGCTTTCTATGTATCAGAGACATATAACAGGAGCTGGAAAATTTAGTGGGGATCTACACGTATTAACTGCCCAAAAGAAAAATCAACTGTTTCTGCACAGCACTAGTTGAGCTAGGCTTGCCGCATCCACCCCACTGTCCCCCTGCAGCCTCCCAAATCTATACAGAGCATGTAGTGAGTGCTAAGTTGGAAAAGCTGGAGGGAAGGATGTTGGTGCAAACCACATTGGGAGAGCAAACATTACAAAAAGCCTTTTGCATGATGGGACTTCAATCGAAATCTGCTTCTACAGGGAAATAGCTCTGCATGCCAAGCGAGATCCAGAAAAAAAAATAGCCTCACCACAGTGTGGCTGATTAATCCTACCATGACCCAAAGAAGCAGAAATGTTATGGTTAACAGTAGCCAGCCACAAGAAAGAATAATGAGAGAGCAGTTCCCTGCTCTATCTGGCTTAGCTTTGTTTATTTTTGGTAGTGGTGCTGGTGATTTATTCATCATATAGAGCTTAAATACTTATTTAAATAATTGTTGAGTGCTCAACTCCAGGTACAGTAACTGGCATGCTGTAACAATCATAAACGAATTAAAGCTGGGCTCAGTGCCCAGAGAAATCAGCTAATAAAGAAAACCCAAGCAAAAGAAAATAGTCCAAAACATCTGTACGGTGCCTGGGATGGGAAGTGAGGGGCCCCAAAATGGTCAAACTTGTTATGACCCGAATAGAAAGGTTTGCTTATTCGTATTACACTAGCTCCAGTATAGTGCCAACTGAAATCAGCGCCACATTGAAAGAAACACTGTACAAACATATAGTAAGAGACAGTCCCTGCACCAAAGAGTTATAATCCAACTAGAAGAGACAGACAAAGGTTGGGAAGAGAAACAGAGAGGTGAAGTAACTTACCCATGGTTATACAGCTGGTCAGTGGCAAAGCTAGGATTGAAACCCAAGTGTCCCAAATCTCACTCCAGTGCTCCCTTCACTAGACCACACAGCCTCCCAAATCTGTGGGGAATTAAACCAGAATTCCTGAGTCCCAGGTAAGTGTCTTGAACACAAGACTATCCTTCCTCTCTGGTCCTGTACCAAGCCTTGAAAGGTTTCAGAGTAACAGCCGTGTTAGTCTGTATTCGCAAAAAGAAAAGGAGTACTTGTGGCAGTCTCTAAGGTGCCACAAGTACTCCTTTTCTTTTTGCAAGCCTTGAAAGTCAACATAGGGACTCCTGGGGAAATCCTCGGGGTCAACGTATGAAAGGGGATGGGGCAGGCAAACACATCCCTGATGTAATGCCACATCAGTTACATCAGAGAAGAATTTGTCCCGTGATCTCTAAACTGAGAAAGGCCAAATGAGATGGACATTTGGGACAGATAGCTAGGACAACCCGGCCAGTCTGAGTTGCCTTAGAAGGACACAAGGAAGCAGCACTCACCCAAGAACCTCAGGCCTAGCTAATTAAAACCTTTATATAATATGGGGTGGTGGTGGTGGGGGAGCGTGTATAAATATTCTGTTCTCAGCATGCAGAATGCAAAATCCCTTTCTCACATGCAGCTCAGGGGTTGTTTTCCAGAGCATCTTGAACAGATAATCAGAGCGTGCTGACATTCAGCAGTAATCAATTAGCACCTACTTTAGATTAAATTGAGAATATGTAAATTGGGCTCCTCGTCAGGGAGCAGAGTCAACATCTCAGAGAGACTCACCATGCCCTGAACATATCAAACGGATGAAATATAGAAGTTGTTCCAAATCCTACTCCAAAATGGGAGGGTTGGACGGTGTACACCAGCAACTTTAAATGCGTTTTTAATCTGTTTTTTTTTTACCTTTTTTGCTAGTGTCAAGTCAATACCCACAATTATTCCACCATCCAGAGACACAGCTCTTCACTTGTTTAAAGGTACCTCAGTATGTAACATAATAAACACATCATTTAGGCCTCCCACTTTTTACCTGCCTTACGGGTGAGCGACAGGGATGGGGCGGAGAGGTGGAAGAGGGCGGAGAGGAGCAAGAGGGGGAAGGGGCCTCTGGGGAAAGAGAAAGGGCAAGGGTTGGGCCTCAGGAGAAGGGGGAAGTGAGGACGGGGCCACAGTTCTGGCACTGGTGGCCCCCCCACTTCTGGGGAGCTTCTAGCTCTCCTGCCTCAAACCCACCCTCAGACATAAAATATCACCATCCAGAGGCACCACCTGCATAGGATGGTACTGATCATTTCACAATTGCTTTACCCTGCTTATTTTGCCTATGGATGAGGGGGGCGGTAGCCCGGGACATTAGCCTTCACCCAACACCACAGTCAACCCCCTGAGTTCAGCCACCAACGGCACTCCTCTGTGTGCCTATCTGTAACGCAATAATTTTTGAACATCACATCTGATCAATTCAAAAATTTCAGAGAACATTCTAGGCATGAGTGGCCAAAACCCTATTGATTTGGGGGGAAACTGGAAACTGAAAAGGGAGAAAATGGGGAACAGATGCTGCCCCACCAGCTCTTTAACACAGTCACAAGCATCTGTGCAACTGTCTATCGACCAAAAAACTGACTGATGACACCATTAACGCTTGCCAGCATGACAATACCCATATCTCATCGCTGTTCATTCTCCCTACAAAGTTTAACACATTGGCATCCTGAATGACTTATCTCCCAGGAAGAAAGAAGAAGAATGATGGGGGAAGGAGACTGGGGACTGGAATGGGATTGTGCTCCCTGGGCATGGGGGTAGAATGGAGGAACCTGGTATGGGTGGAGGAATGCAGAGAACACAGAACGTCTGGGTGTGTGTGTGTGGAGATTGGGGACCCTGATGTGGGAGGAGGGGAAAATGGGGGGAAGGGGAAATATGGGCACACACAGAGTCCCTGCCTTGGGGAGGAGGGTAGAATGGGAGCCCCTGGTATGGGGCAAATGGGGGAGAAGGAATGAGGCACTCAGAATCCCTGACAAGGAGGGAGTTTGCGAAACCCGGGCATGGAGGGAGCAGGGGCTGTGGGAGGAAAAGAAGGGAGTGAGCTCACACAGAGCCCCAGCCCCAGGAGTGAAAATGGTGGTCCTGGAAGAAAGGAGGAGGGGGAATGGTGGGGTACATAGAACCCTTAGTGTGTGTGTGGGGAGGATTGGGGGAACCTAGCATTGTGGAAGTGGGGGTACACAGAAATGTTGGAATGGAGAGGGGGAATAGTGGGGCACACAGAGGTGCTGGTGTGGAGGAAAAATGGGGGGACACTGATATGGGAGGATGGGCAAATGGGGAGAACACAGCCCCTGGTAAGCAGGGAAGAAGGAGATGCGGGTGCACACAGAGGCAGTGGTATGGAAGAAGGGGATTATGGGGGACACACAGAACCCCTGGCAAGAGAGAGATTGGGGAAGTTGCAGGGAGTCCTTGAAATAGAGCGAGATGGAAGGACAGCACAGGGAGATTATGGGGCGAATGGAGGGATGCAAGGACACCTTGGTTGTTTGCATTGTGCTTAGCCAACAGGAACACTAAAGTGTGCGACCTCCTACTAGTTACCTGTGGAGGGGTGTCTGCAGGATCAGGGGAATGGAATGTGGCAATCACAAAGAATCACAGAAACAGTTTCTTTCTTCCAAAAGAGAACAAGGAACTTTGTTAGAATAAGGAAAACAGTATCATACCTAGAGCTTCTCTCTCTCATCTATCTTTTTTTGGGATTCACTAATCATTGTAGACTTTCGGCTATAAACTACCCCTGGTCTATCCTGCCAGATTTCCTGCTACTGATTTAAAGAAACATTACACAGCCTTGCAGACCCACTTCCACACCACTCAACCCCAAACCTGACTGATCTGGCTCCATATAGATGCAGAGGGGAGAGCTGGGCCCTCTGCATGCTCTGCAGAAGTATTAAGTTGATTCCACATAACCACATGTGCAGAGAATATATTTTTGAGAAGGAACAGTAATAGAGCCAAGGTTTTTTTTGCGCTACACATCAAGAGGTGTGCAAAAAATTCAAAACTACGTTTTTTTAAGAAGTGGTAGTTTCAGTGTTGCCAACACTTATGATTTTATGCAAATCTAATGATATTTGATGTTTTTCTTAAAGCCCTAGCTCTTGGAATCATCCTGGAATCATCTTGGAATATCATCTTTCTTTCTTTAAAAGTATGTTTCTAGCCCTCATGCTTGTGAAGAAAAGCTTGCAAATGTGACCCCTAAAGGCTCAAGAACCAGAAGGCAAAAAATCCCTCCAATAACAAAAAGCACACTTTTTTTTAAGCCATCGAGGGGCCTGAGATTCATTGATTTTGAATGTTTGTGGCTGGCAATACGGAACTCGAGGTTTTTCTATTTCATTCTGAATTAACAAAGAGTGTAAAGTTCAAGAAATGCCCACACGAATGGGTTTTTTTTTAAAAAGAAAGCATGACTGTTTTTCCTCAAATGTGGTCCATTTTGGTAACTCATCTACCATCAGCAAAAATCATTCTCCAAAGTCCGTTTAAGAATGTTAACACTTTTCAATTAATATTTACATAAAACCTGCCAAATTTTGCTTTCTGTAGTATAACAATACACATCAGATAGATTACATTTGTACCATGGCTTGTTTTATTGGTGAGTGGCATGATACAGAGCAGCTAGATATTATTGTGTTCATGTAGTATTAACACTAAGAGTCAGAGCTACTAATAATTTAGATATTTTTATGACTGTTTGATGGTAGCTAATTTTGTCTAACAAAATCCTGTTAAGTTGCTGCTTGGTCCTTTCCCTTCCTCCAAGTCCCAGAATGGGACTTATATGCTAACTGCTACCAGTATATGCTAATTAGACTTCATATCCATTTCTTAAAGAGATAAGCACTGTTTTGTGCCAACCCCAATCATTAAAATGTCCCACCTTTGCGGCAACCTCTCAATCTGCCATACATATGCACGCGATAAAAGAATTTATTTAAGTTTTCAGGATTCAGTAGTCTTCCTGAGGAGGTGAAATGCTTTCCTTTTCTGTTAATAGACAGAGAGGGCAGCCAAATACTCCTGGACTTTGGGGATTTTCAAGATCTGGATCTGAATTTTGCTGCTTGAGAAACAGTGTCTGTAACTGAAAAACAAAACATGAATACATCTAATCTGTTTGTCCTTGTACAAATGCTGTGGTATGCTGAGACTAGTGGTCCAAAACAACACAGCTCACTGCAATGTTATAGCCATGGTTTGGATTATTACTGTTGAATACACTAGGGTGTTTTTTATAAGGGTAAAAGAATCCCAAAGAAATTGCAGCCTTTAATCTTTTGTGATCTTTTTCTCCTCCTTCCCCTCTCATTCTTCTTTCTTTCTTCTACCTAGAGGGCGAAACAGCACCTGCTTCATCAGACTGGGACTCAACCATGTCATTCCCCAGCTAACACCTGGTCACGACGGCAAACTGCACCTAAGCTCAGAACCACTCCAGATATAACAATTCTCCATTACACTCAGTCTATGCAGATTCATTAGTGCTTTGGGGGAAGCAATCAAAGGTTTATCATGCTTGAAGGGGTTGCCAGTCTCCTTAAATTATCTAAAGTGATTTCACTGCACTGCAATGTAGTAAGAATTAGATCTATATTAAAGATTGGTTGGGGGGAAAATGCAGCCACCAATCCGTTTTGAAAAGCACAAGGTGCCTTTTCAAATGCAGAGCTGTAGTATCAGATACTTTGCTCTGGACAGGGTGAGACTGGCCAAGATTTTTAGGCTGAACACATAAAGTTCAGGGAAATTCCACATCATGATGTTACTTAATAAAATCTCTTTACAAATAAGTCTCAGGGCCAGATTCTGATCTCATGAGAGTGTAAATCCCCATTTTGCAGGTAGGGAACTAAGTAACTCCACTGAAATCAGTGGGACTTGAGATTTACACCTTTTAATGCTGTGAACACCATACAATTCAATGGGTGTTAAGAGTATTTTGTTTATCAGGACATTTGCCTTCCTATGAGAACTGTCAGGACTTTTCTTTGATTACTTTAAGGCCTTGTCTATACTATAGAGTTTTGTCGACAAAAGTTATGTCAACACTCAAAAAGCGCTATAATAAAAACCAGTATTGCATGTTCACACTCGGTCCCTCTGTCAGCAGAGTATGTCCACAGTTGTGGCACTATCGACAGTGTGAGCAATGCATTGTGGTTACCTATCCCATAGTCCAGCTCAACAGCTTCTGTCGCTAGGTCTTGTGGGAAGGCGGAGCGGATCACAGTGCATCTTGGGACCACATTAGTGTCCCACGATGCATTGCTTGGAGATGTCCTGGAGATCTCTCTGGACGATTCCCGTGAGATCTCAGCATTCATCAACACCCTGTTCCGCCATACCGATTAGCTGTACAGGGAAATGTGCAACTCACAGAAACACAGCCAGCCTTCCACATTTCTATGCCTTGAACCCACCTCCGCACTACACAGACGAGAGCCACTGACCAGGCATCTCCTCTCCTGCTTCTTGATTGCCGGAGAGCAACTGCTGAGACTAGCTAAACACCTCCGGAGTGGTGAACAGTTCCTGGCTGCCTGCCCCACCAGGCGACCCCGCCGGGAACTCCACATCCTCGTCTAACTCTATCTCTTCATCAATGACTTCATCCTCCGGGTTAGGTCCTCTTTCCGCTGCCTCCGTTCCCTCAGAAGAGTCCACGGGGCTCTTGGAGGTGGAGGTGGGGTTGTCACCAAGAATAGAGTCCAGCTCCTTATAGAACGGGCAGGTCTTAGGTGAAGCAACGATTTGCCTCACTCCCCTTATGGTACGCCTGCCTCAGCTCCTTTATCTTTGCTCTGCACTGCAGCGTGTCCTGATTATAGCGCTTTTTGCACAAGCCTCGAGAAATCTGCCTGTAGGTATCAAAATTCCTACAGCTCAATAGCAGCTGGGACTGCGCAGCCTCCTTTCCCCATATACTGAGCAGATCCAGCAGCTCCACAGTGGTACAAGCGGAAGAACATTTGCTGTGATAAGCCGCCATGATCACCTGGGAAGATGCAATGAGATCTCTCCATGCCGAGCCAACAGGGAATGGAATATCAAAAATTCCTGGGACTTCTAAGGGGGAGGGGTGGATGGTTGTTTATCTGGCTGCAGGACAGTGGAGTTCAAACTGCTGACCAGAGCGGTCAGGATGGGCATTGTGGGACACCTCCTAGGTGCCAATTAAAGTGATAAAATCAAGTGTCGTATGTACACTGGCACTTTGTTGACAAAAATTTTGTGCAAAAAGTCTTATGCATCTCCTCTCCTTGGGGCGATTTTATTTTGTTGCCGAAATAGGGCATTTTTGCTGCCAAAAGTCGCATTGCAGTGTGTATGCATTCACTGTTTTGTAGTGTAGACAAGGCCTAGAAATGGCATTTCCCTGCCTCTCTCCCCCAGCTAATTGCCACATTTTACTGTCTGCAAGAGAGAATTCCAAAGTCAAAGGACTTGGGAAAATGAACAATGTCATTGTGTGAAAAAAAAAGCAGCCCTTGAAACAGGCATTTGCAATTCTGAATGGAGTAAGAGTGGCTTTAGCATCTGTTTGCTAACTAACTACCTTAGTATTACCCCATGAATAGCAGGCAGGCAGAGACAGGATTTCAGGAGATCTCAATGCCACAGATTTGAAGGTTTCAAGAAACAGAACACCCACGAAATGTGCTCCCCAAGCAGTTGCTTTGTCATGAATTTGACAACTAAACTGGGAACAGTTACATGGCTCCCTGTTTTCCTAGGCCAGATAAAACCTTGATGTAATGTCATTGACTTAAAAGGTGTTACAGCAGGGATGAATCTGATCGCACAGGCCTGACACCACAGCAATTCCCCCCATAACCAATATAATTATAGGCCTGATTTCCCCTCCTTCTCTCCCCGTCTCTCCCTTTCCCACACCACACATGCTTTTCTGAGGTCAGTCAGAGCTCAGCAGGCCTGAGCTCCAGTTCTCAGCATCTCCAGAGTGGTCACAGATTGCCTATGCAAATACAGGTTTCAGAGTAGCAGCCGTGTTAGTCTATGAGCTGTAGCTCACGAAAGCTTATGCTCAAATAAATTTGTTAGTCTCTAAGGTGCCACAAGTACTCCTTTTCTTTTTGCGAATACAGTAGGTTGCTGGACTTTGCTGTATCAGGCAATAGGACACAGGGGCAGCAGTATACCCTTTGGTGATGATACCAGGTCAACCATGCACCTGAGGCAACATATAATCATGAGACAGAGAGAGAGAGAGAGAGAGAACTGGCAGCCATCCAGGGTAAGATAGTCTCAGCAGCACATTGATGCCACCAGGGAGTGTCACCGACAGCAGCCGAAGACAGATGCTTGTGTGGGATGGAAGGAGAGGGAAAGGGCACACAAGGCAAAAGACATCAATACGTACAAATCAGGGAAAATACGAAGGCTATTTCCTTTCAATAAAATTAAATGGATTGCGAGAGAGCTCCTAAGCAGCTGATATTTTGGTCTCTTGCCCATATCTCAATTCTTCACTGCTTCTGCTATTACTTATTATTTAGCTCTGTTGCCTTTTTTAACCCTAGAGAGCACTGTGCGACAGGAGGTGTGAAAGAGACCATACACCATACAAGTCATATTTTATTGTATTGCATCGTTCAGCATTTTAAAGAGGTACGTTAATCACTAAACTGTTGTTTGGTGCCTTAAACTACCAGCTGTTCAGTGCTCTGCATTACAAGATTTATCCTTTAGGATTTTATTTTTATCAGCCTTTTCCCCCCACCTTCCATATACAGACTTTCTAGGAGAATAAGAACATTCTGGGGAGTGGAGGAGGGGACTGAGAGACAAAGCATCTGGCTCTGCTTTGGTCTTCATCACACATCAGATGACTTGATGACAGCCCATCCCTGGAGGGCCTTACAGCTTAATTACCTGGATTGTGGGCTTTTCCCATTTCTAGTCCCTCTATCCGCCACCAGATTTTATTGGTATTTAGATAATTCTGCTTCATCTGAGGAGCTCTCTCTTCACCAAAGCAGCTGCAGAGGAACACACACAAACTGCAAAACGCCTTTAGAAGTGAATGTCAGAGTGCTCTGTAAACAATCTAGGCTAAACTCCAAGACACAGCTAGCTCTGACCATGCCGAGTGTAAGGGTCCAGCTACACTACAGTTACAGCTGGAGGAAGTGACCTGGTTACAGCAGTACAATCAGAATTTTTAAGGTTGTTTGCAAGTGGCCTAAAAGCCTTGCACAAGCCAGCATCTGCCTTTGATACAATGCATGAGGGAGTGGGGCTGTGCATTCAGTGTTGATCTTTTTCCTCTAGTTCTTCTGGGCTGCTTTCACAACCCCAAAGTTACCGGCCTACTTTCACCACCCTACTTGTTTCCCTCCTACTTGTTCTCTCACACACACCCCAGGGGTTAGGACACACCAGCTACAGAGAGCAGCCCAGAGCTCTATTTCCTAGCTTTGCCTCTGACTCCCTGTGTCTGCAAGCGAGTCACGTTTCCCGGCTTCAGCTTTCTTGCTCCACAAAATGGGGATAATGATGCTTATTTACCTTTGCAAAGTGCCGCGAGACACATGGATGGAAAGCCCTTTACGAATGCCAAGTGTTGTCATCAGGTTGAACAGCCTTCTGCCCAAAGACAGCTAGCACCGACCTGAACATTTTGTGAGGGTCCTAGTGCTGGGCCTCCACTAGAATCCTCCCTACCTGTGGCCAGAATGAAGCCTCCTTCTTCTTGACCTGAAGAAGAGCTCTGTGTCAGTTTGAAAGCTTGTCTCTCTCACCAACAGAAGTTGGTCCAGTAAAAGATATTGCCTCGCCCACCTTGTCTCTCCTTCTTCCTTTTGGTTACTAAGGGTGGGGGCGGGCAGAGCTTCAGATTTACAATACACCTGCAGACTAGAAGCTGATACCAGGGCTGGACACCCCTAAGGTGGGTCTAGAGACAGCATGCTGGTAGAACACCCCTTCTCACAGAGTAGGGTGGTAGAGGGTCTAAGGCTTCTCACTGAGGGATTGATCCCAGGTGTCACTAAGGAGCTCCCAACCCCAACCATTTTCTTTTGAATCTACTTCCAAGTAGAACCCCAGTTCTAGGCCTCCACTAGTAGATTTCTGGTAAATTCCACAAGCCCAGTTTGTTAATGCCCATTGTTAGAGATAGGCCGAGGCAGGCAGCAAGGGGTTCCACTTACCTCAGTAATCACAGAGAGTTCTGCAGCTGACAGTTTCCCAATGTTTAATAATATTTTGCACATACATAGCATGTATACGAAGATCCCCTCCCCCCTCCCCGACCCCCTCACACACACTCATTGATCTCTTCATATATGTACAGAGTGCATCCTTCAGTAACTCTCCCAGCCTCATCTGTGGCCTATCCCTGTACCCGTGCCCCGCTTGTGCCCTGAAAATGCCTGCCAGCTGCACTTTCGAACAGCGCTCACCCATGACGCTGTGCCTGTGCTCTACATTAAATCGTTTTAATTGCAAGTTTGCTGCATTTGACCTAGTCCCCAGCTGACATTTATCTACATTCCAGAACCATGGTACAATCTGTCGTGACTGGCAATCTATCTCAGCGACAGGCCTAGAACTGGAGCAGCGGCAGGTGCAAACCAAAGCTGAGGTACGCTGCAGGTAGGGTTGCCAGTTTTGGTTGGATGTATTCCTGGAGATTTCATCACATGACATAATCTTTGATTAAAGATTAATCTTTAATTCCTGGAGACTCCAGGCCCATCCTATAGGGGTGGCAACCTCAGGTGGAGGAAATGTGCACAGCTCCAGGATAATGCAACTACTAGTTTCTTATTGTTACATGCACTACATTTTAAAAGAACCAAAATGCAGCTAAGTACAAGGAAGCTCATTATTTCACACCCCACAACAGTCACATCTAAAACCAATACAGAGGAAAAGGAAGAGGTTGCAGTCTCTTCCATCCGAAGTGACACATGTATTATACACCTATATACACACACACCAAGCAATTGAGCATAATGCTTTTGTGAAGACTTTTTTTGGTATGAGGTGACACATGGGGGGGACGGGACATGCAGGGTCATGTGCCTGCCCCCTCCCCCCGATTTGCTGCTTGGCTTGTACTGAGCATGCTCACAAAGACTGAGCATGCTCAGTAATACTGCTGAAGCCAGCTGCCCTCACTCTGCCCCCCTCCTCCCCCATCAGCAGGTACAGGTTGTTTCTGCATGCATCTGTGTGTTTTTTAATCATAGAGTTAAATCAGCTCTCCCCAAATGTTGCACAGCCAACTCATCATTGGTCATCTGGCTTCTTGTGGGAGTCATTGGAAAAATTGCTCTTGAGGAGGGGTTTGAGGGAGGAAAAGACAAGAACATGTAGAGAGTGAGAAGAGGAGGGGGGCAAAGCAGTACCCTATGGAATTCCTACGGAGAGTGAGAGAGAGGAGAGGATGAAGGCCTATGAAAGGAATTACCAGAGAAGTAAGAAGAAAGCCAGGAAGAGTTAAGATTATGGATGGTGAAGGAGGATATGGTTTCAAGGAGTGGATGACTGACCCAATGAAATCAGCAGAGATGTCAATGAAAATGAGGATGGAGTAATGGCCCAGTGATTTGCCCTAAAAGAGACTATTAGAGACTCTGATGAGGATAGATTCAGGAAAGCATGGCATAAATTATTTTACACAAGGCAACTTTGTCATGGCTCTGTTAATTTCCACAATTTGTGGGTTACATAGGCACCTTAAAATCATGAAAAAAATCCACTCCTCACCACGGCCTACTCTGAATTTTAAGAAATAAAAATCCTGAACAACTGTTGCAACATACTGCCAGATGTTAAGATTCAGACAGCCTGATAAATTAGAGCACGGAGATAACACATTTGTCACATAGAAAGTATTAAGATAGGTTCATAACATAGAAAATTTTGAGATAAAAACGTTATCTCCACACATTTTAGATCTTTGATAATGTAAACCCTATATATCAGTTCAAAGAGAGTTTACCCACACAGGCAAAAAAATAATATGGCATTTCAGTTTGCAGAATCCACCTTCTCCTAATTACTGAAGGGAGCAATTTCCTCAGCAGCACCATGGAGACATCATCTAAAACTACGAACGTCACTCAAGTCAGTGAAGACAATCAAACTTTTCAAGGGACAATTAGAGTGGTTTCCCTAACATTTGGAAAAACATATGCACCCAAATAATCCGTAGCAGTCCATAGTAATGTTACCTTGGAAGAAACTGTTCTTAAAGACAAAGAAATCATTTCTTGAGTTATAAAGACATGTAACATGCTCTATAGAATGTTGATTGCAACTGGAATCCATATATCACATCACACAAAAGATCAAGGACCTGATTCTCCATTGATTTGCTTCTTCTATAGTCATTTGCAGCTGTGCAAATGCTACTACAGTCCAAGACATTCATTTTTTATACCATCTCTGCACAGGTGTAAATTACTGCACAAGGCACAAGACAATGGCGAACCGGGCTCCAAATTTCCACCTTACTATCTGGCAGTGAAACACAGAAGTTGCCATTGGCACATCAAGGTACTGGAAAATTTCATCCATGGCGCCTTCAGTTTGTTATGCATATCAGATGAAATGTGAAATAATTATGCTTGGCAAAGAGATTTCAAAACTAGCACTGAAGCAATGCATATTAAACCCAGCTTGCAGGACCAGACGTGTCCTGTCTGGAAGACACCAAGTTACTAAAGAAAATGTACATTAGGGAAAAGTCAAGAGGCAGACAGAGGAGGCAATATAAGATGTCCTGAAAAAGAACCTTATCAATTGTGAAATCAGTATCGATGTGTAAAATTATTTACAGGATCATGCAAATCCTTACAATGAGCCAAAGCAACACATGGTGCAGAAAGTTTTAAAGTGAAACATTTTAGTCAACAAAAAAAGGCAGGAAGAACAGCAGTCAGGCACAGCTAGCAAATAGCCGTTCCCTGCTGACCCACAGAAAGACCTCGAAATAACGCATTGGACACTTCAGCCATCTGTAAATCCATAAAATCTCTTGATTTTGAACAAACAGACTTTGAATTCAGACTATGGAGCTGATTCACTCTGCCTGGAAGAAAGAGGTGCAAATAACACATGCACATGCATACCACACAAGACATATTAACCAAAAACAGCCACAGATTTTTCTCCCCTACACAGATGGTGTTTATCACCTGAATACGCTTCAGAATTTTTTCTGGGGAATTACTGAATAATCTACTGAGCTCTCACATATTCCCCTCCCCATTATCCAAAGTGAATTCCTCTGGATCTAATAGAACACCTGCACACAAAGAGCAAATAACATTCAACACAATGACAGGTTTCAGAGTAGCAGCCTTGTTACTCTGCATTCGCAAAAAGAAAAGAAGGACTTGTGGCACCTTAGAGACTAACCAATTTATTTGAGCATAAGCATCCGATGAAGTGAGCTGTAGCTCATGAAAGCTTATGCTCAAATAAATTGGTTAGTCTCTAAGGTGCCACAAGTCCTCCTTTTCTTTATTCACCACAATCTAAGGGAAATCAAAGAATTGTTTATCCAGAATACAACAGTCCAAAATGGAAACATTTTATCTAACACCCCATCAGATTTTGGGGATTCCGATAAAGGGATGCAGATTGAAACCAGCTCAGATTTGGGATTTGCAAGGAAAAAACAAACAAACAAGCTTCCCCTCCCCCCGTTTTATAAGAGAAAAAACATAGTCGTTTTGCCCACTTCACATCCAAAATATAACCCTTACCATGATGAAAATCCCATGATTTAGGAAAGAAAATATGGGTTTGACTGTGTGAAATGGTACAGAGGAAGAAAACAATAAAATAAAAGGAAGCCCAAATTATATTTAGTTGGAGATTTATGGACAATTTACAATCAAATTGGTTAGGTCTGTGAATGAGATATGCAAGCACATGATAACATTATAATACGCTGCTTGGGATATTTTCTGAAGAGCTTTCTCAAGCCATGAGTGGCAAGGGAGGGAGGGGAAGCTCAGGGCAGCTTATCCAGATCAACATCTCTCCTAAAGACTGACAATGAGATTTTTTTACAAAACCGTTAGTCATTTGACTGAAAGCAATTTGACCAAAATTGATTCCCCCTTGCTCCAAAGGAATTAATTTCAGACCCTGCGCAGTGGTTTCCTGTAACATGAAAGTGTTCTTTTTGTGTGGCATGAGATTCAGACCCCCACAGATCTACTGCTTTGCCGCTTCCATCTGTGCAGGGGGAGTCCTTGACAGGCAGTTGTCTGTATATTTAATGTCTCAGGGAAATAATTTATTGCAGAGGTCTGGCACCTTTTCTGTAACCATGCGGCAATGAACGAACACCACCCTCCATACTAGCTGCTCCACTTAAAAAGAAACAACAAAACCCACAAGCAAAAGTTTGCAGAAGGGAAAGGGAAAGCATTCAGGACACAACAGACATAGTATTCAAAATGCCAGTAATGCAGATGGTACCAGGCCTTATTTATTTTTGGTTTTATTTTGAAACTCAGAACATCCTAAAATCGTCTGATGACAGCAGATCTATGTTACTGCGCTACTGGATCACATAGAGACAGTCCGTCCCGGAAGTGCCTAAGGGAGGGAAATGGGGGATGGATGTGGAATACTCAGTACTGCATAACATTAACCTAGCCCCAGCCCCAGCTCTGGAGCAGCAAGGACTTTAGACTGGAAGGCATTTTTAATCCCTCTTCCACTAGAAGGTTAATAGCTATGAAGAGAGGTTTCTGGGGTAGGGGAAGTAGAAACCAGAAACTCTTGCCCTTTTGGAAGCTCCCAAGGAAGCTGTCCGGGGGACCGTGGATTAGTGGACCATTTAGATCACACAACATTCATCTCAGGATGTATCAGACTGCCAAAAGAACAGAAGCTAGATTAAAAACTACTGCAGGTGCCCCTGTTAAGCCTATGACGTTGGCAGAATCAAGTCCCTCACCATGACCATACCCAGCCAAAGATACTGGTAGCTCCTTCATGATCTACTAGGGCCCAGCCCTGGTATAATTCTAACAAACAAGCTTGTGCATGTGCCACATGGCCAAAATCTCATTGCCAGCCAGTAAAACAATGGTCCTATTACGCACAGCTATGATGTAGCCAAAGGGCTGTAATTCTTAGTCGGGATGCCAGAGGCATACAAGCATTGGCAGATTTAGGCCTATGCAACCCACGGTAACATAGGGATTATTGATAATTTATGAAGCTTAACAGCAGACATGATCTCCTGGTTGTCAGCCAGAGTGCCATCCACCATCCAATCAGACTTCAGTGTCAGCAGATCATGGTAGTGACTCATTCCCTAACTGCTCTCCTTAGGGCTCCCTACTTTAGCTGTGTTACATCTTCATCTCCTGCTCCCCCCCGGCCTCAGAGTGTTTGAGGGGTGGGGGGGAAGTCACCTGAATTTGCAAAACCTCACTGCAATATGTTCACAGCCAGATGGGTGGCAGCCAGAGTCACCGTGAGAACATAGAGTGGGAATGGTCACCGTTATATGAAGGAAGCTTGACGGTTTATTTTGCACAGAGCTGTGCAACACCTAGGGCTGGGCCTGCTTACAAACATGACCTATATTAAAATACAAGGACTAAGTTCTTCTCTGGGACATGGGCATGTGAGCAACTCCTAGGAGCTCAGTGTCTGTAACTGAGGACAGAGTTTAGCCCTAAGACAGTGGTGCTCAAACTTTTCCTGTTGCGTCCCCCTTACCAGTAATGGCATCTGTCCGCACCCCTCTCCATTACGGCACAATTGGCTCAGCAGAAGACCTTGGGCTGAAGGTGGAGCTGGGGGAAGAACTAGGACTGGGGGAGGAGCTGGGGCTAGAAGCAGAGCTGGCCTGGGGGTGGAGACGGAGTGAGGGCGGAGCTGGGTTGGGGACAGAGCAAGGGGCAGGGTGGAGCTCCAGCTGGGGCTGGAGCTGGACTGGGGTCAGAGAAGGGGGTAGATTGGAGCTTTGGCTGGGATTGGAGCTGGTCAAGGGATGGAGTGGGTCTGGGTGGTGATCCCTCCCTGCCCCCTGAGGGCGCTGTCCTGCTGCACACACACACACACACATACATGCCCAAATGTTCCTCCGCCCACAATTTGGGGACTCTCTGCCCTAAGATCATTTATAAATGAACAACTTTTACATCATCTGACTAACAGGACTTCAAATAAGCCACCATGAATGGGGTGCTCATTAGTGGTGCTATCTCAGACTTCATAATTCTATTATCTAGCAACAAACAATATGTAACTGGAGATCAAACTGTTTATTCATAAATATTGAATCATAGAATCATAGAATCATAGAATATAAGGGTTGGAAGGGACCCCAGAAGGTCATCTAGTCCAACCCCCTGCTCGAAGCAGGACCAATTCCCAGTTAAATCATCATATTGTGTCTGCTCATTCTTGTGTTTTGCCTACAAACAATCTTACAGAATAGAAACACCCAGGAGGGCCTGAGGGGAACAATTAAATACCTAGGCCGTAATTTGAATAAAGCACCTCAAAATGCAACAGGCAAAATTACTGACAAGGCTTTTTAATGATTTACAAGCGTGGTGCTAGACTTTGAGCAAAAAAGTCTCCTGGAAACCCATGTTTGGAAAAGATAAGAATATGCTTACATTAAGATCATATTGTTCCCCATACCTTTCCTAGTCAAATTAAAAAAAAATAAAGGTTATGGTAATGAATAAGTTTGGATTTCCCATTGGAGCCAGTCTTCTACACGTCTGTGAATTCCTCTGGGCAGGGACTGATTTTATTTTTGTTGTACAGCACAGAGCACATTGACTGCACTAAGCAATGAACAAATAAATACCATTATGATTAATGCCTCTGCCAATGGCAAGTATTCCATTTAAACAGAGAACATTTATTTTCTCACACTGCTTTTGATTATGCTTTTAATTTAAAAACGGTGGGGCCAGATACTCAGCGAGTATAAATGGTAGCACCAGTTAAGTCAATGGCATGACTGTGATTTACACCAGCTGAGAATCTGGTCCACAGTAAAACAGTTTTGGGTCTACAAGCTGCTTATTTTTTTCTATCTGAAAATCTAAATTAAAGGGCGGAAGGAAATCTAGTGTTAGGGCACTAGTCTGGGACTTGCTCTGCCCCATATTTCCTGTGTGAGGCGGGGCAGGTCACTTGGTCTCTCTGTGCCTCAGTTCCCTATATCTGTAAAATGGGGATAACAGCACTGCCCTGCCTCACAGAGTGGTATGAGGATAAAGACAGTAAAGAATGTGAAATGCTCAGATACTGTTTATATGAGGGCTACAGAAACACTTAAGAGTGAAAAAATTAGGGGGAAAAATGGAAAACTGATCAATAAATGCTATGGGGTTCCAAGCTGGGAGGAGCACTTGAAACTCTTTGGGCTTGATCCTTCTCCCACTGGTGTCAACAACAAAACAATGGTGCAAGATCAAGGCAAGATCCTGCTGTATGCTGAACCTATTGAAGTCAGAGGATCTGAGACGGCTCAGCACCTCACAGCACTGAGCCCTAAAGAAAGAAAGAAAAAATGTGAAGGAAAATGGACTGACAAATTCTAGACACAAGAGGTGCATTGACAGAGAGGGATGTTACAACTTTATGCAACGTATCTGAACTATAGCACATGGGTGTAACCTCCTACATGTGGATTACAAATTTGCATCAGATTTTTGCAATACTACATTATATAATCATAGAATCACATCTCTGTCAGGCTGCAAGGGGCTTGAGAGGTTCCAGGCAGGACCAAGTACACCCTATCTGGGGATGGGCAACTGATGGCCCAAGGGACACATCTGGACCACCTGATTATGTCATTCGACCCACCACACCATTACCCCATGTACAGTACAGGGAAGGAGATTCCTACCCCCTCCCGCCCCCCAAATCTTTCCCGATCTCACCCTGTTGTTCCTGCATCCTCCATGTGGTGCTTGTGACCTGCGGTTGGCCAGAGAAGACATGCTGCTACTGCCCCTGCTGAGAGCACTCTGTGGCTCCCGTAGTGGAAGCAAAGCCCGATCAGGTATTGCTGCTGCCTGCGTTGACAGCTCTTGCCGCTTGTTGTTGCCCCAAGGATGAGGATGTAGCCTCTAGAAAAAATGTTTGGCCCACCAAAGGGTTTTAGTGGATTTTGTGATGATCTGCTACCTTAAAGTTGCCCATCCCTGACCTAGATCATCTCTGGCAGGTGTCTGTCCAATCTTTTCTCAAAAACCTCCAGTGACGGGGATCCCACAACCTCCCTTGGAAGCCTGTTCCAGTGCTTGAGTATCCACAAAGTTAGAAAGCTTTTTCCTGATATCTAACCTAAATCTCCCTTGCTGCAGATTAAGCCAATTATGTCTTGTCCTTCAGTGGACATGGAGAACAACTGATCATGGTCCTCTTTATAACAGTCCTTGATGTATTTGAAGTTTGTTATCAGGTCCTCCCTCAATCTTCTTTTTTCAAAACTAAGCATGCCCAGTTTTTTTGACCTTTCTTCAGAGGAAGGTTTTCTAAACCTTTTATCATCTTTGTTGCTCTCCTTTGGACTTGCTCCAATTGGTCCACATATTTCTTGAAGTGTGACACCCGGAACTGGACATAGTACTCCTGTTGAGGCCTGTTGAGGCCTCACCAGTGCCAAGATGATCCTATTAATACACCCCAGAATTATATTAGCCTTTTTCACAACTGTATCACGTTGTTGGGTCATATTCAGCTTGTGATCCACTATAACCCACTCATCCTTTTCAGCAGCTTTATTGCCTACCCTGCCTGTTTCACATTTTGTACTTATGTCTCTGATTTGTCCTTCCTACGTGTAGAATTTGTACTTATGTGTCTGATTTGTCCTTCCTACGTGGTATTTATTGAATTTCATCTTCTTGATTTCAGACAAATTCTTCAATTTGTCAAGATTATTTTGCATTCTAATCCTGTCCTCCAAAGTGCCAGGAACCCTTCCCAGCTTGGTGAAATCTGCAAAGTTTGTAAGCACTCTCTCTACTCCATGATCCAAGTACTTAATGAAAATATTGAATAGTACTGGACCCAGGACAGACCCCTGCGGAACCCCACTAATATGTCCTCCCATTTTCACAGTGATAACTACTTCTTGAGTACGGTCTTTCAATCCACCTTATAGTAATTTCATCTAGACAACGTTTTCCTAGTTTGTCTACAAGAATGACATGTGGGACAGTGTCAAAAGACTTCCTAAAATCAAGATATATCACATCTACAGCTTTTGCCCACCCACTAAGCCAGTTATCCTATCCAGGAGGAAATTAGGTTGTTTGGCATGATTTGTTCTTGACAAATCCATGTTGACTATTCTTATTACCCTCTTATCCTGTAGGTGCTTACAAATTGATTGTTTAATAATTTGTTCCAGTATATTTCCGGTATTGAATTTAGGCTGACAGTCTATAATTCTCCAGGTCCTCTTTGTTACCCTTTTCAAAGACAGGCACTATGTTTGCCCTTCTCTGGTCCTCTGGGACCTCATGAGCTCTCAACAATCATTGCTAATGGTTCTGAGATTGCTTCAGTTAGTTCCTTAAGGTACCCTCGAATGGATTTCATCAGGCTCTGCCAACCCAAGTACATCTAACTTATCTAAATATTACTTAAATGGTTCTTTCCCTATTTTGGCTTGTGTTCCTTTCTCCTTGTTGTTAATACTAATTGAGGTAAGTAACTCAATTACTTGTGTTAATTGTGTTAAGTAGTTAATTGTGTTAAGTGATAAGCCATTTTAGTGAAGACTGAGGCAAAATAGGCATTGAACACTTTAGCCTTCTTGATCTTATCCGTGATTAGCTCTTCTTCCCTGCTAAGTAGTGGACCTACACTTTTCTTCTTCTTCCTCTTAGTGTGTTTATGTAATCTCTTCTTATTGACTTTGATGATCCTTGCTAGGAGTAACTCATTATGTGCCTTAGTTGTCTGATTTTTGTCCCTACATGCTCGTGCTGTTCTTTTTAATTCATCATTAGCAATTTGGCCACATTTCAACTCTTTTAAGGATTCCTTTTTGATTTTCAGGTCACTAAAGAGCTCCTGATGTAGCCATATTGGCCTCTTACTAGTCTTCTTATCTTTCCTTCGCATAGGGAGAGTTTGCTGTTGAGACTTTAATTTTGTCTCTTTGAGAAACCGTTAGCTCTCCTGAACTCCTTTTTTCTTTAGATGTTCTTCTCATGGGACCCTACCTACCAGGTCTCTGAATTTGTCAAAGTCTGCTTTTTTGAAGTCTTTTGTCCTTCTTCTGTTGCTCTCACTCCTTCCTTTCCTTAGAATCAGGGAATCTATCATTTCATGGTCACTTTCGCTCAAATTGCCTTCCACCTTCAGATTCACAACCAATTTCTCCCTGTTAGAATCAAGTATAGAATGCCTGTCCCCCTAGTCACGTCCTCCACCTTCTGAAATATGAAGTTGTCCCCTACACATTCTAACAGTGATCGGTGCTGTTTGAGCACAGCTGCCACAAAAACTTGCCCAATTCATGCAGGAACACAGACTAATACAAACAAATACTTGTGTTACCACTGTTGTCTGCTCACATGGCACAGACAGCAGTACCTATTGGCGTGCAAATGGTAATCCACTGCCTGGTTTAAGCACCTGAATAGCATTCATTCTGGGTGAGCACATCCATCATAAGGGAATGGGGACTGTAGTGTTTTGTCCACAGTGCTACGCACACACATCATTACACTCTGCCTTGCAGTCTCTTTGCAGTAGAGAACAGGAATGTGTTTTCTCATGGATTTCAGGTGAATCTTTCTACCTCCATTCCCAATCAGCTTTTTTCTAGCTCTAGTGTGACATAGCATAGGGAGTTAACACCTACTGAAATCCCAGGGGGATGGGCAGACGCAAGCCTGCCCATATCTGAGCACCCCTCTTCCAGCCACTAAACCCAGGGTTCAAATAAAGTCAGGGGACAACAAATGATAAAACAGGAATGGCCGTGAGGGTCACAGGGACAAAAACAGGAAGCCAGAAGGGATCACCAAGCAGAGAACCCCAGGCAGTGCCCACTGCTCCTCAAAGGTGTCTAGGGAGCCAGTGGATGTGGCTCAGAGGAATTCTGCCTGTATACATGAACCAAGTTAGGAGCGGAAATAGGTCCCACAGTCACAGAGCACCTCCCCATCCAGCATCCTCCTCCTGGTTTTACAGATAGCCACCTTGGCCAGCACCAGTAAGAGGTTGATGAGGAGATCTTGCGACTTCATGGGGCCATGGATAAGGGGTGCATAAATCAGGAGGTGCAGCGGAAAATGCATCCAGCACCTAAGGAGAAGGTTCTGGAGGAGCCGTAAAAGGGGCTGCAACCTGGTGCACTCAAGATAGATGTGAAGGGGTAGGTGTCAGGGAGGAGAGTGAACCGTGCCCAGTACACACCCGTGCTCATGGCTCCATGAAGGAGCCACCAGTTAATATCCCCAGTGGGCCACTGGACCATTGTGGAATACAGGTTGGCCCACCAGAACTCCTCACCCTCCACAGGTGGAAGGAGGTCACACCACTTCATGTTAGGGCAGGACATGAGGGTGAGGAAATGGAATGTGTGGAGCACGAGCATGTATAGCTGTTCCTTAGGCACGGTTCGGAAGCGAACCAGCTGCAGGTCACACAGCCGGCTTGGGGTATGCAGAGGGGGCTCGCGGGGCAAGGTTCCCACCGTGTAGGGAGTTAACAGGTCAGCCTGCACTCTGATCACTCTGACACCTATTAGTTCCCTCCCCCTGCTCCCACAGAAAACTGATTGGAGTAATTAAAGTCAATTAGCTAATCAGGCTGGTGGGTGAAGTGACCTAATAAGTCAGTCAGCCCATCAGTTTAATGGGCTGATAAGTAGGGCCTTACCAAATTCACGGCCGTGAAAAATGCATCATGGACTGTGAAATCTGGTCTCCCCCATGAAATCTGGTATTTTTTATACCTTTCCCCTATACTATGCAGGTGTCATTAGCGTTCCTTAAACTGGGGGTCCCAACCTGAAAGGAGGTCACTGTGGGGACACAAGATTATTGTAGAGGGGGCATGGTATTGCCACCTTTACTTCTGCACTGCCTTCAGAACTGGGTGGCCAGAGAGTGGTGGCCAGTGGCCGGAGCGCAGCGGCTGTTGGCTGAACGCCTGGCTCTAAAGGCAGCAGCCTGCCAGCAGCAGCACAGAAGTGAGGGCGGGACTACCACACCATGCCATCCTTACTTCTACGCTGCTGCCTTCAGAGATGGGTGGCCAAAAGCTACTGGGCCGGAGAGGGCCCAGCTCTGCAGGCAGCCGCGCAGCAGTAAGGGGGGCAGTACCATGCCATGCCATCCTCACTTCTGCGCTGCTGCTGGTGGTGGCTCTGCCTTCAGAGCTGGGCTCCCGGCCAGCAGCCCCCGCTCTCCAGCTGCCCAGCCCCGAAGGCAGCGCCGCCACCAGCAGCAGAGCAGAAATAAGGGCAGCAGCACCACAATCCCCCTACAATAACCTTATGACCCCCCCACAACTCTTTTTTGGGTCAGGACCCTACAATTACAACACAGTGGAATTTCAGATTTAAATGGCTGAAATCATGAAATTTATGATATTTTCAATCCTATGACCATGACATTGACCAAAATGGACTGTGAATTGGGTACGGCCCTACTGATAAAGAGGAACAGGAAGGATGTGCTAGGGGGAGGGTAACAGGGCTAGCTGAGCCCAATCTCATAGAGGTCTCAGGCAAAAGAGACCTTGGCTCCTCTCAGGTCCTGAGGAGACAGCCTAAGCCATAGGGAATCTTGTGTAAACAATACAGTTGCATGGGTCTGCGAGGGTGTTGGTGGCCCAGTGGATACACAGCCAGTGGAGTCTGAGATGGTGTCTGTGGTGCACAGAGGCAGGAATGGAGCCCACCCTGCTATACTCACTCCTCACCTCTGGCTGAATCGAGCACGGGGCAGAACCCAAGCATGGTGGTGGGTGCAAAGGCAGCTGAACACCTCTTTTGTACTTCTTCAGTCCCATCAATCTGTAATGTTCTAATTCTTGCTGCATTGGGTTTTGGCATCTTCACCCAAGCTGAAGATAAATTGATCAGAAGGCACATCATCCCACCAGCCCACAATATTCCCAGGAGAAATCTGGGGAGTGTTCCACAGCCAGGAAAGTGTAGCAAAAGATTATAGAACATGTAAAGTCTGTTTTCCAACATAGCTGAGGTTGAAGTCTTGTTTTCTGTATAAATGTTGGGTACTTGTTAGCTGCACCACACCTTTGCCTAAGGTACCACTGGAGCAATTATATTTTTTGCATCTTCTTGTAACTCTCAAGGCTGACTCAGCGGTCCCTGCACATGCAATGCACTTTCATTTCTTAGGTTCACTTAGTGAGACCAGGCTCTAAAGATAGAATGCAGCCCTCCCCATATAGCAAGCCAGTCCAAGGTCTAGTCATCAGCAATGTACTGCATGATAAGTGTGCAGCAATAAACAGCACAATAAGAGATAAGCTAAAGCAGGAATCACATTTATATTTGCAAGTGCTCCTGTACATCTGGTGTAAAAGATAGAATGGCCATATTCTGCTATGAATTTCAGTAGTTTAAAACCAAAGTCACAACTGATTTCAGCTGATCTCCATTTACACTGGTGTAAGTGAGATAAGAATTTGGCCTTTATTCCAAATTTACATCAGCATAATTGACAGCAGAATTTGTATTTTCCCCAGTAACCTGTAACGATCAAACAAAGTGAAAATTAAATTTGGCATCCAGGTGTGTTTTGATAACATTCCTAGGCGCTGGATCTGATTCTTTACCATCTTGCAGTCAGTCACACCTATACCATGTGAGTTTTAATCACAACCATTTTGACCTGACAGTGCCTTACACCCAATGAGGTAAAGGTATAAATGAGCGTACAAAGAGCAGGGCAATGGAGAACCAGGCTCAGCGATTCTAGTCTTTCTTACTTTTGAAAATTTGCTCCTGTGTAGTCTTTTATGCCACAATCATGGAGATTGATTTTTTTTCATGTAAAAAGAATGACAACTTTGATTGAGAGCTCGGAGGTTGCAGGAATGGACAAAATTATTTCTATGCATAGAAGTAGTTCAACTGAAGTCAATGGAACTATGCCAATTTATACCAGCTGAGGATCTGACCCATTGTCTGGATTTTCTATATATTTAGGTTTGCAATAAGTATTTATCCTATGTTACTCCCCACACACTATCAAGGGGAAAGATGAAAACCTGAAAGGTTTTGTATTACACAGTGGGGCATATTTCATGTAAAGTGGTTAACAATCACAACTAGCCAAACTGTTGTATTACATTGTAGCCATTTCTGATTTGTCCAACATTCTGAATGTGAGCAAAAGTTTTAACTCAGCATTTATCTGGAATACAGAATCAGCTTTTCTTCAGCAATGCTAGGAAGCTTTAGCCTGTAATCAATAAAGAAGATAACACGCTTTTATAACATGCTAAATTTATTGTGATAAATAATATCATCTGCTCTTATCACATTCATCTAAAAACAAAATAGGTGCTAAGTCAGCAAGTAGTAAGCAAAACAGGAAAGTAGTTAATTAAAACCCAGATTGTGTAATAATAGCTTCATATTATAACACACTTTTCTGCTTGAAGGATCCCATCCTGCTCTGCTTTCTCAAGGTTTTGCACAGTAATCAGTTCTGCACTTGTTGGCCAGAGGAATGTCAACCTAATGTTCTAGGTTATTGCAGGAGGAGAGAAGATAGCAAGGAATCCAATTTAGAGATTCAATATTAACTATAAAACTGAGAAACATAATGCTCAGACTGGAGGAAATGGTTTGTGCCATGACCTCAGCACAATGCGGAGAGGGGGAGAAGAGTTACAGGGCACTGAAAATGTAGCATGTTTTACAAACCAGTGTCCAGAGGCAGATTTAAGCTGAGTGAGGGGTGATGTCTCCCGGGGGGAGGGAGGCACTCCTAAACAAGGGCCAGTTGTATGGCCCAAAGAGAGGATGAAGATATTCTCTGCCTCATACCTCTGTGTTTAAAACACTGTGGCTCTTCCTTCTCCTGGAATCAGCTTTGTGGCATGGGGGGAAGCAGCCTGGACTGGATGCTGCTGTGTTTCTCACCAAGCAGTGGAGTCATCACTTCTGTGCAAGGTGGTGGGGGACAGACAGCAGCAGGACCTCTCTCCACCCTGCCTGGAGAGGTGCAAGGTGACATCTCTCCCATCAGTGGGCAGCACTTCAAAACTGATAGTTAAAAAAAAGGAAAAGAGTTACAAGGCTGAGGAATAGCTCTGAAAAAAACCACAGACTCTGCGACTGTCCACGAGCCCCATGACATACCTACATCCCTGCCCATCACACAGGCCAGGGTGCGGTGTGCCTTCAGGAGTTAGCATGTGTTACAGTGGTCATGGGGCAGGTACTGCAGCTGCAAACAACAGACAGGGCTGGCTCAAGTACACATGTGGCTCTCTGGAAGGCCATTCAATAGAGCTATGAGGTCCCAGGTTCAGTGTGTGGCCTTCTCCACATCACCTCCCCCTTGTTGTGTGCATGAATGATTGTCATGAGGGGAGGGTGCAATCCCATTGGAGGGAATAGGGTGTGTGTGGAAGGAGTTAAGGGAAGACTGGATAGAGGTTTCTTGTTCCAGAAAAGAAGTGATGAACTTGGAAGTTGCCCCAGACAGGGATGCAATAAAGGGGGAGACATCCTGTACCTCCAGGAAATGGCTCAAGGTAATTTCACCACGGATCCTTCTGTGAGCATGAAGCTGCTGGTACCCCACACCCTGAAGAATTGAACCATGAGCAGGAAACATCATACTAGTATTGCAACTGCTCTGTGGTGTGTTGGAAGCCCATGTCCTGGGGTCCTTATGCAACTAGCTGCAGACTTGGAAGCCACTATTTGAATTGGTCATTGCTAGACTGGAACTCACAACACAAGCAGCTGGACACTTTCTCTGCCTAGGGAACAAGTAGGGGACACCTCCACAGCACAACCAACTTAGAAGAGAATCTTTCACTCTTTATGTCTCAGTAGCTCAGCTGGGGCAGCAGGAAGCCAGGGTTTCATTCCACTTCTCTCTCTCTGCTGCAGACTCCAAACTTTCATCTGCTGTATGGTGTACTAAGGTCTCAGAAAGGAAACAGCTTCTTCAAACCTTTGAATATGTGCCCTGCACCTGGGGCAGTAGCAAAGCCACATCCCTTACTGCACAGCTCTCTGACTGAAAAAGAAGACACTGAAGTTTGCAGGGGGGAGGTTTCACTAGCGTCTACTCGATAAAAGCAGAAGTGGCTTATTACAAGGAGAAGTTAAATGTCACAAAGACAAAACAAATTCACATTAGGTTCCTGTTTAAAACTCTTCTATTCCAGCATCTGTAAAGACACTGAATAGCACCTGTCTACATTCACAGAGGGTCTGATCCTGTGAGATGCGGAGCACTGACTGGACAGAGCTGGGTACCCTCAATTCCCATTGAAGTCAATATTATTATTAATATTATTCGTGTTACTGTAGCACCTAGGAGTCCCAGTCAGGGAACAAACCCCATTGTGCTAGGTGCTGTATAAACAAAACAAAAAGACAGTCCCTGCCCCAGAGAGTTTACAATCTAAGTATAAGACCAGAGACAACAGATGGGGGAGTACAAGGACTGGGCACTGAGGATGCCCTACACCTGTCCTTACAGGAGACCCTCAGCACCTAGGTGGATGCTCTCAGAACCTGATTCAGCAATCCATTCCTAGTTAGCAATAGACAGTGAGCATTTACTAGCTTTTCTGAGTTAGGGCATCAGCATCTTGCAGGATCAGAATCTTTATGACAAATGTTACAAGCAGAATGAGGAATTTCTGAAGGATGAGTAAGGAATTAATAAAAGAGTAGATTTTAACCTTGAAACACAGGCCCATATCTGCCCCTGTATGAGGCAAATATTGACTAGAACTGGATGAAACAGAGAATTTTCATTTCATGGGATGTTTGGGGCTCACAATGTTTCATTTTGTTCCAATGCGGAACGAGACATCAACATTCCACAATTTCCTGTCTTGGCATCTGCCAGCCAGGCAGCTGGGGAGATGATCAGCCTGTTCACCAGGCAGGCAGCAGGGGAGCTGGTATGCTGTGCCTGGGGAGATAAGCAGACAGGCAGCCAGCCCATCCGCCCAATGAGCAGCTGGGGAGTTGGGGATCCAGTCAGCTGGCAAACCAGCTGCAAAGCCTGCCTGCCTGGTTTCTGTCAAAACAGTTGATGTGTAAGGGGACTGTTGGCCCTGTACTAAAACTCAGTGGATTTTTTTTGGTTGGCTAGCTCCCAGTACCAAGAGGAAGGGGAAGGGTCGATGAGAAATCAGGACCCTGAGACTGACAGTCCCCAGGAACATTAGGGAGAGGCCAATGCTCTAGGTCAGACTGATTGACAGGGTGGGCAGGCTAATGAGGGAGTAGGGAGTCGGGAGTCAGGGGGGCAGGGGTGGGATTGAGCTGGAATTGCCTGAAACAGAGTGGGCCAGTGGGGTCAAGCTAAGGAGAGAGTAGGAGCCTGGGCTGAGCTGTGGAGCAGGGCCACACCAGCCAGAGAGAACCAGAGCAGCAGCCCAGGCAGGAGATCCGTGCTGGGAGCAGGGCCGCAGCAACAAAAGCCAGAGAAGCAGCCCAGGAAGCAGGGCAGTGTTGGGAGCAGAGCCAGAGAAGCAGCTCAGAGAGCAGATCTGCACTGGGAGAAGAGCCGTAGCAACCAGACGCAGAGGGGCCAGAAAAGCAGCCGGGGGGCTGGAGGCAGAGCAGCAGCAGTGCTGAGGCAGAGTGGAGCTGGAGCTGAGGCAGAGTAGGGCTGGAGCTGGGGCTGGAGCAGTCTGGAGCAGGGTGCGGGACAGCAGCTGGGGACAGTGAGGGGGGACCCTAGGCAGTGGGCCCAGCGCAGGGAGACGCCCCCAGCCAAGAGGCCTTGCAGGCCAGACTTGGAGGGGGATCGTAACTCTGATGGGGCTGGAGGGGAGCTGACACTGGGAAGCAGGGTCCTGCCACCTGGAGCTTGAAGGCGTGTGGCCACCACCAGAGCAAGTGTCCGATTCGCAGCATCCCTGCAGCACAGCCAGGGTCTGGGCAGGAGGCCTGGGATGTGTGAGGAACAGACTGTGACCTGCCCTGACATTCCAGAGACGGCTGATTGTGATGTCCCCGTGCCACAGAGGGCTGTTCTGTGTTTTCCTTTAGCCTTTAGCATTTTTTCCTTATTTTTTTTTTAATTTATTGCTGTTTAATACATTGTATTTCCTTTGAAGGGTCAGGGAAGCGTCCAGTGCAGAGAGAGCACTCCAGAGTGGAGATACCCTAGCCCCTGCCCTAAGCGACCACAACAAGGTTGGGGGTCGAGCCCCCAGGAATCCTGGGCCCAGCCTTGTTGGGGTTACAAAGACTCTGCCACACAGGAGAGTGGAAGGGGAGCCCTTGAGGTCAGGCAGGCCTCTGGGTAAAGGAAGTGGGAGCGAGGACTCAGATCCTTTTGCTAGCCCACTTCACCGGGGTAGTGTATAAGCCAGGAAAGTTCCCCACAATAGCAAGACCATTCCCCCGTTTACAGATGCAATGGCCATGTTCCTGCCAAATGTTTTGATTCCATCAAATCAGCATTTTCCAATGGAAAACGATTCTACTGGAGATTTTTCAACCAGCTCTAGTATGCACGGCATCAAAGGAGGAGGACCGAGTGAGACACAGGCCACCTCACTGTAAACAGCTACTGCTGAAGTGCTTCCCATAAAAGCCTTGTGAACCACAACTGGAGCAAGCCAGCACAGGTCAGAAGTGAGTGGGATGAAGACCTTTGGGAACCACTCCTAGCTCACAGAAACTTGACATTTAGCCAGCCTGGGTGGCTGCAGTGAAAGCTGCAATCAGTGAAAGACTGCTCATTCTGAAACCAAATGGCCTGGCTTTCCTCTCAAGATGATCCCGTGTAAGGCACACAGGCAGTCTTATTTGTATATGAAACTTTGGGGCAAAAATCTGTCCTTTGTTATGCGGGGAGAGAGGAGGGGTGCAGACCAGCACAGGGTCCCCGAGCTACCATGCTGGCACAGGACAGAGGAGCTCAGGGGCCTGGTCTATGTAGTACATTTTTTTACTGCTCTACTAAAAGGAGCAGCGCATAGGGGAAGGTGGGGGAGGAAGCTGCATATTTTTGCATTGAGCACTCTGCTCTTTTAGAGGCACATCTATTAGAGCTGGAGGCGGGAATGGCAGCTTGTGTAGATATACCCAGGCTAGCTGTACTCCAGCTAGCTTGCTAAAAATAGAGGCGAGGATGCAGTGGTGTGGTCTTCAGCACAGGCTGTACACACCCCGCGGGGTACCTACTCACTTGTGCAGCTAGTGCTGAAGCCCACACCACCACATCCTCACTTCCATTCTTAGCAAGCTGGTTAGAGTACAGCTAGCACTGGTATGTCTACACAAGCTGCAAATCGCACTCCCGGCTGCAGTGCAGACGTTCCCATACTCACAAGTCAAAATTGCTAAAGGTGGCTGCCAAGGCACATCCACAAAAATATCTCAGGACAAAAAATGTCATGTTGGAAGTGAATTTTACTAGTTGATGTGCAAGCAAACAAAACAATCCCCCTGCCCCAACTCTCAAAAACCAGCCCTCCAAAATCCTGAATCCTCTAAATTTTGTGTTTAATGAAATTTTGAAGTTGTAAAAGCATGTGGACAATAACCTTAACTTCCCCAGTTTTCAGTGTAGAGTTAGTTGTTTTAATCAAGAGCGGAATTTGTCCCTATATATGTGTGTTATTTCATAGTCTCACATATATATTTATTTATTGTGAGTTGTACCCTCCTAACTCTAAACTTAGTGAAAATTTTGTACTGAGCTTGTGCAAAAATCAATTGTTCAGTGGCTTCTAACTTTTATATTATTTATTTATTTATTATGCTACTTGGTGCAAACAAGACCGCTGGTAATTCCTGACTTGGAAAGTTCAGACAATTTTGAATTGCTTGCGTGAGACTCTAAACACCTTTTACAGCAGAAAATGTTTGTTTTTCCCCCTCTCCCATGCTGCAACTCAAAAATGTATGATGAATGAATTTTGCTCAAAAATCACATTTTACTTCTGAGCTGAGGTCAAGCATGAAAGAATAATCATTTTTTCAGAAAGCTCCAAGCACCAGAAAACAGGACATAAGACAAGTGTCAGCATAGCCTTACCACAGCTTCTGCTTATCAGCAAAGGCCTCAGTAAAAGCTGTGTGAGACCAATGACTTTGAATCAAACTCTGGAGACTTTATGGTGATTTGCTGTTCTACCTGAAAAGAAACCTGAGCAACCTTGAATCTCCTTATGGGCTACAAAAGTCCTTGTTCTGGGATACCTCTTCCAACTTTTTCCGATGCTATGAAACTGATTTGTTCACCCTGCTTCTAACTTCTCAGCGGCGACCACTAGCACCCCAGCCAGAAAGAGAGATCCCTTCATCTCACGCAGTAAGACTCCGTTTCTGTTAATTGGCTGATTCCATGCTTGCTGTGCATTCTTGCTACGCCTAGGATCCAGACGTGAACAGGCTCGGAGGGTGCTGCGCACAAAAACGCAAGGTGCACAGAGGCATTTTCCGATAGCTTTTTTTAAACCACATCTGACAGGACAAGTTAGCTTATCCAAGCCCACCAAAGGCTTTTCTTGGCTAAAGCACAGCCACTCCCCCAGTTTCATGCCATGTGGCAACATGTCGTGCAATAGTGGTGCTATAAACACAGCATAGAAGCAAAGCAAATGCAAAGATGTAACATCTGAGGAAAACTAAGAGAACAGCCAAAACAAAAGATCCTGTTGTTCCCTGGGCTTCATGAAAATTAGAAGAGCCCAGTGCAGGCTCAGAACATTTCAGCCAGCCAAGCCCGTCTGGATGCTGAGCCGCTGTGCCAGAGAGAATTCTAATTTGTGTGTAACAGAATGTGCCTACATCGGGCCAAATCCCCAGCTGGCATAAATCGCAGCAGCCCCCCTGAACTGAATGCAGTTATGCCAATTTTAATAGATATTAAAGTCAGAAGGGACTGTTATGATTTACACGGTAAATGATGACTTACACCAACTGAGGACTCAGTCCTTCAGCAAATTTTAGTTCACCTAATATTTTAGTTTTATCATTTCTATCAAGCTGTTACTTTGCACCGGACATAAAAATCTTTATCTCCCCCATATAACAACGTCATCCTTCAGGTTCAAGGTGCGACAACATTTGGATAGAACTCAAATGCCAATCAAAGTGAGCTCACCAGCACACACACAGACAGCTTTGAAGTATTTCCTTTTCCCTCAGCCACCCAAAATATGCTCCCTCTTACTTCCTTACCCTTGTGTCTCTCTGCCTCTCCCTCTCCCTGTCCCTGTCCTACATTCATGGGTGGTTCTGTGTTTGGCAGAGGCCTTGGAAAAAAGTCACCACTCTCTGCTGCTGTTCTGGGTAGATCTGCTGGTCCGGGGGTCACCATCAGAGCTGAGGGAAGGGACAGGCACAGGCTGGCAATTTTTGAAGGAACCTTCCTGTGCTTTGCTGCGCCTGTGGCATCAGTCCAGCTGGGGGAACTCCCAGTCAGTGCAGAGGAGGGGCTGTTCCTGGACCTTCACTCTTCTCCTGGTTCTTGCAGGGCCCTTGAACTCGTGGGCCCCTCCAGCCTGGCATGTGCTGCAAAGGCAGGAGATATGCCAGGGTTTGCAGTGATCTCCAGATATTTTACAGACATTAATTAATGAGGCCTCCCAACACTCTTGCAGGACAAGTGCATATTCAGACCAAGAGTAATCAATGTGCACTCAGTGCAGTTGAACAGGACCCTGATGTCAGGGGGGTACCCTAACCACTGCGGGAAACACCACACACACACAAACGACTCAGGATCAGGAAGGGGATAAGGTGGGGGGTCACCTGCATGATGTGACAAGAGCCAACAGGCTGAAGTGGGGAGCTGGGCCAGTTTGTGAGACAGAAGCTGCTGCAGGCAGGCTCACTCTCCAACAGCCTCCCACTCTGGGGGGCAGGACCTGCCCTCCCAGCCCCCAGGGCCAGGGATGGTGCAGGGTCCCTAATTGCCATAGTGCACAGGGCACCAAAATTCTTTAATCCAGCCTTGTGCATATTTTCAGCACCATTTTACCAATAAGAAAAGAGAGACAAAATGGAAGTTAAATGACTTGCCCAAGGTCAATGGCAGAGTCAGTGGCAGAGCCTTACATGGCAATCAGACCTCCCTTGCTTTAACCGCTAGATCTAGATCAAACTTCTTTTCATACTACCATGGTTTCCAATCTCTTGCTCCTAGGACTGACTGTTTTTTTCCCCCCAGACCTGCAGCCAAACTGAATATTCCATTCTCCAGACAGACCTACTCTTAAGGACATTATTGGAGTTTCAAAGGCCCTCCCCTTCCTGGAGAAAATAAAGAATCAAAGATATGGGCAAAATTCAACCCTCAAGATGCATCCAACTCTACTGAAGTCAATGGAGAAGTACCCACTTACACAAAGGTTGAACTGGCCTTCTGCATTTGTTGGGAGTGCAACAAGTTAATTTGGAGCCAGCAAAAGTGAGGAGGTAGTCTGGCAGTGGCAGCAACAAAATGAGGCTGGATTTGAATGGAGCAGCCAACCTGGACTTCATGCTCCCAAGAAACCATTCACGCTGGAAACAGTGAGGAGAGGAGGAGGCAGTGGGGGGACAGTGCAGGAGGGGTGCAGTGAAGAAAGAAAAGAACTGCGCCTATTACCTGGAGAAAGACATGCAAGCGTTGGTGCTCCACTTCTCTGGCTGATCCTTCCCCTGCCTACTCTTAGTACATCTAACTCAGGACGACGCGGCATGAGCAAATGAAGGTAGAGGTGGCCTTAGGCAGTGCATAGGTACATGTGGGACATCTGCGAGCAGCAGGGATTTCCTCCAGTGAGAAGGAGCCAGGTGTAAATCAATGTGACTCCATCGACTTTGATTTACACCACCGGAGGAACTGGCAGCCTGTTTGCCCTTCAGAAATGACACAGTTTTGTCTTTTAGATTCAGTGAATGGAGCAGGCGATATTGGGTGGGCTTGGTTTATTTTTTAATGGCCCTGGCTCTCCAAAAATCTGGCACATCTAACAGTAAGCCCATTCCCAGGTTCTGAGGTTCCACAACTTCCCCAGTTTCCCCTCTCTCCTGCTGTAAAAATGTAACGCTATTGCAATTTCCAAGTCAGGCAGCGGGGCAAAATACAGTGCCCTGGGTTTCAACAAGCCTGCCTCCAATCTTGCTCCTATTGCTAAACTCTGGGAGCAGGATTCTTCCTCTCACTCCCCCTCTCCATCCTGCCAGACCCGTACAAGGCAACTGCCGACTTGCATCAATAACAGGAATGAAAACCCTGCCTGGGATGATTTAGTTGGGGATTGGTCCTGCTTTGAGCAGGGGCTTGGACTAGATGACCTCCAGAGGTCCCTTCCAACCCTGATATTCTATGATTCTATGAATGCAAAAGTGCTTCTCTTGCAGTGATGGATTAAATTCACCAGGCTGATGAAAGAGCCCATAAACACATGCATGCACACACACACACGTATACGTACAGCAGTCTGCCAAATTATGCAAAGCATTTATCTCAATTTTTTTTTATTTTGCTAATCAGCTCTCAATCTGATTAACAACAGTGTGACATTCACTGGGGAATTTTTTTTAACTGACTTTTGCTGCTCTGAATGAATATTTTGGTTCTCTTCCAACGATGCAGCAGCCCCATCCAAAAGGGTGTTTGGGATGGGGATGGGAAGAGAAGGAAACTTGAGGGGGATTCTGGTAGCTGAGAAACTTGCGCTCATCTGGGCCTTTCAGATTTACATCTGCAGTAAATCCCACTCCATTTCTTTGCTGGGTTGGCCTGGACACAGGGAGCAGAGGCCAAAAATCATTTGTAAGAAATACCTTAATTGCTGGCATTTCTTTTGTTCTTTCTCTGATTGTAGCTCCAAGTCCAAGGATGTGGTGCATTAGAAGCAGGAGCCTAACATTATTCATAACTGATTTCCTAAAAGTGCTCAATTCCTGATTCCTTTTAGATTCCTTTCATTGGTGTTACTAATCATTTTAAAAGGTACCCAAAATGTGCACAGGTGCTTTACAGAAGAAAGAAGAGCGTGCAACCGAATTTAGACATGATGGAATAGGCTGGTATATGTTAGAAAATGGAACCATTGCTGAAAATGATGAGAGAGATTATTTTTTTTGATAGTAGCATTTGGAACAGGCTGGAGTGGGTCCTTCTGTGTTATACAGGGGAGACTGCACAGAGCCACTGTGGCCCTATTGCATAGTAGGATTGTCATGGCCTCCTCACCCATGGGGACTGGAATGAAAGGACTACTAAGGAAAGTAACTGAAAATAATCCAAATCATCCTGAAAAATAATTCAGATTATATAGTTTCAAAGTAACCTGTTACTGTAATCAGTTACTTTAACAACTTAGAGCCAAAATCTGACCTTAGATATGAGCTTCCCAGCCGAGAAGAAAAGTGCTGGAGCTAGTAAGAGGTGAAGCCCAGAAAGGAGAGGCTGCAGGTAGCCCAGGTGAGAAGGCTCAAGAGCAGCTCAGCACTTCTCTGCCTTCTCCATCCCCAACCGTCCTACTATGGCTCACAAGCCCAGAGCCTGCGCTGCAAAACAATGGGGCTGCCCTGCAGTGGGCACTCCTGCAGAGCCTAGCAGATCCTGCAACCTGGTGCACCAGCCAGGCCAATGTCCCAGGCTGCAGTCCAGTATTGCCAGTCCCATGTGTTCAAAAATCATGAGCCAGAGCCGCCAAAATAATGGGATTCACTTAAAAATCCTGAGATTTCGTTAGAACTAATACATTTGGGGGACTTTCTCTTCTGGTTTTTGAGCCTTCCGGGTGCACTCAGAACACGCTTTCAAGGTTTTTTTCAGCAACCATTTTTAATGAAAGTTGAGACTTCCATGTAATCCTATGAATCCAGGAGCTGGGCTTTAAGAAAAATAACCAGTACTATGAGCCTTGTGATGAAATCACAAGGGCTAGTGACACTGGCAGTCCCCACGTGTGGGCTGATTCTTGGGTTCGTTGGTGTGTGACAAGATTAGGACTTGTTAGGCTGAGAAGACTTGTGAACCGAGAAAAGCCTGAATGTCAGTGTTGCTTTAATTGGAAGTTTCTCTTATGTGCCATGATTTTGTTGGTAGGAAATGTATTTGCATAACCTTAAATCTAAATTGACAAAGTCAGCTCTCTCTGGCTATGTCTACACACGCACACACACAGCATCAACTTCTACACTGATGTACATCCCACAAAATTACACATAGGGAGTAACTAGTGCAGAATTTGATCAGTCTACTTTGTAAAATCAGGGTCAGAAGCACTTTTGGAGCCATTTGATGTATATAAATGTCAACTCATGTTCGTACATTTTTTGCATAGCACCTTTCTTTTTGCTTGTGTGCTCATTCATTTTGCATGGCAAACAGCTATGGGCTGTATTACACAGTACAGCAACATTTCATTGTTTTAAATTATTCCATTTTTTATTATATGAGCATGAACAAGACATATGAAAACAGTTATTTTTGTTCGTTTGCATGTTTTCACTCAAAAATTCCAAATAAATCAAATACAAACTGTCAAACTGTCAAAATTCTCAGGTTAAGATTTAATTTTAGGGGAAGAAGCGGGGGGAGTCAAGTTCTGTCAAGGATAATTTTCTTATCCCGAGAAACAAATGGCTTGAGGGGTTGTAGTGCACAGCAAGCCATGGTGTGACTCTACAGCATGCTAGCTTGCAGCATGCTCACTGGTTGTTTTGACCCTACTTCAGCACATTAAAAGTTCGTTGATGTGCTTTGATCTACTGCTGTTTGAAACGGGAGTAAGGCACAGCACAGTACAGAACTTTTAGTGAGCGGAAGTGTAAAGGTAAAAATCCTAAGGCCATCTTGGATCCTCAGTCTAAAGGACAACTAGGCATCCATTTTGTAAGCCCTGCTTGCCCCCTCTTCACTCTGAATTTGGCGCCCTTTTTATGTTTAGGTGGGAAAAGATGATCACTGTCATCGGCTAATCTGCCTAGCAACCCTCAATCTAGATAAGGGCGGTGCTCAGATTAGATTGGGGCTGCCCGCCTGAGTGGCAGAGTCTTGTTGTTGTCTGTTTGAGGCAGAGCAAGTGGCTGAGGGTTAACAGGGTAGGCCATTCACCCCACAAGGGTTGTCTTAAGCAGGCAGTATACTTACCTACACCCACATAATTCCTCTCCTATAGCAATCACTTGCCCCACGCATGACAATGCAGGTAAAGGAAGGGGGAGAGATTTAATTATCTGAATACGTCTATTTTACCCGAGAAGACGTTCATCTGGTTCTGCCTGGAGGTCCTGTCTCCATCTGAGGAATCCAGAAGAGGAGAAGGCATCATCAGATCAAGCTGCTAGAGATGGTAGTGTCATTGTCATTTTGAACCTTGTATATAGATCCCTATTGATACAGCCTGCCTTGGTTTATTATCCGTCTCACCTTGTTACCTGGGGAGTCCTTGCCACCACATTAATAAATCTGGTTGTACCTTTATCCTGTCTGAGTCATATCTGGGAACACAAACCCCCCAAGATAGATACAGGAAAGGAGGTGAATCTGAGACCAAGACTCCTGGCCATTGTTAAATCTAGCTCCTGTTTTGATCAACAGAAGTAGGCCCACATGGTATGCGGCATGCTAGTGCACTGTAGATTCACACTCTGGCTTGCTGTGCACTGACTCGCCATGTACACAAGCCCTAATTCTCCACTTGCTTAGACCGGTTTTATACCAGTCTGACTATATTGATTTAATTGGAGTTACTCTAGATTCACACCAGAATACGGGAGATCAGAATGAAGCCAAAAGGGTGTATCCTTTAAAGTACCGATATAACCTGAACTACAGGGTTGTGAATTACAAATCGAAAGGGCATCTGAATTTGCAAAACCTCACTGTCAGCTTTTACTTTTGCAAAACACAAAACCAGGAGTTATTCTAATGTCGGCTTTGAAATTGTGGCCATCGGGAATATGGGGCCAGAGCTGGTCTAAATCAACTCCATGCATGAATTTACACCAGCAGAGGATCTGTTCCCAAATTGGAGTGATTTACATTTTCCAAATTTACATTTTCCAATTTCTCCTGCTCACGTGGGGCTCTCTTACTGAAATAATAATTTCCTTTTCTCTTTTAAATGAATCTTGCATTAAAGACTACCAAGGGAATCAAAACACATAGAAACAAACATACAAAACTCAGTATTAACATTGCAAAATTCATACGAGAGCTACACAGTAAACCAGCATCAAGAATACATATAGGACCATTCACAAAACCCAGCACCAGTTGCAAAAATGTGCGTAAAGGCATGCAAAATGCCATAATGAACATTGCAAAGTTACATTCGAGAGCCTGTAATAAAAGCCATGTGCAGTAAGTGCCATTAAGAAGTCAAATAAAAATAGTGGTATTGAGACATATACATGCATTAGCTGGTATGTGATCTTATCACTACAGTCCTTCTACCTCTCCCATTCCCAGTCTTCCAGTTGTTTATTACTCCCATTTTTGTCACATCCAAATTTAGGCCCCTGTCCTATAAAGGGATCCATCTGCACTTCAGTTGGACTCTCTGTGGGTGCAAAGGTCCACCTATCCAGGCCTCTTTGGAAGACTGGGGCCTTAGTCCCTTTCCGTTCCCTGACCTCCCTGCACGAAAGGGAGATAAATGACTACCCAGCACCCCCCTGAACACATCAACAGAGCCATGTGTTAAGACCACCCCTCTGCAGCTGTTGGGTCAATTTGGATGAATGGTTTTAGTGTTGACCCATTTCCAATAGTGATAACAACTCCAGTTGGGCAACTCTCATTCATATCTGAGCAGCCCCATTAACAGGTCTGCTTGCTCAAGTCAGCGGGCATCAGCATAAGAAAAGGTGGATGTGTCAGGCTGGATACAATGGGCCAGTTTTTCAGCTGGTGAAAATCAGCTGATTTCAGTGGAGCTTTGTCAATTTCCATCAGCCGAGGATCTGGCCCCAATCCCTTGTCGGTTTGTTGGGCATATGCCAATAGGAGTCAACCTGTGGAACTCCTTGCCAGAGGATTTTGTGAAGGCCAAGACTATAACAGGGTTCAAAAAAGAACTAGATAAATTCATGGAGGATAGGTCCATCAATAGCTATTAGCCAGGATGGGCAGAGATGGTGTCCCGAGCCTCTGTTTGTCAGAAGCTGGTAATGGGCAACAGGGGATGGATCACTTGATGATTACCTGTTCTGTTCATTCCCTCTGGGGCACCTGGCACCGGAAGATGGGGTACTGGACTAGATGGACCTTTGGTCTGACCCAGTATGGCCGTTCTTATGTTCTTAAGAGATTTGTCCTATTATTCCAGTATAAACTTTTGTGTTCTCAGAAAGGTGCATTCTTACAACAGGTTGGCTCCGCTAAAGCTGGGGGTGTGCTGTACATGTGTTCTTTTCCTCATGTTTAATTCTGCTTGCCATCCAGTGCATTTTGAATGCTTTTTTACAGCATGCTGTATGCAATTAGGAACAGTCCCACAGGGCAGAGGGGCAGGCTGCATTCTGAGATATTCCTCTGTTGTTGAAAACAAACAACAGCCTTTGAGACTGTTTCCAGGCCATAATAATTTTAGCATTTCACTGTTGCTCAGCAGGCACTCAGGGGGAGGGAATGCATTGAGAGGTGCAGACGTGGCAACCTCAGGAGTTTTTTCTATGCACAAGACAATTAATTAATTTCCTTTTCTTAAAAAAAAATGTAAAATGTAGTTCAAGGTATTACACTTCCATAATGCAGTCTTTATTATAAATGAGCCTCTCCTTTTCAGACAGGGCTGTAATTAGATTGCCTGTGGTGATGATGGATGGCCAGAATGGATTCATTTCTGGGGAAGTGTGCAAGAACAATCCATGTGCAGACCGAGTTGCTGGCAGTAGCCACATGAGAGACCTAACTACCACTGTTCTCACTATAACGGGAGGGAGAGAAACTCTGTCTAGCTTTGGGAGGAAGGAAAACAACAGCAGAAAGCAACTCAGATATAGCCACCTGTCGTATCAAACAGCCAGGAATACAGAAGAGACATATTTGGCCTGATTCGTTTCTCACCAACTGGTATAATGCCATTTATAATGCTAATATACAACTGTCGAAGCGCTAAGAAAGGCCCAACAGATACAGACAGAGCTAAAACACTCAGGGTGAATTCAGCCCTGTGCTGAGATCCGCACAAGACCTATAAACCACTTATGACCTATTTCCAGGGCCTAAATCAAGTGGTGCTTTGTGCTAACCAATCTCACTTGCACCGGTGTAAATCAGGAGTAACAACAATGAAGTCAGTGGAGTTTCACTAGCATAAAAGCAGGGTAAGATCAGAGTTATGCCATAAAGAAACTGAATTTGATAGCTAACTAATTCTTTTTTATCATGTCTAAAGGCCCTACCAACTCTCATAGGAAAAAGTCTCCTTGTCAGGTCCTCCTCAGGGCATGGGGGTTCCTGGGACAGCAAGTCTTTTCTGCCCCACCCAGGGATACCGTGACTGTCTTGTCTTTCCTATTCCCTCTCACCTTGTTTATCCATCTCAAACATGGCTCTGAACTAAAGTATTGGAAGCTTTAGTCTGAGTCTCTCTCACAGTTCTATAGAGCGGACAGACATAGCCAAATCAAATAGAATTGAGTATAGAAAACACTTGAAGTGCCTATTGTGACATTGCACTCCATAATGTTTTATGGAAATATGCTTATGAATGTGACTATAAGGTAACTGGAATACGCTTTATTCAAAAGGTCTCTTGCAAGGTATCATCACAAAGCTTATAATCTACTGAGTTCAGAGGAACAGCCGTGTTAGTCTGTATTCGCAAAAAGAAAAGGAGTACTTGTGGCACCTTAGAGACTCTAAGGTGCCACAAGTACTCCTTTTCTTTTTGCGAATCTACTGAGTGTGTTCATCCTATTTGTATGAATGTATCATTCTTGTATCTGAAACTAGGAATATGAAGTATAACTCTGAGGTCCTATTGTAATTATGAAAAGTGTGGGCCATTAATGATGGCTTAGAATCTTGATGGTGCCCATTGACTACGACAATTGGTTGTGAATGGGTTTATTTACCTGCAAGCCTTCTGGTGTACTGAGGTGGGTAATGAAGAATGAGGTCTTACAGTGACATATGACCATGTCACATGATAATGAAATCCATCTTAAACCCGGTACTTTTCCATTTAGAAGGAGGGGTGGGACCCAGAGAGACAAAGGATTCCCACCTTGTGCCAAAGCTATAAAAGGGTGTGGAGCAGGTCAAAGGGGTCCCGGTCATGAGAAAACCCCTGCTTACCACCTAAGATGTCTGCTGGAACTAACAAGGACTATACCGGCAAAAGGGTTGGACCCAGAGTGGGAAGGAGTCAAGTCTGTGAAAGAAGCTTCTTGGAACATCTCTGAGGGTGAGATTTTATCTGTAAACAGTTTCTTAAAGTATTAGGCTTAGACTTGCTTGTTTTGTTTTATTTTACTTTATGACTTACTTTGTTCTGTCTATTATTACCTGAAACCACTTAAATCCAACTTGTTATACTTAATAAAATCACTTTTTTTTTATTAATAAACCCAGAGTAAGTGATTAATACTTGGGGGAGCAAACAGTTGTGCATCTCTCTCTATCAGTGATATAGAGGGCGAACATTTTACGAATTTACCCTGTATAAGCTTTATATAGAGTAAAACGGATTTATTTGGGGTTTGGATCCCATTGGGAACTGGGTGTCTGGGTGCTGGAGGCAAGTAACGTGCTGAGCTGTTTTTAGTTAAAGTCTGCAGCTTTGGGGGCGTGGACCAGACCTTGGGTCTGGGTTGCAGCAGGCTAGCGTGTCTGGCTCAACAAGGTAGGGTTCTGGAAGTCCCAAGCTGGCAGGGAAAACGGGCTCAGAGGTAACTTCAGCATGTCAGGTGACAGTCCCAAGGGGGTCCCAACCTATAAAGAAATATAATTACATTTTTCAGATCTGTTGTAGGTAGCCCAGCGTAATGCTGTGGCGTTGGCAGAACCAATAAAACACCCCGTAAGTCTTTCAGGCATTCAGTTCAGAAACAAAAACGAAGGCGCTGCTGTGCCCAAGATCGCTCAAAATGTTATGGGCTGTTGGGGAAGGAAGGGGAGTGGGCCACACATAATGGGAAGCCAGGACCACGCTGACTTTGCCTGACCAATAACCATTTACCCCTGCTGAGAATCTGGCCCAATGTGTTTACATTGCAGAAACAAATTGATAGATTTCTCCTCCTCCCACCCACCATTTATTTCCTTTTGTTAGCTGGCCACTGGGGTAACTCTCTTCCATTCACACACTGATTGAAAGGAGACAAATTCTGGGCTGCCCTGCTTTATGTTGGCAGGCTTCCCAGAGGCTGAAAGTCTATTCACATAGGCACATATAACCCAGGGGTAGCCGTGTGTTCCATGTCCTTCCTCTTCTGTGCCTGATCCACACAGGACGTGTCTGTCACAGGCCCAGTTGCAAAGCTGCCTCTTTAGCTCAAGTTGGGCTTTCAGCTATGGAGGTCCCCCATTCAATTCCTGGTGTCGGCTAAGACGGCGGCCATCTCACAGCCAGACATTTACACCAACGTGGGCCGTGGGGAAATTTTTCAAAAGTGCCTAAGTGACTGAGGAGCCCAAGCCCCATTTTTCAAAAGCGACTAAGGCATTTTGAAGCCGAACTCCCTGACTTCCAGCGACACTTAGGCTCCTAGTTCATTTGGGTGCTTTTGAAAATGTTACTCCATGTTGACAGTATGGCATGTTACAAAATACTCCCACCGGTGCAATTCTTGGTCTTAGCACCAGTGGGAGCTGGGTGTGTAGACAAGGTTATGGTGGCTTCTGGTGTTTTTACCACAGTGTTAATTAAACCTGCTCTTCGTTACCCTAGGGCTCCTACTGGTGCTATCACCAGTTCAGCAGGACTGGTAGTAACAGCAGTGGGAATTTGAGAGTAAACAAAGCTACAGAGCAGCCAAAGAAGCTCACATGGGTGCACACAAACGCACACACAGAGCCAGGGACACATACTGCCAGCACAGCCTACAGAAGGGCTGGCTTTGCATAGCTCTGTGTATGAGAGCACATTAGGAGGCAGGGGAAGGGAAAGCTGGGTAGGGCAAGGAGGAGGAGGGAAGGGAAGGGGCTGAGAGCAGACTGGAGCTCAGTGCCGCTAGGCTGATTAGCATTTTCTATTGCAGTTTTTTCTGCTCCCCGCACAGCAGGCACTGGAAGCAGAAGAAAAGAAGATTAAAAGCGTGGCTTCACAACCTGGCTTCATGCTGCTTCCCGCTGCATGAGGAAGCTCAGTGTCTGAATCAGCACAGTGAGCACAACAGTTAGCTGGGAATTTAAGCACCCCTGTGTATTTATTCTCTCTCCCCCCCCCCCCACCTTTGTTTTTGCAGAGAAGGCAAAGGGGGAGGGAGAGTGGAATTCTTTGGAATTATTGGCCAGCATCCTCCCTGGAGAAAGTAACCCTCTCATCCATGTTTAATGCACACTACTCCCACACACGTTTATTCCACAAAAACAACAACAATCCAGTCACTCATCAATGCAGGGACATTTAATTTCATTGCATCTGAGCCCTACATAAGCAAATCTCCAGCAGAAAGGGAATGTAATGGCTATGGAAGCACAGGCCATCAACAGAGGTACACTCCCACAACGACTGACAAGTGGCTGGGTTTGAGCAGTCTGCAAAGGGGAATGGAGCCAGTTAAGGGCTATCCAGGGAGCAGCAGTCATTCGACTGATAATGAGCTGGAGCCTTCTCATCTCTGCTGGAGCAAATGGGAGCTTTAAAAACGGCACGACTTTATTTTCCTGAGGTACAGTAAATAATATGTCAAATGCAGGACCTGCTTGAGCCGAGCATTCAATGCCTCCTAATCACCTGGACGTGCTCCTGTGAGGTTTTCTTTTTAATTCATACACTTATTACTCAGGAGGGAGACACGCTTTTATGGTCTAACACTGGCCAGGACTAGATTTCAAACTCAGTGTTTATTTGGAGGTGGCAGATGATCTGAAGAGCAGCAGCACAAATTCCAATCTCATTTATGCTGGCTTCAGTCAACAGGCACCCCAGATTTACACTGGTGTAAATGAAACCTTGGCCTATTGTATTCATCAAGAATATTTGCTTTAGATGCTACATTTTGTTTCTGCACTCCTGGTGATGAGCTTTTTTCGCTACTATCCCATCGTTGGGTAACCCAGCGGCAAGTGTGTTACCAGTTTGATCTGCAGAGGATAGGAGTTGTTACTAAACCCAGCTAGACAGCTTGGAGCTTTAGTTCACGCGGCATCAGCTTGTGCTTTTCGCTCTGGAGATCTTTGGTTCAGTCCCCATTGTATCAGCCAAGATGGTGGCCAAGACATGTAGACAATTGAGAATGACAGGCAAATGAAAAGCCGCCATATAGAAAGTGAATGCTCCACTACAAATCAACGAGTGTTCAGATGAAAGTGACATTTCCGTGAAAGAACAGTGACTTAAAATAAAAGTTATACAAATGACATTAGCGCAGATCACACCACAGATGAGAGATGTCGTAGACTGATGTTGTCCATTACTGAAATAAACATAAGGAAAACCAAGTGGACAAGATCAGTCTATAATTTGATGGGTCGAAGCAGTAGTTCTGAGCAGGAGTATATTCACAGAAAACAGAATGACTCAGATGAAGGCTGCATCAGTGCAGGTACAGGCATCTGCTCTATACGCTTTCTACCCCACCCGAGTAGAAGCAGGTATGCACAGAAGACGAAACAACAGCTTGCTAAGGAAATATTACCTCTTGCTCCCCAGGAGGAGTGGCGTGATCCCTGATCCCTAAAGGGGCAACACCAACCTTGTATATTGATACACATTCTGATCCATTTAGATTAAATGTTTTTATGGACTTCCCACTTGCTCTTTGGCCCACAAAGCAAATGAACAAACTTTCAGCAATCCAAAACTCTCAACATTGATGAACATAAATGTGACTGGCCTCCCTGATATCTAGGATATTGAAGGTGTCTTTTGGCCTCATTAGAGGGTGATAGGAACAGGGAAGAGATTTCCATCAATCTTCAGAAGGAAATAGTATGAGGCATGTTTTTATTTTCATGAAACAATAGGAATGGAAGGCTGTGAGCCATGGCTGCCAGTTAAAGTTGATGACAGAATTTAATTAGTTTGTAACAAAATTTTAGTGCTGAGACAGCTTGTTTACATATATTTAATGCTCTTGCCTCCTAAATGTGTCTATCAAAGAGTGCTGCATGACTGCATCAGCCACATTCCAGACTGGTTTATACAGCTTCCAAGTGCTTCTCCATTATTTCAATCAGTATATTGGCTTCCATTCTTTGACTGCACTAAAGGCCAAGGTTCCATTCCATAACTCTAGGCCTACTTATGTCTCTGCCTTTCACCTGCTGATGGTAATGCTTGGACCACACCTGTGTCTCCTTTGCCCATTCTAGGCTCCATGCCTTCAGGCTGGCCATTCCATATACCGGCAACAGTTTGCACTTGAATGTATGCTAAGCCCCGTCCCTTCCCTACTTCACTAACGCTCTAAAAAACAACTTATTGGGTGAAGCATTTCGGCTATAAGGCCCAGCGGTGTGGGGTACTCAAGGCTCCCTGGGAGCCAATGGAAGTTGAGTGTGCTTGGGGCCTCATGGGAACAGGCCTGTAACACACTCCCAACATTCTGGGTTTACTTTTGTGTGTGTGTACTATATGAGACCTACCACACTTTTAGAATGCAAAGGGCATAGGAGTCTGTTTGACATATTGCACATGTTGTACAGCGCCATATTCTGTCAAGCATGGAGCTAGGGTGATGACACAGCAGAGCCTGGCATCGTGCTCCCCACCTGGCAAATGGGAGTGTTTACAAACCCAAGCGTTCAAGCATAAGATGAGAAACTAAAGCAAGCCAGGGCCAAATTCGGTGGCACCATAAATGGGCACAGAAGTTACATATCGTGTAGAGGTGTCAAAGAAATGCTGTAAATTAGTGCTGCTCAAAGTGGTGGTCCGTGGACCGGTGCTGGTCCGCAAGCCATCGGCTGCCGGTCTGCGCGCACATTGGAAAAAAAAATTGCCGGTCCCCCACATCAGATAGCTTGAGAAGCACTGCTCTAAATGGTGAAGTGGTTCAGTTGCATCCCTTGGCATTCACTGCGGGTGCCAAACAAGAGGAACTTACATGTCAAGAGAACCAGCAGATATCAGCTCCATGATTCAAGGAAAAGAATATGAGCCAATTATCACTAGAGTGCTCCTACAGGAGACCTGGGGCCACTAGCTGATGGCTTGAGCCATCTACACTACAAATTCACTGTGGGAGAAGAATTTGCTGTAGCACTTTTGGAACCTTTATAAAAATACAGCAGAATTCCACACAGATGGCTTTATACATTCTATTAGCAGTACACTATAGTGTTGGGTATAGTATATACTATATACATTACACAATACAGCAGCAGTGTAGGTTTTCTTAATAGGGGAGGGCACTGTTTGTGGAAAAGATATTAAAGAAACATAAACAAATATGCCATAAACAACCAGTGAATATGGCCTAGTTTTCGATGTGGAAGCTCAACAAACAAACACTGAGTATGTATAATATTCTTGGGTGAATCCTACACTCAGGGGTGCTGGAACAAGTTGTTTAGTGGGGGTGCTGAGAGTCATTGAGCCAAACTATAAACCCTGTATATAATGGAAACCACTCCAAGCCAGGGGGTGCACCAGCAACCCCTGCACCTCTAGTTCTAGCACCTATGCCTACACTTCAAAAGGTTTGTCTGTAATATCTCTGGCCCAAACTTGAGCAAATCCTTATAGGGGATTTTTTTAATATAATCAATTTGTTGTGAGTACATCTAGTTCTTCAGTCAATCACTGAAGTAATTGAATTAGGATTAGTAAAAGCCCTTGTTACAGAAACAGGCACTGGCATGGAATAGGGATTCAAGCCCTCTGACTACTGACATATGCATGTTTATCATGTTTACAGCCAGTGTTCAATTTAAATTGAGTAAGAGGTATTACATAAGGTTTAGCTACTGCCTACCCTACATGGACCTTTAATGATAATCTATAGACTCATTCCAAAATAACTACCACATGAAGAGATGCTGAGGCTTACCTACTTCTCTGTGATGTCCTCTGGACTGAGTAGCAATGGAGGAACAGGGTTGGACCACAATGTAAAACACAGACTATAAATTTGGCTGGAAATTTTGAAGTATTATTAGCTGATTTTGTTAGTCCAAAAAATGTAAGAAAATTGTTCCAAACACCATGAAAGAAATATGATCCCTTTATAAATATTGCATTTAGTCTAAAAGAAAGGCATTTAAGAATAACCCACCTTTTCAGAAGTAATAAAATCACCTTTCCAAACTGCTATGCAACTTTTTCATGTCATTAGCAGACACCCTGTGATTAGAAATGCCACAGAATCATCCCTCAGAACCTTTTTCAAGTGACAGGGCTCTGTAACAATTGGGCTGTATCTAACAATCAAGGTTTTGTGCATTGTAGTGTCTTCTGGAAAAAGAAATAATTATTTCCCGCAAGTATATGGTGATGAATTAATGATGCACTGGAGTAGCACAGGAATTACATAATAACGCTCCCCCAGCATTACCGATTATGAGTAGGAAAAGACACTGTATAAAAACAAAGAGCAAAACTGATGTGTCTGTCAAGTTCCAGCCTGTTGCTGGACTATAGGGAAGGACTTTATAGCATCCTGGCCATGATTACCACTTTTAAGACTGACTTTTTGGTGAATTACCGGATGCTCCTTCCTACCCCCTGGGACTCTCACATGTATGTGCTACCTTTTAAAAAAAGAGGCCTTTTCTTCTTAGGGAAAGGAAAGGAGAATACCCTTCCTACAGTCCTTCTTTGTCCATAAGGGCCTAAACCAGGCATGACACATTCATGGCAACTAACAAGGTTTGTAAATATACCATGTCTCGAAAGTCACTGGCGGCAGATGGTTTTTTATCCATCACTGCACACAAGTCTTGTAAGCACAAGCACCCTTTCAGCGCAGTAGCAAAGAAAAACAAAATTCAGTGCTGTTTCACCAGAACTGCAGAGAGCAAAGATGCTGCACTGATTTGAATGCTCAAAGAAGGTGGTTTCTTTTAGAAAATTGCCATGTAAGTACTAAAACCTGCTAAAACCAGGCTTTTGATCATCCAGAGCAGAGACTCTGTCAGTTGTTCTGAGATAAAATATTTATAATGTTTAAAATTATTACAATCTGGTCAAAAAATGCCTTCTGGGTTTTAAAGGCTGGATGTACAAAAAAGCTATGGGCAAGTAATTTGGTTAATTATAATGAATATGAATGTATGCAACTGTGTGCAACTAAAATCTCCAACATAAAACAATAATAAATAAAATAGTAATAATATTTAGCACTTACAGGTTCAGCCCTGGCATAACTCATATTGGGCTGGGTTCTGAGATCATTTACACTTGATCCTGCAAGGTGCTGGGCACCTTCAATTCACCATTTAGTAGGATTAGGGCCTTACATTGCAATAGACCCACAATAACTTTCATGAGGTTACTCTGGATTAACAGTTGTATAAACAGGAATCTGGCCTGGTGTGAGTTGAACCTGCTTATGCTGGAGCTGAACATGGCCCAATGTATATAGCACCCAAAGAGCTGTACACTCATTAATAAATTTAACTGAGTGACTCAGATGAAATCAGAATGACATGGATCTGCCTGACTTCTTGTTGTGATCACATCACCCCCTTCTTGGGCCCCCCATCACCCACGTGTTTCTTGTCTTCACCTTTAAGGCCTTTCATGATTTAACCCTACCCAATGTATCCAATCTAAGTCATATTGTGCTTTGACCCCACCTTCACTCTGTCAGCAATGCCCATCTTTATCGTCTATGACTCCATTTCTCCCACAAGCACTGTCACACTTTCTCCCAGGCTGCCCCAAGAGTGTGGAGAAAACTCCTCACTGAAATCTAGAAAGTCCTCCTTTAAGTCCCTCCTTGGTGCCACCAGAACACTCCAGCTGACAGCAGATATACAGCCCGTGAGCCAAGACTACAACATGCTCAGTTTACTGCTACCTCAACCTGTTACCCTAGCTCCCTCCATTTGTCTGCTTCATTCAACTGTTGCGTCTTGTCATGGATCTAGACTGAGAGCTCTCCGGGTCAGGGATTGTTTTTATAACTCATATATACAGTGCCTAGCACAATGGGGCTCTGACCCTCCCACAGTTGCTCCACATTCCTATCCACACTGGAAGGAATGTGGCACAATGGCCACACTTTCAGAGTCACAGGAGTCGTGATTATTTTTTTCGCCTTCCTGTGTTATTTTGACAGAGGGCATCAGGGAGCCCTCAGTTCTAGGCAACCCTTTTTTATGAATTCTAGGTTTCAGTCATCTAGTATTGCCCGACTCAAATGGCATTTGCCCATACAGATTCTCCTTCGAAGACTGCCATTTGCACACTTGGGCTTATATTCCTGCCTACTCACCCCCTATTTTTAGAGGTGCCGAGTGAATCATGCAATGCGGAGTACATAGGTTTGCGCCCTCTTTACAGATTCTTTGTGACTATAAATCCTGAGTAGGTGGGTGGGTGGATGGGTAGTGGAACATAACCTGTAGAGTTAATGGCTGAGCTATGGCTACAAGGAGCGCATTCAATGCTTTTGATACCTTGCCGTTAAAATTTAAAATAACATTTCTTGTAGGCCTGTGAGAAATATCATGCACACTTTTTATCTTGGCGCTGCATAAAAACGACAACCAAAGAAGTGTTCTAAATGACAACTCAAATAGAAAAAAAATTGGTATTGGTGGAATGAGGGATGTTATGTTTAGGCTTCTCAGGGTGTCATTTTTTCAAACAAACAAACAAACAGCTAAAACAAATTAAAACTATGCAAAAAGTGCCCTGTTATATTAAAATATTAACAAATATGGACATTTTGAGCCAGATCCCATTTCGAGCCGGCATAAATCAGCTTCGCTCAACTGAAGTCAATGGAACTATGCCAATTTATACCAGCTGAGGATCAGGCCCTTTGACTGTATTTCAATCTGAGATGATGAATTTCCATGCGTAACATTCTTGCGCCCGTTGAACAAGCTGTGTGGCTCTCGAGTGGGCGTGTGATCAGGAGTCCCTTGTCAAAATTCTGCCACCAGACTGGGCAGCTGGGACTCATGAGAAAAAAATACTACCTAGAATTTATACAGCACTTTCCATGTTTGAAGCATTGTGAATGGATTAACTAAGGCCATGTCTACACTACCACTTATGTCAGCAAAACATATGTCGCTCAGGGGGGTGTTTTTTTCACACCCCTGAGCGACGTAAGTTTTGCTGACATAAGTGGTAAAGCGCACAGTGCCGTTGACAGGAGAGCTCCCTCCCGTCAGCACAGAGCGGCTACACGAGCAATCTTACAGCGGCACAGCTGCATCAGTACAGCTGTGCAGCTGGAAGCTTGCTGACGTAGACATGGCCTAACTAATCAATGCAACAGCCCTGTGAGATAAGCCATACTATCTTGATCTCACAACCGGGGAAACTGCAATTTGCGTGGAATCACACAACTAGTCATTGGCCCAGCCAAGACTAGAACTCAGGCTTGTCTCACTCCCCGCCCCCTGCACGTTCTTCCAGACCTTATCGCCTTCCAAAAGTGAGTTGGAAGAACAAACGTTTTGCCTTGGAAATAGACCAGATTGACCCAAAGACAAGATATTTAAAAAACCCCACCAAGGAAGGCTAACTCTGCAGCCCTATAAGGCCTTCACTTACACACATATTTCAAATTACACAAATTGAATGCTGTGCAGTGCTATCTATATACTCAGCATATTGTCCGAAGGACATAGTTTAATATGTTTGCCTCTCTCCTTGATTATCACTATGAAAAAGCATTTCTGTATAAATGGGGAAAATAAATAGTCTCCCAGACCTTCTCTCTGAGCACACGCTGGGACCCTGTGTTTATGAGTCTTTAGGGGGAAAACTTGTTAAAATTTTGGCAACCCCTTGCAGTTGCATATTGTGGTGATTTGGGCTACACTGGGACGTAGAAGCAGAAGGGAAAGGAGGCTACTCCAAAAAAAAAATAAAAATCCATCATCAGATATTTCTATGCATAAAGACAGACAGTCAAAATATAGGAAAGACAACAAGTAACTTGAAATAAAGAACCAGGATGAAGACAAATAATCATGGGGCTCATTCAACAAGAGCCTGCTGTTCAGAGATCCACTGAAACAGCTGCAGCTCACCCGTCTTCTACTTCTGATCTGTGAGCATTAGCAGCCTTTTTGTGAGCCCCTTGTTCATTATATTAATCATTACAAAACAGACGCCACAGACCTAACGCCATGCATGAGATGTGGTGACTTCTCCCCACCCCGAATCTTTCCCTCACTCTCCTTTTTAATCTTTTCTTTTTCATTCTGACTCAATTTTTCTTTCCTCCAGCAGCCTAGGCTGATGTGTACATCTGCCTTATCAGACCTGCGCAGGACCGTTTTTATCACCAGGCAGTGGGTACACAGTTTATGAAGTCAAATCTTCTGGACTTTTAGGCAAGGATGGAAACCTAGAGCCATGAAGGTAGGTACTCAGCTGTTAACAACTGAGCTTTATTTTTGTGCTGTAAAATGTCTTCTGGATCCAGCAAGCTTTTGACATCCACAGTACATTAAGAAAAGCTCTGTTCTTCCTCAGTTGTTCTGTGGGAAACTCTAGCTGAAGATTTACTGACAGCACATCACTGGAATTCAAGAGGGCAGAGAAGGCAGTTTGGCTTGGCTGGCAAAGTGAAGGAGCATCTGCTTTCCCATCCAGGAACAGGTAAGGCATTTGGAGTTTTCTGGAGGATGACACACACAAGAAGATCTGGGATCCAAAATGGTTTCTGCTTGGTGCAGCCCACTTCCTCAAGACCTTGGGTCCACGCTCAGATGAAGACAATTGGAGGGCCTAGACACACCACAACCTGCTCGCCCTCTCCCCGACACATCCACCGCAGTTGTGCTCCTTCTCTAATGCTATGGTCTCATCCCCACCCAGTGGTGGTAAGCGACCCCAGGAGCCACAGCAGTGTCCTCCCTTCACTTGGGAGCACCAGGGGTAGCAGCCAGCATCTCCCATCCTGAACAGGCAGGGTGGTAGCAAGGAGACCTCAATGCTTAGCCCAGCAGCTGGGTGTATCTGGTTGGGTGGGTGTGCTGGGCCCATGGCACTCTTCCTTCCCACCCACACAGAGTTCACTGCTAGGATGATGTTGGAGAGGCCCCTCCAGAGCAGTTGGTCTTGACCTTACCACCCCATTCTAATGTCTGATCTACCACCCCACTCACAGAATCATAGAATATCAGGGTTGGAAGGGACCTCAGGAGGTCATCTAGTCCAACCCCCTGCTCAAAGCAGGACCAATCCCCAACTAAACCATCCCAGCCAGGGCTTTGTCAAGCCTGACCTTAAAAACTTCTAAGGAAGGAGATTCCACCACCTCCCTAGGTAACGCATTCCAGTGTTTCACCACCCTTCTAGTGAAAAAGTTTTTCCTAATATCCAACCTAAACCTCCCCCACTGCAACTTGAGACCATTATTCATTGTTCTGTCATCAGCTACCACTGAGAACAGTCTAGATCCATCCTCTTTGGAACCCCCTTTCAGGTAGTTGAAAGCAGCTATCAAATCCCCCCTCATTCTTCTCTTCCGCAGACTAAACAATCCCAGTTCCCTCAGCCTCTCCTCATAAGTCATGTGTTCCAGTCCCCAAATCATTTTTGTTGCCCTCTGCTGCATGTTTTCCAATTTTTCCACAACCTTCTTGTAGTGTGGGGCCCAAAACTGGACACAGTACTCCAGATGAGGCCTCACCAATGTTGAATAGAGGGGAACGATCACGTCCCTCGATTTGCTGGCAATGCCCCTACGTATACATCCCAAAATGCCATTGGCCTTCTTGGCAACAAGGGCACACTGTTGACTCATATCCAACTTCTCGTCCACTGTAACCCCTAGGTCCTTTTCTGCAGAACTGCTGCCGAGCCATTCGGTCCCTAGTCTGTAGCGGTGCATGGGGTTCTTCCGTCCTCAGTGCAGGACTCTGCACTTGTCCTTGTTGAACCTCATCAGATTTCTTTTGGCCCAATCCTCTAATTTGTCTAGGTCCCTCTGTATCCTATCCCTACTCTGTCTCTGATCTATTATTTCAGGCCACCAGCAGACTCAGGCAGGTGTCACTGCATCAGTCGTACTCAATTCATGTTTTCAAGCTTTTCTTTGCAACCATCTGAGCCAGAATCTTTAATTAAAAAGAAAGTAAGCTGTAATTCTGATGTAATCACTTAACCCCAGGATCTAGGGCCTTAGGCCTGGTCCCATAGTGCTTCAGTCTTGCTTGGCTTTGATCCGAGCACCAGGTCACAAAATTTTACCTCCAGAACTAGTCTCTCAATATCTTCCTGAGTCCATTTCCGCTTCTGTGTCTTTCTGTACTCACAAGGGGTCAGTCCACCCCTGTGCAGAACACCTGCACCAGGCTGTCCACATAGCCTGTGTCCGTAAGGCCAAATCCAGATTAAGGCTTTACTTCTGCCTGGCGATCTACTAGCATGATCCCCTGCACCTGTGGGGGATTGCTCTGAAGCTAATGGGACTTTGCACAGGTGCAGGGGTCAGTGCTAATAGATCCTGACACAGGTTCCAAACTTTAGGCTGTAAGCTTGGGGCAAGGACTGTCTTTTACAATATGACAGTACAGTGCATAGTGAGATGGGGCCCGATATTGACTGGGGCCACACAGTATAAATAACAGACAAAAATCACATTAATAAGGAACCAAGCACCATGCCCACTGAGGACAGGAAAAAGGAATTTCCTCCCCTCCTCTTGCCTTTCTTTAGGCAACAGCAGCGGCAGACCCACTCCAGAGAGCACAGGCACTGACTTTCCAATGTGCTGGGGGGTGCTCGACCCTTGGCTCTGCCCCAGGCCCTGCCCCCACTGCACCCCTTCCTTCAAGGCCATATCTCTCCTCTTCCTGCTCCCGCTCCACACCGCTTCGCCTATTCCCACCCGCTCCCTGCAGTGCGCCGCGCCCTCACTCCTCCCCGTCCCTCCCAAAGCCTTCTGTATACCATGAAACAGCTGATCATAGCAGGCAGGAGACGCAGGGAGGGAGGAGGAGGTGCTGATCAGCAGAGCCTACAGGTGTGTGACAAACACTGCAGGGCAGGAGGGGAGCTAATGGGGGGGCTGCCGGTGGGTGCTCAGCACCCACCATTTTTTCCCCGTGGGTGCTCCAGCTCCAGAGTACCTATGGAGTCAGTGCCTATGCCAGACAGGGTACTTGAGGGTCATGACTCAAGTAGCTCTCTGTTGCTCCAATGCAACCCTGCTGTGGAAGCAAAGGACCCCATTCTTATTTCCCTCTCCCAATCCCACAACTGCCCTGTCAAGGTTCCTTCCCCACTCTGAACTCTAGGGTACAGATGTGGGGACCTACATGAAAGACCCCCAAGCTTATTCTTACCAGCTTAGGTTAAAAACTTCCTCAAGGTACAAACTTTGCCTTGTCCTTGAACCATATGCTGCCACCACCAAGCTTGTTAAACAAAGAACAGGGAAAGAGCCCACTTGGAGACGTCTTCCCCCAAAAATATCCCCCCAAGCCCTACACCCCCTTTCCTAGGGAAGGCTTGATAAAAATCCTTACCAATTTGCATAGGTGAACACAGACCCAAACCCTTGGATCTTAAGAACAATGAAAAAGCAATCAGGATCTTAAAAGAAGAATTTTAATTAAAGAAAAAATAAAAGAATCACCTCTGTAAAATCAAGATGGTAAATACCTTACAGGGTAATCAGATTCAAAACACAGAGAATCCCTCTAGGCAAAACCTTAAGTTACAAAAAGACACAAAAACAGGAATATACATTCCCTCCAGCACAGCTTATTTTACCAGCCATTTAAACAAAAGAAAATCTAACGCATTTTCTAGCTAGATTGCTTAATAACTTTTTACAGAAGTTCTGAAGAGCATTCCTGATCTGTTCCCGGCAAAAGCACCACACAGACAGACAGACCCTTTGTCCGTTCGTCTGTCCCCCACCCAGCTTTGAAAGTATCTTGTCTCCTCATTGATCATTTTGGTCAGGTGCCAGCGAGGTTATCTTAGCTTCTTAACCAGACAGGGTATTTCAGAGTCATGTCTGAAGTAGCTCTCTGTTGCTCCAATGCAACCCTGCTGCGGAAGCAAAGGACCCCCTTCTTATTTCCCTCTCCCAATCCCACAACTGCCCTGTCTCTGCTAGTGTAGACAGGACATAATGGTTTTCAGGCAAGGGGCATCTAAGGGGTGTGCACTGCTTGTACAGCTCCCCCAAAGCCAGCCCGCTCATATCTCACCTCCTTGTGCAGTACAACTACACTGGTTCCCCTGCCATGGGGATCCCTGTGGCTGTGGAACGGGGGCATGGATTTGCCATTTGATTCTGGGCTTAATTGGAGCATTTGTGTGGGTCACTGCTTTGGGGTTAGTTTCACCCAAGTGGTACATTTTTTGCATGTTCTTGGTTAACATCACTCAGCCTCCTAGAGGGTATTTTGGCAGCATTGGTTTTGAATGCATGACACATTGATGCTAATTGCTTTCCTGTGGTACTTCTCCAATTTTACAGTTCTGATAAGAAGTGGATGCGTTTAGCAATGCATATCTCACCACAAAGCCTATCCACAGCACTCACACAGGAGCCTGTTGGGGAACGGTGGGAGGTGGGGTAGCTGGCAGCTCAGAGTATATCATGAGGGATTTTTAAGTTGATTGTTTTAGACCCTGTGAGATATACAACAGACAATCTTTTGGAAAACGTATGCCATATAATTACCCTCCCCCTGAAAAAAGAAGATCCCCTTCCCTAACCCCCGATTGGTTAATTCCAGGCTCTCAGTGGAATTCCATGGCAACAGAAGAGCAAATAAGCAGTATAAGCCCGTTAAATTCAATTCATTTTATTTTTCAACTCTGGCATTTAATACAAAAACCCCTCCACAATTTATTCTCAGCTGAATAAAAAAAAAATTACAACCCCAACCCTTCCTAGCCTAACTGTGAGCAGTTTGGCCAAATATCAGAGATGGCTGGAGCGTCCTGGCTACATCATCACCAGTGCCTGAAACAAGCACTCTACTCCACCGCAGAAACCTTGACAGAGTCTGAATTTCAGCAGTACTGGTTGCTGCCACTATAATGAGTTATCATTAAGGAGGAGCCATAAATCCCATTGGGATCCTGCCATTTCCAGCTCAAGCGAGACAAACTGCATGTTGTCTGGGTTAACCCATAAGGGTGCAGTATGTTACACACGTTTTCTGTTCTCACGGGACTGTCATTAGACTTCTCATGTTCAGTGTTTGAAAACCTACCATAGGCATTTCTATAGATGATTTTCCAGTTGCTTTACCCCTACCCGGGAGGGAAAGAAATCACCATTCATCAAATGCAAATATTTTGAAGAGGCGCAATGTTCTCAGGTCAGTACTGTATAGCTAGGAAAGGCAAGCCATATCTCTGCAAAAGGGCTAGTCTGAATAGTGTGGGAATAATTAGCAAATGTTCATTTCACATGAAAACAGAAACCACTCCATGCTGGAGAGCAAACACATTCAACCTCTCTTCACACAGCAAGCACAATACATCGGAGCAAAATTCGGCCACGATTTTAAACAAGGGGATCCTACAAACATTTTGCCCTGTAGCCATGTGACAAACTGTGTGTACACAACGAATTCACCCAGAGAAGAGGTCAGCAAGTAGGGAATTTTTTCATTTGTTTTCCCACATATACATGTCTATTCTTACTTCCTAACCAAGGAAGGAGGCAGCAGCACTTATCAAGAATTTCCATCTGCATTTTCCTGGAAATATGCACACTTTGCTCCGGAAGAATAGAGGGCCTGATCCAAAGCCCTCTGAACTCAATGAGAGACCTTCTATTGGCTTCAGTGGGCTTGGATCAGGCCCATACTGAGAATATTGAGAGGTACCCAGCATTCAGCATGTGTAATTTTGAAATGGAGGTAGAAGGGCTAGAGCAGGGATTCCCAAACATTTTTTTGCTGGGACCCCCTTTGAAAATATTTCAGGCGGTGATGACCTCCTTCCCATCCCATGCCACCCTTATTTCTGCGCTGCGGCTGGCGGCGGCACTGCCTTCAGAGCTGGGCAGCCAGAGAGCGACGGCTGCTGGCTGGATGCGCAGCTCTGAAGGCAGTGCAGATTTAGGGTGGCAATAGCATGACCCCCTTACAATATGCTTGCAACCCGTTTTTGGGTCAGGACCCCCAGTTTGAGAAACGCTGGGCTAGAGACTTTGGAGAGCGAGGCCCGTTATATCTTACCCTGGGATTTCTTTGTTTTGTTAAATGTCGTTTGATGCAATCTTACGTGTTGCAAAACGAGCAATGTGCTCTTTGGAAGTAGGGATGTAAATACTGTTTAAAAAGTCACTGTTTAAATGATTAAAAATATGTCGTTTAAACAGTTAACCAATTAAGCGGCTGAGGCCAATCCCACTGGCTAGTGCTGCTGGGACTGGGGCCAATCCGCCGGTGAGGCTGGGGCCGGTACGGCTGGGGCTGGGGCTGCGGCTGCTCTGGTTAACAGTTAAGGTTAACAGTTAATCTTTTGCATCCCTATTTGGAAGCAAGTTTAATAGTCCCTAGGAATAGGCTGTGACAGGGATTATTTAGCAGCAGCCAGAGAGGTTCTGAATTCATCCAGTAGCAAGGAAGTTACCCCAGCCCTCCTTTGAGCACCTCACTGATGCAATGGTGACCACTGAGAGTTTGCAGTGCTATGGCTCCAGCTATTAGCTGGTAACCACCCAGCAGCTGGCTGGGACTGTGGTTCTCAGTCTTTTCTATTCTTTGACCCCACTTTACAGCACAAAAGAAGAATTTCAAGGCATCTGCTCTCCCCTCTAGCCCAAAAAAGGGAGGATGGTTGCAATTCTTTGGGAGTCATAACCTTAGGCTATGTCTACACTGCACGTTTGTTGGTAAAACTTTTGTCAGTCAGGGGTGTGAAAAAAACCCACAAAAGTTTTACTGACGAAAAGCGCCGGTGTGGACAGCGCTATACCGGCGGGAGATGCTCTCTGTAGGGAGCCAGGGTGGCTCCCCTCCGAACCAGAGGGTAAAGAGCCACCCTCTCAGCCTGAGTGGGCAGGGCCAGGCCAAGCTTCCGCCAATCCCTGGAAGGGGAGGGGTGGGGCAGGAAGTACAAAGGGCAGGGCCCTTTGCCCAGTGAGGAGAGCACCAGGGAGGGAGACAGATGCAGGCTTCTGGCTGCTCCCTCGTGATCCTGCTGCTGACCCAGGGCAGGCCCTGGGTAAGGAGGAACCGGACCGGGAGGAAGGCCGGTGGCGACCAGGACTACCAGCCGCTGAATACCCGGAGGATCTGGAGGGGCCCGGCTGCAGCCCGGGCCGGCGTGAGTCCGACACAGAGGGGGAGCTGGAGCTGCCAGCAGCAGAATACCCGGACGAGCTGGAGGGACCGGAGAGACCTGCCGGAGAGACCGGGTAGGAAGTAGCCCAGGGACAGAACTGCGCCGTGGGGTGGGTGTGTTTGGTCAGCGGGCGCGGACGGCCCCGCTGACCCAGCGGCAGGACCTTCGCCTCCCGCCACTGACCGGGCCCAGAGGCTGGAACGCAGTGGAGTCGGGTGGGCCTGAGTTCCCCTACCCCGCCAGCCTGCCTTGGGTAGCAGGACTGTGCGCTACAGACTCGTGCCGGCGCCCCCCTGCCTGAGGGGTGCGCTGCAGACTCCGACCAGCACACCTTCCCCGCTAATTCCCCAGCGCCCAAAAGGTGTGACTGAGGCCTGCCAGTGGGATCATAGCTCTCCATCGCCCCTAGGGGCTCGGAGGACCGACTGAAACCTGTCACAAGTGGTGGAGAATGCGGGCAGGCAATCCCTATCCCTGCAGAAAGGGGTTAGCGCGAGGGGGCCTCTGAAGCTCCCCTACTGGAAAGATGGAAAGGCTTATCAAGTTCCTGGCTGAGAGCCAGCAACAGCAGCAGCATCAACTCGTACAGCAGCTGGGTGCTCACCAGCAGCAGTTGCTTCAAACCCTGGGGGCCCAGCACCAGGAACAACAAACCCAATGCTTCCAGCAGCTTACAACCCTGTGGCCGGGCCATGGTGGTGCTCAACCAGAGCAGGCAGCCACCCCGACCCCTCCCGCCCCACCGATCCGTCTGGCCAAGATGGGGCCGGAGGATGACCCGGAGGCCTATCTAGTGACCTTCGAGTGGGTTGTCTCAGTGGCTGGTTGGGCGCCTGACCAATGGGCGACTCTCCTCACCCCATATCTGACGGGGCTGGCCCAGAAGGTTTACCGTGGGCTCCCAGATGATGAGGCCCGCATTTATGCTCGAGTGAAAAGGGCTATTTTGGATCCCTTCGACATTACCCCAGAGACTTTTTGGCGACGGTTTCGGGAAAAGGTCTACCCACTAGGCGCCAGACCCCGGGCCGTGGCCCAGGAACTGAATGACGCAGGTACCCAATGGCTCCAACCCGAGCGTCGAACCGCAGCTGAGGTGACTGAACAGGTCATCCTCGAACAATTCGTGCACATTCTCCCACCTCAGGGGAGGGCTTGGGTGTTGCGGCACCGGCCACAAAGTCTGAGCATGGCCGTCGCACTTATGGAGGACTTCCTCGAGGCAGAGGCCCCGATAGGACCAGCCGCCCACCCCCCAAACCCTGGACCCAACGCACAGAAACTTGAACGGAGGGGGCCCACTGCCCAAACCAATGCACCCCACCGTACCCGACGACCAGATGGCGGCAGCCAAGTTTTCCCGACGCCTCGAGTCCACGCCACTCTCTGGCCCTGGACGCTTAACCCGACCACCGGGCCCCAGCCCACTCTGCAGCCCCACTGGTGCCCCCACGTGGCCGGCGAACCCAGAGGTAGGACCTTGTTTCCTATGTGGCGAGTATGGTCATCTGCAACGGGGCTGTCCTGCAATGGACTGCAACTTTGGCCTGGTGTGCTCCGGGGAGCGACGGGCCCGTCTGCCCTCTGTGGCCAAACTGACAGCTCCCATGGAAGTTGCAGGGGTCCCTGTGGTGGGTCTAGTTGATTCAGGCTGTGGGCAGACCCTCGTCTGCCAGGCGCTCTTCTCGGACACCAAGCGGACCATTGGGGAAGTACGGATTCAGTGCATCCACGGAGACGTAAAATCGTACCCCGCGGTTCGGATCCCCATCACGGTGAACGGAGCAACCCAGTTAATGAATGTGGCTGTGGCGTCATCCCTCGCCTATCCTGTGATCCTGGGCCGTGACTGGCCAGACTTCATTGGAGTGCTCCATTCCCTACCCACCAAAGAGGTGTTTGAGGGAGCCCCACCTGAGAGGAAGACAGGACCTGACTCGAGCTCCGACCCGGGAGCTGACCCGGGTCCCACCCCTGCGCCGGATGGCCTGGAAATGGCTGGTCCCCCTCCTGACCTGGTGGATTTTAGCCAGGATCAAAGGGAGGACCCCACGCTCCGGTTTGCCTATGAGCAGCTGACCCGGGTGGATGGTGAGGTCGTGGAGGCGCGGCGCACCACCCAATGGCCCCAGTTTGAACTCAACCACGAGTGGCTCTACCGCCTTGACCGAGACCCCCAGACCCAAGAGGTCCGGACCCAACTCGTGGTCCCCCGCATTCATCGTCGGGCTGTCCTGAAGCTTGCACATGACACCCCGGCTGCCGGCCATTTAGGGCAGGAAAAAACTGTGGTCAGGGTCCTGGCCAGGTTCTTCTGGCCCGGTGTCCACCGTGAGGTGAAGAATTACTGTGCGTCGTGCCTGGACTTCCAGCATGCCACCCCGGCAGGGGTACGAAAGGCCCCCTTGGTCCCGTTACCAGTCGTAGGTGTACCATTTGAGCGGGTAGCAATGGACCTGGTCGGGCCTTTTCCAAAAAGTTAGGCGGGCCATCAATACATCCTCGTCCTGATGGACTACGCCACCCGCTTCCCCAAGGCCGTCCCCTTAAGAAGTATCACCACCCGCACTATCGCGGCAGAGCTCATGAAGATCTTCGCAAGGGTGGGCCTCCCACGGGAGATACTCACTGATCAAGGGACCAACTTCACATCTAAGCTGTTCCGCCAGGTATGTGCCCTATTGAGGATTAAGAAATTGCAGATCTCGGTCTACCATCCCCAGACTGACGGATTGGTCGAACGGTTTAACCGAACCCTGAAGGGAATGTTGCGGCGTTTCCCCACCCAGGACCTCCACCAGTGGGACCAGCTGCTCCCTCCTTTACTACTGGCAATTCGAGAAGTCCCACAGGCGTCCACGAAGTTCTCCCCGTTTGAGCTCCTCTATGGGCAGCGACCCCGCAGGGTGTTGGACCTCTTGAGGGAGACTTGGGAACACAACCCGTCCGCAACACAGGGTCTCTTGCAATACGTCTTACAACTGCAGGGGCGGCTGGCGCAGGCTGGCAAGCTCGCGAGGGAGAACTTAAACATCACCCAAAGAGCCCAGGAGCAGCACTACAATCGGGGAGCCCAAGCTCAATCATTTGGGCCAGGGGACCGAGTACTCTTCCTGCTCCCCTCGGAGGAATCAAAGCCTTTTGCCCGCTGGCAGGGTCCGTATGAGGTCCTCCGCCAGGTAGGGCCGGTAACCTATGAGAGTGGGCAACCTGGCCGCCGTAAGGAAAAACAGATTTATCATGTAAACCTCTTAAAACCCTGGCAGGACCGGGAAGGGCTCCTAGTTGCCCCATATCCCCCTGAACCGGAACTGGGGCCCCAACCGCCCGAGGAGTCGGATAATGGTGAGCCCCAGCTTGCAGAGACACTCACCGTCGAGCAGCAAGAACAGGCACTCTGCTTAGTAAGGGCATTCCCCAAGACGTTCACCACGAAACCCAGGCAGACTACGCTCACCTACCATGTGATCCAGACGGAACCCGGGGTGGTGGTCCGAGAGACAACCCGGCCATTGCCTAGGCAAATGCGGGAGGCCGTAGAGGAAGAAGTCCAGGTGATGTTGGAGCTGGGTGTTATTGAGCACTCCCAGAGCGAGTGGCGGAGCCCCATCATCCTCGTACCAAAGCCAGATGGGAGACGGCGGTTTTGCATTGACTTCCGGAGGGTAAACGCCATCTCAAAATTTGACGCCTACCTGATGCCCCGTGTCAATGAGCTCCTCGACCGGCTTGGGGAGGCCTGTTACATCACCACTTTAGATCTCACCAAAGGGTACTGACAAATCCCCTTGGATCCCCGGTCCAAGGAAAAGACCACGTTTGCCACCCCATCAGGGTTATACCATTTCACCCGGATGCCTTTCGACCTACATGGGGCCCCGGCAACATTCCAGCATTTGATGGACCGGGTGTTGCAACCTCACACAAAGTACGCTGCGCCTACCTGGACGATGTGGTCATCTGTGGCAATAACTGGGAGGAACATCTTAACCAAGTAGCGGCAGTCCTCCGGGACCTCCGCCCAGCTGGGCTTACAGCCAATCCAAAAAAATGCCGAATCGGGCGGGAGGAAACCACTTACCTGGGGTACACCTTGGGCCAGGGACAGGTCTGCCCCCTCATCGGGAAAGTCCAAGCACTCCAGGAATGTCCGGTGCTGACCACGAAGAGGCAAGTGCGTCAATTTTTGGGCTTAGCTGGTTATTATTGGCGGTTTGTACCCCACTTCGCAAGCATTACGGCCCCGCTAACGGAGCTCTTGACCAAGGACAGTCCCCGCCGGGTGCATTGGTCCAACGAGTGCGAGACGGCCTTTCGAACCATCAAAGAACAGCTGTGTAGCGATCCAATACTCTTCAGCCCTGACTGTCATCGTGACTTTATTGTTCAGACTGATGCCTCAGGCGTCGGGCTTGAGGCGGTCCTCTCGCAGGAGATGGATGGGGAGGAACACCCGATTGGGGAACAACTTCCGACTGAGGTAAACAGAGGACGGAACTACTCCGTCATGGAGAAAGAGGCCCTAGCCGTTAAGTGGGCAGTTGATGCTCTCCGCTACTACCTCCTCGGGGGCCCCCTTTATACTGGTTACGGACCACACACCCCTGAAGTGGCTTAATAAGATGAAGGACAATAATGCCAGGCTGATGCGGTGGTATCTCGCTCTGCAGCCCTATGCCTTCACGATTCACCATCGGGCAGGATGAGACAATGCCAATGAGGATTTCCTATCCCGCCTCGGAGAGGGTGAGGACGCCAGCTCCGAAGATCGGGAGCTGGATTTGAGGGGTGGGGTATGTAGGGAGCCAGGGTGGCTCCCCTCCGAACCAGAGGGTAAAGAGCCACCCTCTCAGCCTGAGTGGGCAGGGCCAGGCCAAGCTTCCGCCAATCCCCGGAATGGGAGGGGTGGGACAGGAAGTACAAAGGGCAGGACCCTTTGCCCAGTGAGGAGAGCACCAGGGAGGGAGACAGACACAGACTGCTCCCTCGCGATCCTGCTGCCAACCCAGGGCAGGCACTGGGCCAGGAGGAACCGGACCGGGAGGAAGGCCGGTGGCGACCAGGACTGCCAGCCGCTGAATACCCGGAGGACCTGGAGGGGCCCGGCTGCAGCCCGGGCCGGCGTGAGTCCGACACAGAGGGGGAGCTGGAGCTGCCAGCAGCAGATTACCCGGACGAGCTGGAGGGACCGGAGAGACCCGCCGGAGAGACCGGGTAGGAAGTAGCCCAGGGACAGAACTGCGCCGTGGGGTGGGTGTGTTTGGTCAGCGGGCGCAGACGGCCCCGCTGACCCAGCGGCAGGACCTTCGCCTCCCGCCACTGACCGGGCCCAGGGGCTGGAACGCAGTGGAGTCGGGTGGGCCTGAGTTCCCCTACCCCGCCAGCCTGCCTTGGGTAGCAGGACTGTGCGCTACAGACTCGTGCCGGCGCCGCCCTGCCTGAGGGGTGCGCTTCAGACTCCGACCAGCACACCTTCCCCGCTAATTCCCCAGCGCCCAAAAGGTGTGACTGAGGCCTGCCAGTGGGATCATAGCTCTCCATCGCCCCTAGGGGCTCGGAGGACCGACTGAAACCTGTCACACTCTCCCACCGTCAAAGCTACCGCCACTTGTTGGGGGTGGCTTTATTTTGTTGGCTGAAGAGCTCTCTCCGGCTGACAAAGAGCAGCTACACTGCATACCTTACAGCAGCACAGCTGCAGCAGCATAGCTGTGCCACTTCAAGGTGCGCAGTGTAGACACAGCCCTAGTGTAAGAGCCCAGGAGCTAGGAGAGCTGCACTTCTCACCTCAGTTTTCAGGTTTGTTTAGAAACAAACATTTAAAAACCACAAGGCAAGTATGCCCAGCGGAAGAGACAAGCTTCTCTCTGTGAAATGCTGCCACGACAGGCCGTCTAAGGGCTTGACTACACCTGCAAGTTACAGCACATGAAAGCAGCCCCAGGTGCCTTAACTCCCGACGCGTCCACGCTGGCAAGGCACTTAGAGCGCCCGGACTCTGCAGCTGGAGCGCTCCTGGTAATCCACCTCCACGAGACGCATAAAGCTTGCTGCGCCCCCACTGAAACGCCCGGGCGTCAGTGTGAACGAGCTGTTGCATTACTGTGCTGTGATTGGCCTCCAGAAATGTCCCATAATCCTCTGAAGTCAAGTGGCTACTCTTGTCATTGTTTTGGAATCGGCTGTAGGAATGCGGATATCCCCCTTTCAAAGCCGGCATGCTTATCTGCTCCAGGACAAAGCAACCATTAGTGTGGAATGCTGTCGCTGTGAGTGTGTGTGAGAGAGAGAGGCGGGGGGGGGGGGGGAGGGCAGGTGGTCTGCTGCTGTCTGAACTTACAAGACAGCAAGCTGACACACTCTCAGCACCCCAAAACCCACTGTCTCTCCCCGCACACACACAACACACTCCCTGTCGCACTCCACCCCCCTATTTGAAAAGCACGTTGCAGCCACTTGCATGCTGGGGTAGCTACCACAATGCACTGCTCTCTGTGGCGTTGCAAGAGCTGCTAATGTGGCCACACCAGTGAGCGTGCAGCTGACAGTGTGAACACACGGCAGCGCTTTCCCAGCTGTGGTCTCCGAAGGCTGGTTTAACTCACAGCACTCTACAGCTGCATGTGTAGCCAAGCCCTAGGAGGAGGAATGGTGCTGGAGTGCAGCAGCATTAGAATTCCAGTAGACAACATCTGGAACAGTAGTAACAGCCTGTGATGCCTCATGATCCCTGGGTCACTGCCACTGTCCAATCCATTTGCCCAATGAGGCTACAGGACACTTCACTGGACTGTGTAAAAACTTCTATTTAATCCGGATGAGAGACTGGCAGGGCTGTGCAGAATCATTCAACAATCCCCCTCATTACAGAGTCAGCAAGCAGCCAGAGAAGAAAGCTACCAAACCACTTCCTTCCCCCAGGCCTTTTTTCTGTGCAGATCATTGTGACCAGTAATCATGCCTTGAACTTCCTTGTCTCATGTGGACACTCAAAACTGTTTTGATGCTCTCCCTACATTTTAAAGCGACTGGATGTGCTGCTGACTGGGGCCAGACTGAGAGTACTGGCAACCGCAGTCCTCTGTGCAGCCATGGCTGAGGCAGGTGAGTGCTGCCAATGTGCCTCAGTCGTGACGTGGAAGGAGAGCTAAGAAGGTAGCCTCCCCGTGTCCAGTTAGTCCTGTGTCTTTCTGCTGAGCCTGCCAACAGGGCTGTCCTATGTTTCCGGACACACTAGGAGCTAAAATTAACCTGTGGGACTTTGGAATTTTTGTCGTTTCACAATCAAATGTGATGGGGAAATATTTTCACAGAGAGAAAATGTGTGTGAAAGGTCAGTCACTCTCAGAACTCCAAGAACTCAAGAACTTCCAAAGGCAAGCCCTTTTCCTACCTGTTTGAGGTGTGGGATCAGCCCTGCCAGATCCCCAGAGGATGAGGTGCATACTCAGCCAGAACTCATATTATAGCCAGGGCTTCTAGCACTACCTGTGTTTAAAATTGCAAGACGCTTCCCATTATATGATCTTGGTGTTGATTGTTTCTAACTTTGCCAAACTGAAACCATTTGGGTTGAAGTTTTCCACAAGTCTGTCTCAGGCTGATTTCGTTTTTAAATTTCAGCCAAAATAGGTCAGCTGTTTCTGAGACCAAGGATAGGGGGAAAATACGTTGTTTCACCCATGTTAAAAAATTCTGGCAATCTTTCCTTTGAACAGCTCCAGTGCCCTCATGTTTTGGAGCAGCGAGTTGCAATCTGGCAGGTGGATCACCTTTATATCAGGGATGTGCCTTTTTCTGTCCCTGTGAAAATCTGTCCACATGCAGCCAAGTTTTAAGCTTTTGAAAAATCACAGTTTGCACAGTTCAGCAGAGACCTTGACTTTAGCAGCTAAAATCTCCCAAGATTCCCTCCTGGCTGAGTACAGTCGAGCCTCTGACAGCTCCTAGTGCTGACCAGACAACACCACTGAGTGACTGAGCCTACTCCAGCCCGGGGCTACTGCAGAGTTCCTTGCAATGGCTGCTCCCAACTGATCCCAGCTCGGGTGGGACCAGGCACTGGGACTGAGAGCAGGGAGCCTGTCTCTCCTGTGCTCTCATTGGGTATATCTACACTTCAATTAAAAGCTCTGGCTGGCCTGTGCCAGCCAACTTGGGCTTGCGGGACTCAGGCTAAGAGGCTGTTAAACTGCGGTGTAGATATTCGAGCTTGGGTGATGCCTGGGCTCTAGGACCCTGCGAGGTTGGTGGGTCTCAAAGTCTGAGCTGCAGCGGGAGCCTAAATGTCTACACTGCAATTAAACAGCCCCTTAGCTGGAGCCCCAGGAGTCGGAATCAGTGGCTTGGGCCAGCCCCGGGTGTTTATTTACAGAGTAAACATAGCCATTGACCCCCCAGCTGACACACCAGGCAGCATGGAGAAGGAAACAATCTGATCTGAATGCAGAGGGGACAAAATCCAGAGCAGGGGGAGGCAAAGGAGTAGACTGGGGCAAGGAATCTGGTGTGAGGAGACTGGAAAGGGGGGACAGAAACTAAGACTGGTCAGGACAAGGGGAGGCTGGGCCTGACTGGACAGAGAGGCTGGGACTGGGAGCCAGTGAGAGAAACTGGAACACTGAGATTGAATGAGGAGCTGGAGGGAGGGTGGAAGACTGTGACTGGCTGGACAAGCAGACTGGGATGAGGAACCAGTGGAGGGAAAAGGGGTAGCAGACAGGGGGTGACAGATCTTACAAGGTGCTGCTGGGGTACAGGGTAAGAGCTGGGACTGGCTGGGCAGAGACACTGGGATAAGGAGCCAGGGAGGAGCTCGAGAGGAGACTCGGACTGCATCACCTGATCATGGTGTTGTGAAGCTAAATTCATTACTGTTTGTGAAGCGCTAAGATACTATAGTGATGAGCACCACAGAAAGGCCCATGAGAAAGTTAATAATTCTGTCTTCACAGCAGGAGTTGAATAGTGTCCAATAAATAGGGCTTGTGGCCACCCATTGAACAATGAGGATAAAAAAAATGGCATAATTGCTTATTAAGTGAGCACTGTCCATTCTGTGCACTGAATGAGGCACGTGTCCTGTGGAATAAATAGTATGTGATCATGTAATTAGAGACTACGTCATAATGCATATGCACAATGCAGCTGAATTAAGGTCACCCAGAAAGTCTGTGGCAAATCAAAGGGCAGAACCCAGATCAACTGACTCCCGCTATAACTGTAATTTTTGCTAACACAATGTTGCTTCCCACTCCCACCATACCTGAAACCTCAGAATGGTAGAATCCACTTCATCTGCACCCAGTTCAAGGTCATACCCACTTAACTGGGGCAACTGCCAGGAAACAGATGCAGAGCAGTGCATTTCAACAACTAAAGACATGGACTCCATGAACGCCTACTCTGTTTAGCAGACATCTCCACTGTTGTTTGCAAGACTAGTTACAGTAGTTGGTAAGTATTAACTGGGGTTTGGTATTATTAAGAGTAGTCACATAAATTATGCAAAAAGAAAAGGAGTCTCTAAGGTGCCACAAGTCCTCCTTTTCTTTTTGCGGATACAGACTAACACGGCTGCTACTCTGAAACCTGTCATAAATTATGCAAATTATCATGATCTGGCCATAAAAGAGAGAAAGGAAAAAAAGTCACAATTTAAAGTATAAACATGCCAGATGGTCACAAGTTACATTACTTAATCAAAGGATTCTGTATTTTTAAGCAATGTATTTAAAATAAATTAATAATAACTGAAAGCTATACAATAATAACTGAAACTCCTATCCCAGGACCAGCTCAGCCCCATAGCAACAATTGTGCAGGAAGGTAAGAAAGATACTGCTACCACTTCCTCAGAGATGCTTTCCTGACCCAGCATCTGCAAAGATCTTAGCAGCACCACTGTGCAGAAGTCTCAAACCAGCTGTATAAGCTCCAGGACTTTTCCCAGAAGCCAGAGAATCCATGAAACTATCTCCAGCCCCCACAACAAACTAACCTTGACAACAGAGTTTGCTCAATTCTGTTTGTCTAGGTACACATATAGCCCTCATCACCAGAGTATCTGAGCACCTCACAATCATGAATGGATTTTAGCCACACAACGCCCCCTGTGAAGAAGGGAAGCCAAGGTACAAGGTAGATTTTGTGACTTGCCAAGGTCACACAAGAAGTTTGAGGCAAATCCAGGTATTGAATACAGGACTCCCAAGTCCTAATCTAATGCCCTATCCACTAGGCCATGCTTCCTTCATTAATGATTAATTAATCAGATGTTGTGAACATTTGCTACAAATATTTTAAAGCCTTTTTTCTGCTTGTGAATCATCCAAGAAGAGGCTTAGATTTACATGGGCCTATTCCCTATGTAGAATTATTCAGAGAATAGTTTTGGGGAACAAATCTCAAACTAGAGGTTCTTCACGAACTACAACCTTGCATTATTCAGTATCTGAGAGAAAAGGTGGGTGAGGTAATTTATTTTATTGGACCAACAGATGTTAAAAGATATTACCTCACCCACCTAGTCTCTCAAATATCCTGAGACCAACATGGCTACAACTACCCTTATTCAGTGTTCATTTTCTGTGGCACGTGAGTGGTACCTTAAGTCAAGGCATTACTTCTGCTCTCCAATTCAATAACTAACTTTTGAAACAGAACAATGTATAATGAGCATAAACAGCGAACCCTCTTGCACAAAATAGCTTTGTTTCTTTGCACATGAGTATGTGAGGCCTCATCTGGAGTACTGTGTCCAGTTTTGGGCCCCGCACCACAAGAAGGATGTGAATAAATTGGAGAGAGTCCAGCGAAGGGTAACAAAAATGATTAGGGGTCTGGAACACATGACTTATGAGGAGAGGCTGAGGGAACTGGGATTGTTTAGTCTGCAGAAGAGAAGAATGAGAGGGGATTTGATAGCTGCTTTCAACTACCTGAGAGGTGGTTCCAGAGAGGATGGTTCTAGACTATTCAGTGGTGGAAGAGGACAGGACAAGGAGTAATGGTCTCAAGTTGCAGTGGGGGAGTTTTAGGTTGGATATTAGGAAAAACTTCTTCACTAGGAGGGTGGTGAAACACTGGAATGCATTACCTAGGGAGGTGGTAGAATCTCCTTCCTTAGAAGTTTTTAAGGTCAGGCTTGACAAAGCCCTGGCTGGGATGATTTAATTGGGGATTGGTCCTGCTTTGAGCAGGGGGTTGGACTAGATGACCTCCTGAGGTCCCTTCCAACCCTGATATTCTATGATTCTATGTGCCTTTGTATGAAGAACAAATTCAGCATTGCCAGCTCTCACGATTTCATTGTGAGCATTGTTATATTTGGTGTTTTTCTTAAAGCCCCAGCTCCTGGGGACGTATTGTGACATGAGAATCTCTGCTTTCATTAAAAAAAAAAAGTAAGTTTCTAGCCTTCATGGCTGCAGAGGAAAGCTTGTAAATGTAAAATCTTAAGGGTTGAAAACCAGAAGGTGAATAAAAAGCACTGAAAAATTATTATTTTTTAGGGCTTGACTCGTGACTTTGGAACCCCTGGGGCTTGGCAGTACTGGACATTCTCCAAACATTTGTGTGAGCAGAAAATCCGTTCACGCAAACATCAAGGGATCCAAAACTGCAGCTCAGGCTTAGAAGAAATGTTTGCAAATACCGTTGCATAGCACTCAACAGGTGCTACCAATCCTGAGAGTTTCTGCTGTCCCTCCCATGCAACCCAGGTTTCAAGCTGGAAGGCCTCATGGTCCTCAATAAACACTGAGCCAGTGTCGCTATCGCAGTCAACCATCCACAGGACAAAACTTTAAACACATCAAGAGTCAGACTGTGAGCAATTCATGACAAGGACTGTGCCTCCTTATATGTTTGGGCAGTGCTTGGGTAGCCCAAAGGCCCCTTGCCATGGAATGAGACCGCTCAGTGCTACTATAAAGGTTATAGACAGTATTTTTTGTTTGTTTGTTTCATTTTTAACAAAACACATGAAAATCAGGGACTCCAGAACTCCCTCAGCGATCATGCACCTCAGCGATCATGAACTGCCCACCGCACACAGACTTTTGTTTGCTTTGCTTCCCTATTTTATTTTGGATGTTAAGGAAGTCATATTTATCTTGACGTTCCTTCAAAATAAAAAAAAGTGGTACTGCCATGTACACTTCTTGTTTTTAAAGCAATTCAAAAATAAATATGACTATCTCTCAGCACGGTTTATTTTTATGAGCCTCAGAGAATCGTAATAATTGCTTAATTTATATTTCCATCAGAGCCCATCCATAAAGAGGAATCAGCTGTATTATTCTTGTAAAACACCACATCAGTCAAAAATGAGGCAGAGGTCTAACTGTTAATCAGACCACATTTCACTTCCTATTGACATTTTTATTCCCCTCGCAGAAAATATTTGACATTAAATCTGGGATTATGAGCACTAGACACCCAATGCAAACAGTTTAGAGAAGAGGTTCTCCTGTTGGTGCAGCCACCAGCTATGCAAACTGTATCAGATCAGAGCAAACCTCTTTAAACAGTGCAGTGTAGATTGACAACTATTCATCTCAAAGATAAATCAGAAGTCACTCTAAAGTGAAGGTCAGATTTTCATCCACATTTCACCTGGTTTCAATAGCGCAGCAAACACCAACACAGTTTGCCCTCTTCTGGCTTTCCTGAAAGCTGAGCTGCTTGAAGACTTGCTACTTTTCAAAGTTTATCCAGCATGACAATGAGATCATGATGTGATATTTCCAACATGATGTCATGATGTTGCATGATAACTGCAGGCCAGTTAATGACTGGCCAGAAAAGAATACACTTGTGGTCAGCAAGGATTCTTCCTCAGGGATACTGTTTACAACAAGATAGACAAGAGGAAGACTGGTTTTATGGTTAATACACAGAACTAGAACTCAGGAGGTTCAATTCCTAGCTCTGCATAGGTTTCCTTTCTGACCTTAGAGGGGTCACTTAGTGTCTCTGAACTTCAGTTCCTCATCCGTAAAATGGGCTAAGGCTAATAACATTTCCTTTCTCTCACAGATGTCAGTAATTTTCCAGAGGGGAGGTCCTACAAGGTTACCAATTCCATTCAAATTACACAAGGTGGACACTGTGTTCTACTATCAATGTACTCAGTATAGTTTTCAAGAACAATGTAAGAACATTTAATATCAGTGCATTTGCCTTGGTGGTGTCATTTCCCTCCTTGGGTATGACTGTCAGAAAGTTTTTTTTCCCCCCTTTGTTTAAAAGAATAAATAAATGAATACATTCTTTGCTCACTGCTGGTCTTCTGTGCAGCACAAATATGGGGTTAATGGGGTTTATTAAAGGCTGTTGGGGACATTTTAGTTGGAGCGCCTTGTTAAAACACTGGACTGTACAGCACTGAAAAAATACTGTATATGAATTCATCATAAGAGGTGTCAGCTATATTGTCCAGAGTAGAAGTGACTGTCACTAAATACTGTTCTAAAACAGCTAGAGATGTTTGGAAAAACTAGGACAAATTTTAGTTAAAAAAATCATATTTCTTTTTACTATTTTTTCAAACTTTTAAAAGTTTGTTGACATTTTCAGAATCAAAACAATCCAATCATCTCTCTAGCTGATTGGAAACTCAGCAGAGGGGTCATTGCAAACTTATCTATGATTTTGGGGTGGGGGGAATCAACATTTTTATGAAAAACTCATGTTTAAAAAATCAAAATTTGGAAAATTTCAGCCAGTTCTAAAAAAATAAATAAATCCAGATGTCCCTACTAAAGGGCTGCAGAGATTAGGGAAGAGTGATTTCAGCTCATTTTGCAGAAGAACAATACGGTGGGGGCAAAATGGATCCTCTGGCAGCCAGCAAGGAACACAGATTAGTATCACCGAGCAATCTCCTTTCCCAGGAAACTAAACACAGCACACCTTAACGCCTCTCTCCAGCAGCCAAGTCTGCAGACCTTTCCCCCCATTCTTGCTCTCACTCCAAGGTGTGTTTGCATAGCACTGACTGTCAGATAAATTGATTTTGTCTCTTGCATGTATTTACCTGGTGTGGGATGCTGGGAATAGTGTTGCCTTTATAACCATAGTCTCAAAGCTTTGATGTTCTGAACAACACTCTACTTTGCAGCTCTCAGTTTTACCAATGAGACTGAGAGCTCTTTTGACTCATTTCCTAGCTGGTTTCAGTTTTCTCACTGAATCATTCTCCTTTATTGTGTTGGGTATTTTAGCCATCTCAAGGGGGAAGAGAGGGGGCTTTGTTCCTGGTTGAGAAGTACATAATAGGAGACACGTAACTATTTAGGCCAATGAGAATGCTCAACAGAGCTTTACAATCTTGTAAAACACAAAAGTTTCCCAAGTTTTTTGACTGCTCCTCATCCCTGGAACACCTTCAGTCTACCTATATGCTTACTTACAGTAGTTTCTTTGTGCATGTCCGCCAGCCACCAATTATTTGGCACCACTCCTCTAGGACAAACACAAAGCCACCTCCCCTCAGCCTCATTGCATACTCCTGACTATAAATGTATAGGTGGGGAAAGTGAAATGAATAGTCCCAGTAAAAAAAAGAACTGCTGGTCTATTCAATGGGCCAGTGCTGAGTGACCAGCTGTTTTTCCCTTTTGTGACATCTCACAGCTGGCTACCAACACTGTTGCTATTCCCTGCAGTTAGTCATTTTGCCAACAGATGCAACAAACCATCAGGAGGGGAGGGTCCACAGGCATCACTTCTCCCCAGCTCACCCTGCCATGCCCCGTCTCAGTCAAGGAGTTTTGTTTTCAGAATGGAGATTAACAAACAAATAGAACACAGTCAACTCAATCGGGACCCCAGGCTTCAGCGCCACCCCTCCTGGGAATCCCTGGCATTCCAGCTCTAGGCAACCTCCGAGTCTCAGCTAACTCTGCTCCCTTCCTGGAGCACCAGCCACATAGCTGCTTCCCTGAGCCTCTGGCCCCTTGCTCCAGGGACCCACCACAGGCATTCACACTGCACTCCTGTGGCTTTCCTCCCCAAGGCTCAGCCTGCTAGCAGCCCTTTATAGGCCTTGTTGTAGCCCAGCGCTCTTGAATTAGCTGGATTGGGCTCATTTGCTCTGTCCAGGGGAGCTGGGCTCAGTCTATTCACAGAGACCAGCTCCCCCCGTGACAGTGAGCTACACCTCATATTGCTTTACTTTGTTGTGCCACATTGGCATTCAGAAGACAGCAGCTTGGAATCTTCTCCAGCACCTTGTTACAGAGGCCGCCACAGGTAAATATTAACCTCTTGCTCCCTGAACTTTCACTGCTGTTTGTTCAGAATACAGTCTGTATGTACAGTCTAACTGTGAATCTGCTTGGTCTTTATTCCCCTTACGTTGCATGGCTTCACCTGACTATCAAGAGGAACGCAAATGTATAGTAAGGTACTTTTCCTTACTGCTTCCATTCAGAGGAGTGAGGTGGCATCTGACAACAACTCTAGCTGTGAAAAGACCTAGGAGGAGGATTTCTCTCAAATAAGATTAGTTCTGTATTTCTTCCCAAACTGATAAAACCAGAATTATCAAAAATGATCTATTTATAAAGGATGAATGTGACTGATTGATGTAAGACTCTATTCCGGTTCTTATACCACTCTCCTCACCATAGTACTGTATCTGAGTGCCCAGGAAGGGAAGCAATGCCCCTAAATACAAAAAAGGCTTTTTACAGGGTGGAATGTGTTTTTTAAGTAGTTTGTGGGGAAATCGTGAATGATGTTAAATTTCTGTATTACTGTTCTCAGGGGTAAGATCTTTCTTAACTAATCACATTTACCCACCCTTCCAACGGCGGGATAGGACAGGACTGTCTCTTTTTATTCCCAATATTGACACTTGTGTAGCACTTTCCATCTGAAGAGCTTCACAAACACTAACCAATGAATCATCACAACTAGCATGGGGAGCCTGAGCCAGAATACTGGGCTCAGACCCCTTCAAACTTTAAGAAAATTGGGACCCAAACTTTGTAATTCTGGCTATTTTCTGTAAGGTAGAGTCAAACCAGAATGTTGGATTCAAGCCCCTCTTGAAGTTTGGGGAAGTTTTGCTTTGGATCTGGATCTAAACTTCCTGGTTTGGCTTCAGTTCTATTTGCAACTCCTCTGTGAAGTTTTGTCATCACTATGTTACATATGGGGAAACTGAGGCAGGGTGATTAAGTTTCATGCCCAAGGCCACAGAGAGAGAAAATCCCACCAGTTCTTGGCTCCCAACTGAGTTCTCCAGTCACTGGTCATTCACTGTAATGCTAGTGGCATAACTCTTATCCCCAAAAGCAAGAAAATTTTGCTGCTCTGCTGCAGTAAAGGGGCTGCAAACCCAGTAAATCTGGTCAATGGGAACTACAGGTCCCTACAATAAAGGCATATAGGGGACATGGCCAGACAGCTATTCTCAGCAGTCAGAAAAGCCCCTTGGGGCCATAGGCAGCTAAGTGTAAGGCAGAGTAGACATGGGGCTGCTCTTATGTGAGGAGCTTGGTTGGGCTTCAGCTGAGCCCAGAATAGGAGAGAACGAATATGGTTATAGCCATCTTTCAGATCTCACATTGTGTTCCTCTCCATGCAGAGCTCAGTCAGAGCAAAGAATCTGCCCTGTGGAGTTCTAATCACCTTAATGTCACAGATAGTAGGGAACTACAAAACTCCTCTGATGTCCCCAACCATCTGTACCATTTAAAACACCCCAACACTTAAAAGTACACTGCCAAATGCAAATGCAGGGGTTAAACCTTTGCTCCTGAATATGAGTGTAAGTGTAGACTACCCAGAGTACGCTACTGGGAGACACTGGACTACTGTGCTAGGAACAGATTGGTCCACCTTGGTGTGAGTGCATATTCTTCCTTACTTTCTTTTATTTTGATCATTCATTCAATTTTTTTAAAAAATGAATTTTAAAGACTATTAAGGGCTCCTACACTGCCAGCCGGGATTATTTTTGAGACCGTGAAATGATTCCAACATGATGATAATTCCCAAAAGCAATTTGTATCCACGTTTTCTTCTTTTCAAACTAAGCAAGATGTGGGTTGGACACTGCTCTCCTGCTTAATAGACATGGTAAAAACAAGGACAGACACGGAGCCAGGACGATAATTGAAAAAGTCAGTGAGAATAGTCCCTGGTGGTTCCCTTATGGAACAACTTCTGAATTTCAGGCTCTCCAGTCTAGCTGCTTTTCACTACCGCACAATGAGATTTATATTATTATATTGACTATTTGGTTTAGGGGTAGCTCTGTTTTCTAGTGGGGTGAGCATGGGTCTAGCAAGCAAGAGACCTAAATTATTAGTGACTGTTGGTAAGTCTCTGTGCTTCATGTAACTCCCACCTATATAAAGGGATAATACACCACACCAGCCTTCATCAAACACCAGGCTCTACAGACAAAAAGTGAAATGTATTAATTATTATGCAATTAAAGAAAATATTTTGCCATACCAAAATGTCAACAGAGCATCTGTGCAGCGCATAACATTCAGATCAAATAACAAACACCCTGCCATCTGGCATCCTTGAGAGAGGCTGTGTCGAGGAGGGCCATGAAGGTTTCTGCCCCTTCTCCAGAAGGCCATGCCAAGGAGTGATCTCCCTACTCTTGACACAACGTGTCAATGAATCCCATTAGGACCAAGCTGTAGAACATGGTGGCAGCAGGCTGCCTGGGACACTGGAGCTGTACAGGAAGGACACAAAGGCTCCTGCCCCCACCCCACTGGGACCCCACAGACTCTCTTCAGGAGTTTAGAATCCTCCCCTGAGTGTTTTTCTGCTGAACGCAGAGAGGGATGGGCAAAAGGGACCTGGAGGTAGAAGGAAGTCTCATTTAGGGCACCCTAGGGGACAGTCACTAATTGGGAAAAGGGAGTGGAGATTACTATGTTTTTCTAATCTAACAATGGCCAAGTACAGCTGAAGAGTGTTTGTATCAAAACAACAATAATCTTCATCACTGTGGAACCAATAAGACATGTGTCTATCACCACCTGGCCACAATGATTGGACCTTCTAGCTCTTTCCCCTCCCTTTGGTATGTCTTGGGCTATTTTAAACATTGTAAATCCTTTAGGGGCAGGATCCATATTTTATAAGTTAGTACAGTACCTAGAACAAGGGGGATCCCAGCTTGATTGGGGCCATTTAAGTGTTACCTCACTGCAGATAATAAATAAGTAATACAATAGTTATAATGGATTGTTCCTTCCATCCTTCTAATTGTAATACCATTAAATTGTACTTTTAGAATACAATCTACAATTAAAAAACCTATATGGAGTAAACTCATACTTTTCATCGTAATCTCACTTTCAAGAAGCAATGGGTGTTAGAATCAACTAATGCCTTATAGTACTTAACTCAGACAAATAGGAATCTCTTCTAGATTTGGAAATCAGAGTGAACCCCTGGGAGCAGAAATATCATCTTACAAATACAATTACCATTCAAAACAAATTTAAAATTAATACATTTCTTTATTACTCACCTTTGGTAATGTGCTCCTCAGGAGCAAAGGCCATTCAACATTGACCCAGGCAGATAGATGCTAGCATTGTAATGTTTCTGAGGACAAACAATACAACAGCAGTTCTGTGGGCTTGGAGACTGTTTCAGTAGTTTGGAGAGAGGGTTCTTTCTTCCTTTATTTCATCTGTGTTTGAAACTGATACAAATCCAAACCCATTTGTGACTCTCCTGGGAGCCAGGCCTGAAAATGGGAAATTAGTAAAGACCTTAAATTGCTGTATAAATTGCTACATTTTCCTAGATTACATAGTCTGTAACCACAAAAGTAAAGACGTGTGGCAGCCTCCTGGATCAAACCAAATGGCTAAAAGAAACAGGCCTAAAAATAAAAACCTGAGCCCATTCTACATACAGCAACAAGAAGAGACTGCAAGAGTATTATGAAAGCATCTGACCTTCACCTATCGGCCCTTTAGCGGACAATAGCTTAGCTTGATCCTTCAGGGAATTCCTTCGGACTTAACAAGCTTGAAAAATCCTTTTATTGTGCCACAAGAACTTACAGCTCAATTCTGCCCAGATGTACCACATGCACAGGACCTCTGATGATCATGTCCATCCGTGATTGTGTTCTCTAGGTTGTGACAGGGGCCATGAACATTTCCAAAAGATCCGCTGAATTCTTTCAGAAATGATGTGGGGGAAGAAAAATGTGTCACTTTCTGAGTGAGAAGGTGGACTTCCCTTTCTTGTCTTTTCCCTAGATTACTAGGAGAAGCAAAAAGAAGCCAAGGAGAAAAGACTGTTTGCACAGCCCAGAGCATAATGGGGCTGCAATCTTGATTGGGACATATGGGTGCTTCCAGAGTATAAATATTTACTAGCAAAAAAAAAAATAAGGATGAGACTTATCCCAGAGAATGAGGGGATTTCAACGTAGTGGCTTCCGAAAGACCTTGCTGCTGCTTCTGCTACCAGGAGATGCCGTAATGGGGCCTACAAACCCCATTCTGAGTTTAGACAGAGGAGGGAGGAGAGTCTTCCCGCTTACAAGCAAGCAGCTTGACCACACCCCCATGCAGCTGCCAGAGCTGCCAAACATGGAGGCAGGCACGCAGAGCTACAGCCAATAGAGGAAACAAGGCCTTCTATAAAGGGGAGAGTACAGAGAAGGAAAGGGAGGCAAAAAGGCTTGGGACAGCAAAGGGGAGACAGCAACCAGAGACCAAAGCAGACTGCAAGCCCTAAAATTAAGGGATTGCTAGCCTTAATTAGGCTCACGTATTGACCAAACTGAAGACAAGGTAAAGCGGGCCAGTAGCCAGGAGAAGCTGGGGCCCCTTTAAGGACCACACCAATAGGCTCTGACAGGTGCTTGCAGGGTTTGAAGGAGGATTGAAATAGGTGCTGGGTCTGTCATAAACAGACAATGGCTTTTCAGTAACTGGAAACAAAATTCTCTTTTCAGATCCAATTTTTCTGCCAGCGGAAAACAGTAAGGAGCCAAATGTGGCTGGAAAGGCAAAAGTTGCCCTGGGGATGATGTGCAGGTGTGTCACCCACTAGCTGATCAGATTTGTGCAAAAATATGATGGAATTGTGGAGTTTATGATAAAAGCATGACATATGCCACAGTCTTAAAGCATAACCTAATCAAGATTTTGTAAGATAAAACCAAACCATTAACAGAGCCTATCAAGCAAAGGAGATCTCCAAGACCAAGCTGCAGCTTTCCTCCTTCAAAAATGATGGGGAATGCAATGTTTCAAAATACTGAAGACTGTGAAAGACTGTGTTTCTTAATTCATTTTTAAGCTGCATGTTTCTGTAAGCTGTCTTTTCAATCTTTCTGAGACACCGCAATAACATAGTATGCACAGATCAATGTGAAATATCATTATTAGCAAAGAGAAATGTAGCTTTCTGGTCATGAACAGAACCTTGCAAACATATTGTGGTGTTTTTCTATATAATTAATATTTTAGTAAACGCTCCCTGGTGATACACTGCAGAGCATGTTAATTCTTAACATTTTTGTATAATCGCAAGCCAAGACAATAGGAATACTAATGTACAAAAATAAAAACCCACTGGGATGGTCCAGGACGATAAACAGTAGAAAAAATGCATACAGAATTTAAAATAGCTGCCACAGCCAACGTGGCATGGATTGGCAGTAGCCCCAGATCTGAAGATCTTTATTAGGCCATGCCCTAGATCTCGGGCAGATTTCATGCTTTCACCGTAAACCCCACAATTCTTTGGCTACCGCGGGAGCTCTGGAGGCATGGAACCTAAGGCAGATGTGTTGCCTCGTGTCATGCAGGGGGAGTGTGCTGCCTGTGTTCTCCTCTTGCAAGCCCTGCTCTGCTAACTAGTGCATGGGGGTGGGTCAAGGCCCCACCGCTCCCTGCCCATTGAAGGGAATCCAGGGCCACCCAGAGACTGCAATGTCCTTGCATTCAGAGAGAGCAAGTACTGTGACAGTACTGTACCTAAGGGGGCAGGAGGGAAAGGGATCCTTGCCCCCTCTCCTTCCTCTTGCGTAGGGGCAGGCACCACCTGACTGAAATGTGGAAACATGAAGCTGAGTGAGTAATGCATTACAGTGCTTACCTCAGATGGATAGGAATCTGCTATGGATTTGGAAATCTTATTAGACATGTAGGATGAGTGTATGGCTTCACAAATACAATTAGGAGTTCTTGTGGCACCTTAGAGACTAACAAATGGTAATGAGAGTAACCAACTGCAAAAGTTATTTTTCTTCCCTTGGTATCCTACTGTTAATTGAATTGTCTCGTTAGACTGACCTCACACTTGGTAAGGCAACTTCCATCTTTTCATGTATTTACACCTGCTCCTGTATTTTCCACTCCATGCATCTGATGAAGTGGGTTTTCGCCCATGAAAGCTTATGCCCAAATACATTTTAGTCTCTAAGGTGCCACAAGGACTCCTCGTTGTTTTTGCCGATACAGACTAACACGGCTACCACTCTGAAACCTGTCACAAATACAATTTTCAGAGTAACAGCCGTGTTAGTCTGTATTCGCAAAAAGAAAAGGAGGACTTGTGGCACCTTAGAGACTAACCAATTTATTTGAGCATGAGCTTTCGTGAGCTACAGCTCACTTCATCGGATGCATACCGTGGAAACTGCAGAAGACATTATATACACAGAGACCATGAAACAATACCTCCTCCCACCCCACTCTCCTGCTGGTAATAGCTTATCTAAAGTGATCATCAAGTTGGGCCATTTCCAGCACAAATCCAGGTTTTCTCACCCTCCGCCCCCCCCCCCCACACACACACACAAACTCACTATCCTGCTGGTAATAGCCCATCCAAAGTGACCACTCTCTTTAAAATGTGTATGATAATCAAGGTGGGCCATTTCCAGCACAAATCCAGGTTTTCTCACCCCCTCACCCCCCTCCAAAAACCACACACACAAACTCACTCTCCTGCTGGTAATAGCTTATCCAAAGTGACCACTCTCCTCACAATGTGTATGAAAATCAAGGTGGGCCATTTCCAGCACAAATACAGGTTTTCTCACCCTCCCACCCCCTTTTTTTAAAAAAAACACACACACAAAAACTCACTTTCCTGCTGGTAATAGCTTATCCAAAGCGAACACTCTCCCTACAATGTGCATGATAATCAAGGTGGGCCATTTCCAGCACAAATACAGGTTTTCTCACCCCCCCCAGCCCCATACACACACAAACTCACTCTCCTGCTGGTAATAGCTCATCCAAAGTGACCACTCTCCCTACAATGTGCATGATAATCAAGGTGGGCCATTTCCAGCACAAATCCAGGTTTTCTCACACACCCCCCGCACACACACACACAAACTCACTCTCCTGCTGGTAATAGCTCATCCAAACTGACCACTCTCCTTACAATGTGCATGATAATCAAGGTGGGCCATTTCCAGCATAAATCCAAGTTTAACCAGAACGTCGGGCGGGGGGGGGGGGGGGTAGAAAAAAACAAGGGGAAATAGGCTACCTTGCATAATGACTTAGCCACTCCCAGTCTCTATTTAAGCCTAAATTAATAGTATCCAATTTGCAAATGAATTCCAATTCAGCAGTTTCTCGCTGGAGTCTGGATTTGAAGTTTTTTTGTTGTAAGATAGCGACCTTCATGTCTGTGATTGCGTGACCAGAGAGATTGAAGTGTTCTCCGACTGGTTTATGAATGTTATAATTCTTGACATCTGATTTGTGTCCATTTATTCTTTTACGTTGAGATTGTCCAGTTTGACCAATGTACATGGCAGAGGGGCATTGCTGGCACATGATGGCATATATCACATTGGTGGATGTGCAGGTGAACGAGCCTCTGATAGTGTGGCTGATGTTATTAGGCCCTTTGGTGGTGTCCCCTGAATAGATATGTGGGCACAGTTGGCAATGGGCTTTGTTGCAAGGATAGGTTCCTGGGTTAGTGGTTCTGTTGTGTGGTATGTGGTTGTTGGTGAGTATTTGCTTCAGGTTGGGGGGCTGTCTGTAGGCAAGGACTGGCCTGTCTCCCAAGATTTGTGAGAGTGTTGGGTCATCCTTGTTATTCAGTCCAAATGGAAAGTGTTCCTTTCTTCTTGCTCTTTCTTTCCCTTATTCCATCCCTCTGTTTCATTTTCCCTTTGATTTCCTACTTTCATGCACTCCTTTTAGCATATTCTTTTCATTCTACTGGGTTCTCCCACTCCCCTTTCACTGGGTTAGCTATTTCTGTGTCTCCCCCTTCTTTGTCTGTTCCTTCTTTTGTTATGTTCACAGCATACACACAAAAAGTAGATAAAAACATACATACTCTTGCTGGAAGGTTGTAAAGTAACACTACTTTATTTCTTAGAATGCAAAACAATAACACACAAGAACCCAAATACACAGAGAGAGAAAACAGGCTGTTCCTGAAGACAGGGAGGCACCACTGAACCCCATGTTGCTTAAAGCTGATTTTTTCAAGACTGACTCTGATTGCATGCTTTGCTACAGAGCCCCCTAGCCTGCAAGCAGGATCAGGAAACCCCACCACTCTTAAAGTAATAATGTGCAAATACAAAACAGCTCTCAATACACCACATGTTCCCCAAGACTTTCCAGCTTTTTATTTCTTCTCCAGTTCTACATTTCTCCTTTATTCTGTCCTCACCCCAAAGGTGCAAGTGGCAGTTACAGTACTGAGCCCCCTGCAGAGCTTGAGCTGAGTATTCAGACCAATGCCCCACAGAGCCTGTGTCCTGCAAAGTCCTGGGTTTCTTGCAGTACATGCAGAATACCACACACACCATGACCCACACAAGGAGATGATGAAGTGCCAAACGTGAGCGACACGGGCATTGCAATGCTTCAGGGCTATACCGTATCAGAAGAAGCAGAGTATTGATAACACAGACAGCAGCTGCAAAGCACCAGCTGCCTCTCCCACTGACTAGGCCTCTGCAGACAACATGTGGCTGGAGCAAAAGGAGATTATATTTTTATATTCCCCACTCTGCCTGTCTGTGCACGTCCCCTGGCACATTTCAGTTTAGCATTTCAGATGAGCACAGTCGTATTGCTGGGGAAATTTGTGATAGGATACCCACCCTCCCCCACTAGGTACTGAGTGTGCTTCCAGAGTGTGCCACCTTGGGCCTTCATTGTGCCTGATAAGCCCCTCCTAGCGTTGGCAGTGCTGAGGGACCTCTCTGCCCCATTGGGAGGACCAGCAGGCATTGTGCCTCAGGGAAGCCCAATGCCTTCCAGGGTTCCCACAGTCCAGGGACAGCATGGCTATTGCTTTGCCCCTTAAAGTGCCCCTCCATCCTTCTGGAGAGGCTAGTGCCCATGGAAGCACTAGCAGAGAGCTTGCTTTCAGATAAGGGCCAGGATTTTAATCATGGTCAGCTCCTGTGTGTCACGAAGCAGGGAAGCTATTTTTCCTCTGGCAGTTGGCAGTTACAGTCCGACCCCAGAGAGCATGATACCCACAAGCTCAGGTCTCCTGAATGCTACAGCACTGTAATTTCAGCTATGCCTATGGAGTTTTAGCTGTCAGTCTAATGAGCTTCTTTTAACACAAACAGAGGTAACTTGGCCCCATCATGACTGACACTGCCTGAGGATAGTACTGTTGCCGGCACCCAGTGCCGAGAGGCTGAACAACAGCTTGAGTTGGTTCGCTACCCGGTGTGCTACACCCAATAATCACAACGGGGTGGAAAAGCAGAAAAGTTTATTTGAAGCTTCAAAAAGGTACAGGGAGATTTGAATCTCAAATCCTGTACACAGAGCAGGAAGTTACACAGGCTTTTATACATTCTTTTTCCCAGCATACTTATCCAATAGCAAGCTGCCCCAAGTATCCACAATAGCCAGCCAATCCAGTGCCCAGCTAGTTCCCTGGTTCTCTGTATCATTTGTTAAACTATACATAAAGCTGCTTTATTCAGCATTGTTCTTCCATATCTGCCCTGTGTGGCCTTGCTTAGTTTCAGGCAGTCTGATTCCGCAGCATAGTGTTGCAGATTCTCAGCATAACTGCTGTGTGTGCCTCCAGGCGGGGGGGCCAAGGACACTTGGGCCTAGTACGCAGAGCTGCTGCGAGTGCCTCCAGGCGGGAGGGGGGGCCAAGGACACCTGGGCCTAGTGCGAGGGGGCTTCATCGACACTCGTGGTCTTCCATCCCCTCGAGTTACCTAGTGGCCATGCCCCAGTGTCCCCAACAGTACTATGTGAAAGGTTTGCTTAACAAGGTCGTTGTTGGCTTCGCTTTTACCTATGCTATTCTTTATTCCCCCACATGTTGCCTTACTAGTAAACCCATGATTGTATTGTATGAAAAAGTAATACATAAACTATGGCACGAAGGAAAGTAAGCTACATTCATGTAGGAGCATGGAAATCTTGTTTGCAGTGGTGTGTTCTCATAAACACAAAGCAGCATTTTTATATATTCAAAGCAGACATACTGTCTAGGCCTCATGCTGCTCTCCACTTCTTGTTAGCTCTTCAGCAGCACACCAGGTCCCAGCTGGCAGTTGCTAATTGCAATCAGCAGGTGAGAAATGCAGCATCTCACAAACGGAATGATCTGTAGTTCTGGAAAACAGTCTGGGAAATGTGGAGAACCTGGGAAGAGAAAGGGGGATGCTTAAACCTGAACTCCTGTGGAAAGTATTAATTGAGAAAGATAACAATGCACATGACAAATCACATGCTCTCTTGCTGGAAATTATAATGAAGCAGTTTAGTGTTAAAAGCAAGGGGAGTGTTTTACCCCTGTGCGATTTCTAGATGTAATCTAATTTCTTTAGCAGTCTCTGTAACATGACGTTATTTAGAGGTTCAGAGTTCCTTTTGGAGACCGGATGGCTTGAGGGAATGTTAGGGGATGAAGAGGCTTCTGCCTTTGGGGCACCAGTTCAAATCCAGCCCAGATTCCTAGTAGGATACAGCTGTCTGGTGACCTACTATATCTGAAATAATCTGGTGGTGTCTAGTTCCTAGTGGACAGGTTTCCATGGCCCAGTTGGCACTGATTGAGAATCTCATCAGAAAGGACAATTAAAATCAGCATAGTACAGTTCCATACCGGTGATACTGCATGCAGCTGCTGAGGGGAAAAAACATCAAGCAATTACTATCAATAAATATACAGAGCCAGATCATCAGCTGGTGCCAAATGGCATAGCAACTTTGCAGACCGTTGACGTATGCCTGGTGCTAAAGATCTGACCCATTAAATAATTACTTGAAGCAACCAGTTTGAATATGATGGTTTGGGGCTTTTTCTACCCCTCAGTTGCTGACCAGTGCCTGAGTTCAGATGCCTCTTGGGTCAAACTGAATACTGGTCACTTGATTCAGCATTAATCACACAACACTGCAGAAACGCACTCCTGATCAGATGTGCGAAACAGCATTAGGACATCCACACAAATCAGGCAAGCAGTCTGGGGAGGCATAGCTCAGTGGTTTGACCATTGGCCTGCTAAACCCTGGGTTGTGAGTTCAATCCTTGAGGGGTCATTTAAGGATCTGGGGCAAAAATTGGGGATTGGTCCTGCTTTGAGCAGGGGGTTGGACTAGATGACCAACTGAGGTCTCTTCCAACCCTGATATTCTATGATTCCTTTCAGAGTTGTTGCTGGGGAGGATTTGTTTTCAGGCTCCAGAAGAGCACAAGAGTGATGTGAAGAGGAGGCTGGGTGTGAAAACATCATTTGTCCAATTTATTGCAGCAAAGAGCCAACTCCTCCCCTGAAAAACAAATACAGATTTTCCCTATGCTGCTTGGGTAGCATTTTACAAGCAGCTGAGTGCAGAGGTGCTGTGCATGTGGCTGTCCCAGAAAATTGGCACTTCATCCAGGAGAGGGGAAATAAAGCACACCACCGGAAGAGCGGGAGGAGTGGCTGTGAAGCAGTGGTAGCGTAAGAAAGAACATCTTGCAGTAGCAATTGACTCCGCAAAATTTTTGGTGCACAGCAAATGCAAGAGCAGGCCCTTGGATTTTGTGGTAACAAAAAGATACAGACTCCACAGGATTTCACTGTCATGAAGAAATATGGGTTCTCTCCAGACTGTTACTTTTTGTACGTAAAAAGTGTCACTGTTTTAGCCTTCCCTTCCAGCCCCACTCTCTTGGATAGGGTGGTTTGAGTCCCCTGTCTGCCACCACCACTTAATTATAGGCTGGATACAGCTACCGTTGAAGTTGATGACAGAAATTTCCTTGGTTTCAGCCGCTAAGGAGCTCTGAATTAAAATGGAGCGCCTACTGCCTCATAAGCACTGGCCCATCTTAACCACCTCTCCTGCCTGTCAAATGGAAAGGCTAATTGTTTTGTTTCTGACACATTGGTGAAAAAACCTGAGGCAAGTCACAATGCTGAAAACTCTTCTCACATGGACAAATCACAACTAGGTTCATAACTGGGTTCAAGAAAGTACACCAAGAAGCCACAGTGTAGTCAGCAATCTGTTCCGTGACTGCTTGGTGTAGGCTGTGCATCAGGAGGCCATGACTGCAGCACAGGTAGACACACCCAAGCTAGCTTGGATCTAGCTAGCTCTCTACAAATAGCAGTGTAGCCACAGTGGCACAGGCTGGCTGCCTAAGTACAATCCCGCCCTGGGTACGTACTTGAAGGGCTAGTTCAGGCCACCATGCTATGCAGTGATTTTTAACAAGGCAGCTCAGGTGTGCCTGCATTTGCTGCAATCACACCTCCTGACTGCAGTGTAGACATACCCTTAGGTAGATCCTGGGTAGTGACAATATAAAACCCAAACTTTGTTCTCAGTCTGCAAGCTAGAGTTCCGGGGAGCTTAGACCCTGATCTTGCAAGCTGCTCCATGCTGATGGATACCAGGAGATGCTGTGATGGCCAAAAGTATAACTGGGTTCAAAAAAGAACTAGATACGTTCATGGAGGATAGGTCCATCAATGGCTATTAGCCAGGATGGTCAGGGATGCAACCCCCATGCTATGGGTGTCCCTAAGCCTCTGGCTGCCAGATGTGGGGACTGGATGACAGGGGTTGGAACACTCAATAAATTGCTCTGTTCTGTTCATTCCTTCTGAAGCATCTGGCCTCAGCCACTGTCGGAAGACAGTGTACTGGGCTAAACAGACCACTGGTCTGACCCAGTATGGCCATTCTTCTGTTGTTCCCTGAGCCAGCACAGAGTCCCTCTGAAAGCAGCCCATCCCCCCCCTGGGTAGTTCATAGGATCAGAGCCTTAGACTGCACATGTTCTTTGCGGTAAGGACTGACTATCATTTTATGTTGGTACAAAACCCAGCACAGCGGGGCCCGGATCCTGCCTGGGACCTCTAGATTCTACTGTAATAGAAATAATTAATAATAACTTCCATGTCTCCAATGTCCCAAGTGGAGAAACCACATCTGAGTCCTTTCTCTCATCTATTGCAAGGGACACTACAGAACCCACACACACAGGGATGTTTATCTAGCCTTTAACACAAAAACAATATTTAGACCTTCAGGAAAGTTTGGCAAAGGTCACCCCATCCAAAGAGGTCTCAAGATAGACCTACATCCTCCAACCATATCTTTGCTCTTCTTCTTACCTGCAGAGGCAAATCTTCTTGGGCGAAAAGGGGAAGGGGTAGGTCTAGGGGACGGCCATACCACTTTGTCTTCAGTTTATCCTGACTGAGTAGCCAGTTCCCTTCACTCACTTTCAGAATTAACTTCTGGGAGTTGCATCCAAATCCCTCCCACCATGACAGGTAGACCCACTAAGCTACCTTTATGCAAAAGTACCACACTATTCCTCCACCAGCACCTGGCAACAGCGCCACTACAGTGTGCGGGGTAGCTACTGAGTAGAAGGCTGTTGGGTTTCAAATTAGGGTAGGAGGGAAATTGAGAGAGAGGGATCTCACACACTTGAGATTTTCCCCTTGCTGCAGTGAGGCTTTTACATTCAAAATGTCAGATCAACAAGAGCCACCAGGGGTGCTGAAGCATCAGAGCAAGCCATTCAGTCATCCCCCTTAGATGAATACTGATTGGACTGCAGGGGAAAGAAACTGCCAGGGCAAGCCCAAGAGAACCAGGTCCCTCAGATGGGGAGTGAGACACCACCGGCAGCATGACAAAGAAAGTGAAGACTATAGGGCTTAGCAAGCCAGTGGACCTCACGCTACATCTCAAGCAAAACCCACCCAAAGCAGCAAGAAGTTTGGGCCTGTTTTGGCAGGAGGAGGGTTGTGGGACTTGTTGGGGTGGCCCACAGCTTCAGATAAATTTGACTATGTTTTGTACAACCATAGACGCCCAAGGTTTTGCTTATCACTTGTTCTTCCTCATTACTGTACAGCAGAGCTTAGATAAAGAGCAAAACCTATTTATCTAAACAATGGTCACATTTACTGGAAGAAGACACTGGATGAATGACATTTTATAATACCCAATATAATATTGTCAAAATTGCACAGCTGGCAAGTCCTCTTCAGTGGAGGAGAGCGGTTTCCCTATCAATGGGCAAATGTGATCTTTCCCAAAAACACCCATGCACACACATATAAAGAGAGATTAGTGATTAGATAATACTCAGAGGCCTGCAGCCTTGTTTTGTATTCAAATTACTCTGATAAGATTAGGGAGCAAAGGCAGGAAAGCCTACTATGTAAAATGTTCTAGAGGTGCAAAGGCCGCACGTTTTTGCAAGAGACCCTAGTTTAAAGACAGTGTCATAATCCCCAGCCAAATGGGGAGCGAGCAGTCAGCCAACCTGTGCAGGAGGCAGATAGATAAGTGGATGAACTACCATTGTCTACACAGGCAGCTTGCCCTCCCAGTGCAGGAGAAAGCCAAATCTTACTACTATGCATTATACAAAAGACAAAACGAAGCTTACGTTTAAGTAAACAGCTTAATCAGCTTCCCAAAAGTTGTCTTTATCCCGCATTTTCCAAACTAGGCAGCATCTCACAATGGCTGGGCCATAAAACATATGATGAAGCAAATTAAATATTGTATTATTTTAACAGAGCAGACATCACTCTAATAATTCTCTTACCTTAAAAAACATGAATTTATTTTTTTAAATAGCTCAAGCTGCTGTTAAACATGGCAATTAAAATGATCAAAGGATCACAATAGCATGCAGTGCAGCCAAGCTGTTTCCCTGCTCTGAAGCTTTCAAATCATGCAGTGGAGGATCTCATCAAGAGACAAAGAGAAATGAAATACTAGAGTTTTGCTAACTGTTCACACTGAGTTCCAAAATCATCCCACGCTCACCTTTTCAGGTTTAATCTCACACTTGAATCTCAAAGCACAAACATCATACGGTTTGCTATCATTCACAGATGTAAAAGAAACCTGATCCCAGTTTTGAGAGATCCTGGGTCAGTTTTTGACTCTGCATCACAATCAGATTTATGGTTTCCCACTGAAATCTATGTATCTCACTAGCCATTTAAGGTACTTATATAACTCCCTCACCATTATATCCGAGCCTCTCATAATGTTTAATGTTTATCCACACTCCACCTCGTGTGGTAGGGAAGAGCAACTACCCCCTTTTACAGAGTGGGAACTGAGGCACAGAGAGGCTAAAGCCTAGATCCTCAAAGGTATTTAGGCTCCAAACTTCCATTGAAATCAATGGGAATTAGGCACCTAAATATCTTTCAGGATCTGGACCTAAGTGACTAGCCCAAGTCACACAGGGAGTCTATGGCAGAGCAGGGACTTGCTCTCAGGTCTCCATGGTCCAGGATTACTATATGGAATTATACTGTATTTATGGTTGTGGCTTTTGACATTTCAGCCAGGTGAAATGGAGTTTCACTTGGAGAACTTGGCTTTGTTCAGACCGAAAACTCATGGGAGGTGACAGATGAAGACTGTAACCAAAGAAAATGTTCACGTGGCTCCTGATCTAAATGTCTTTGAAGCCAAGGGAACCTTCCCATTGATTTCAGTGGGCTTTGAGTCAGACCCATGAACCGCATAGCAAAACAAAACTGCTGAGTTTCTTAGAGGTCTCTTGCATATGCACTAAAAGACAACATGAACACCACATCCTCCATATCTCACAGGAAATAGAGATCAATACAAATCCAGTTTTCCTTTTGCAGAGATGAAGGAAGAAGGAGACATGCCTCAGGGCCCTAATTCAGCCCTGGGTGATCACCACCCAACACAGACGTAATGAGGTTGAGTAGTGCCAGTATAAGACAAATTAAAACGACTAATTATTCCTCAAAAAAGGTTTTTAATGCTTTTCAGCTATAAAAACAACACAGACAAAATAAGAAAAGAAAAAGTAAAGACAAGCATTGTATAAGAATTAGTATAAATGGCAGGTTATACTGAAGACAAGTACAAGTACATGTAAAGTTACCACTCATCAAGGAGCTAAAGAACAATAACCTTACATGCACCTGGCCTGGCTAGTTATACTGAAGACAAGCACCAGTACATGTAAAGCTATTATCTACCAGCTACTTACCACTAGTTTTATACTACAGTATCGATACAACTAAGATCAATTTAGTTCAAGCAACCAGACTTCTTTACTCCATAATCTTACCCTGCATTCGTCCAAAAATATGTTGCCCTTCAGTCGGTCGTCTTCCACACTGGCCAGGTACAGACAGTCGAGAAGTGGATGTCTCTTCAGTTCAGGGGGTATGGTTTGCCTTATGACCGAAACACAAACACACACACACAGAGTCCTGTGCCTTCATACTTTTTATCTTATCTGTCAGCCGTGTTTTAAAACAGAACAACCAATCAGGGTGGGCCAAATTCTTAGTGTGGTTACTTTAATATTATAAGCTATGCACGGGTGCATAGCTTATCTCCATGTAGCCAATTATCTCAAATGTGGTCAATATGTATCGAGTAAGCTATGCCCAGGTGCATAGATTATCTCAATACATATGAGTTAGCCTAAAGTGTTATCTGGTTGCAGCTCATCCTGACCACAAGTTTCAGTTTAATTCTACAAAACTTGCTCTTTGAAGCTTCTGGAAGTTTGAGGCCTAACATTGACAATACTTTTGTTCATATTAATAACACCTTTATTTAGCAAATAGGGTCAAATTCAGACCTAATGTAGGTGGGTGCCACCTCAATAAGTCGAGTTACACTCAATTACACCTGGGCTGAATTTGCTCCATGATAGCCAACAGATGTGTGATAAGTAGGATGCATTTTTAGATCTTTCCAGTGACTCTGGAGAAAATAAGATGAAGAGTGATGACAAGTCGAGAAGTACTGTCCTATGGCTTCCTCATGAAGGCTGCAAGATTAGACACTCATTGTCATTTTCCTTTTCAGTTTGAAACTGGGCAAACTTAAACCACAAATTGCAGTGATATTACAGCTATAAATAAAGGATGACTTGGACTGCAATGGCGAAGGTTACAATCAGTTTGTTAACTAAGGATCCAAGAAACCACTTAGATTCTATGCACAGCTAGTCTAGGAAGACAAAGGTTCAGTTATGGCAAAGAAGAGTAGCTCCAGCTGCTACCAGTCAAGCACCAACCACCCACTGCTGATCAGCCCTTGACTACGTAGCATTGCCTGAATCAACGCTGCACTGAAGTTGGTCAGTATAGAGATGCAATGAACAGGTGGGTCTACATCACTGGCCCCAATACCTGCGGCTGCAGCAGACAGCCTCAAAATATGAAGCATCTCCCTGCAACGCCAGCTGCTTGAGTGTGAATGCTCCTCCAGTGACCTGGCAGAGCACAATGATCATGTGCACAGCGGGGCGCACTAGCATGTGCACGGATGTGGCAGGAAGCAGTAGGAGGACATGACAAGATCACCTGGGAAGAATGAATCCCCCTGTTCTTAATTCCCAACCTAGAAAATCCTATTACTAAAACAAAAAACAGCCTTCTCACTTCTACAGGGAGTCTGAGGCCTTCACTTTCCTATCTCTCAAAATCTCAGGAACTGCTCCTTTTGGACATTTAAAAGGAAGTACACCTCAAAAGCTTTCCATATTTATGAGATGTATCCCAGTGAAACTGAACCATCTCTCATCTTTGCAGTATACTTGCTAACTCAGAGCTAGGATTCTTTACACTCTCTGTCCCTCCTAAAGAACCTGGAACCAGCTCAGACTTCAGGACTCTACAAAGGTTTGGGTTTTGTTGTTGTTTTATTAATCATTTCCACCACAGCACTACTTCGCTGCGCAGTAGATGTTCCAGAATGCAGAGACTTGCCCCTCTGCCTTTGCCAGAGATACAAGAGTAACATCTGCACAGTGAGGTGTGCTAGCAGAGGTGCAGGAGGAAAAGATGTGCACGGGTTTTACAACAAAACATCGCCATTACCGCAACACTTCCTGTCTCTCTGTTCCAGAAATGGAGGGTCATTATATTTTTCCTGTAAGTGCAGCTAACAATTCCTGGAACCTCACTTCTCCTCCCACTTCCCCTTTCCTGGCTCCCTTCCTTCTGGTGATAAACACTGGGCTGCTCATGGCATTTTCCCTCCCCTCCCCCTGTCCTATTGTAGTTAAATTTAAAGGTGCAATTTTCCAATTGGATTTTGGAAGACATAACACAGTGTAAATTGAAATAGGATGAGTCCAAATCTGGTGCTGATGGGGGACTCATCTTCCTCTTCCAGCCTGCCTCTTTCACATTCCCAGTTGTCAGCAGCTGGGACTGTTAAGGTCTGTCTACACTGCAACTGGGACTGACCCCTCCCCACATCCCGGGTGGACAGACACGCACCAGCTTTGTGTGGATGCTGCAGCACAGCTGGTGGTACAGGTTAGCCACCCATGTGCAAGCCTCCCCAACTCCCTGGTCTGTTCTAGGGGGCTAGTCCATGGTGCTGCCTGTGCCACAGTGTCCACACAGCTATGTTTAGCATGCTAGCTTGAGCAGAGCTAGTGCTTGTCTGTCCACCCACACTGGGAAGCACCCTGCCAGCTGCAGTGTAGAAGCCCTGTTCCAAGAGGCATTTCTACATCTTTGCCTCTTAGCTAACGCCTTGTGTCAGGGATCAAAAACTCGAGCTATCCCTGAGTGTGTCAGCTGCTGGTCTCACACTTGGGGCAGTCAAGAGCTGATGAAGCAGCCCAGCTCCAGGGAAACATCTGGCAGCAGCAGCAGCTGGAGGCCAGTGGCAGCAGTAAAAGAAATGGCAAAAGCAATACCCGCTGGAGCCATGTCAGAAGAGGTGACCCCGAAGAGGATGCAGGCAGGTAGCTGAGGGGTTGGGACCATCCTGTACAGACTACAGGTATTTGGGGCAACTGTGGGATCCTGCATTCTTAGAATAGGACATGCTGTTTGAATGAGCCATGTTTCTGTCTTGGTACTTGTACAGTCGTCATCACCTTTGAGTGCCTCAATCATTAATGGATTTTATCTTCAAAACACCCCTGTGAGGTAGGGAAGAATTACAATGATTAATTATTATAATTAATAATTAAGGCTCTAGATATATTAAGTGACTTGCCTACGGTCCACAGGAAGTTTATGGCTGAGCCAGGAAGTAAACCAAGGTCTCCTGAGTGCTAGTCCAGTACCCTAGCTGTTATCCTTATTTCGTTTCTGCATGTGGCTGAGAACAGAGCAGGGAATGGTTACAAGTGCCCAATGTTTTAAAACAATCTCGACCAGGAGTTCTCGACCTTTTTCTTTCTGAGGCCCCCGCAACATGCTATAAGAACTCCATGGCCCAGCTGTGCAACAACAGCTGTTTTTCTGCATGTAAAAGCCAGGACTGGCATTGAAGGGTAGCAAGCATGGCAATTGTCCAGGGCCACACACCACAGGGGGCACGGTGAAGCTAAGGCCTTGTCTACACTGGCAAGTTTCTGTGCAGTGAAGCAGCTTTCTGCACTGTAACTCCTGAGGTGTACACACTGCCAAGCCACTCAGTGCACAGAAACTGCACACTTGCAGTGCTTTTAAAAGAAAAACCCCGACGAGCGACGTACAGCTGTCTGCGCTGAGGCTACGGTGCCACGGTGCCAGTGTAGACTCCCTGGGTGATTGCAGCGCTGCGATTGGCCTCCAGGAGGTGTCCCACAATGCCTGTTCTCGCTTCTCTAGCCATTGGTTTGAACTCTACTGCCCTGACCTCAGGTGACCAACTGTGAGCCCCACCCCGTACTTTCCTTTGGAACTTTGGAAGTCCCCTTCCTGTTTGCTGGGTGACGTGTGCAGTGGTCTCAGCGCATCTTTCCAGGTGTCCATGCCTGCTCCACGCACCAGGCGATCCCTAGTATGGAGCAATGCCGAGCTGCTGGCCCTCATCAGCACTTGGGGAGAGGAGGCTGTCCAGCCCCAGCTGCGCTCCAGCTGTAGGAATTATGATACCTACGGACAGATTTCACGATGCATGACAGAAAGGACCATGACCGGGACACACTGCAGTGCAGGGTCAAAGTGAAGGAGCTGTGGAACGTCTACCACAAGGCGCGGGAGGCAAACCGCCGCTCCGGTGCTGCGCCCACGAGCTGCCGGTTCTACAAAGAGCTGGACACGATACTCAGTGGCAACCCCACCTCTACTGCGGATACTTCGGTGGCTCGTGTGCCAGTCGAGAGTGGGCAGAGCCTGGAGGCGGAAATCTTGGATGAGGAAGGGGAGGGGAACCAAGAGGCAGAGGATGACTCAGAGGTCAGAGATCCATGCAGCCAGGAGCTCTTCTGTACCCCAGAGGAGGCTGGTCAGTCATGAGCTGTCGGATTTTGGCGATGTGCAAACAGGAGAGGAGGCCCCTGGTAAGTGGCTTTGATTTTGGGAATCGCGGAAGCGAGTTGCTGGGGGCAGGAGGGTTGCAGAAAGGAGGCTTGTGTCTCTATGGTGTGCTCCCACCACATGCCTAGTCTGAGTGGTGGAACGGGGTGTTGGTTGATTCCTTCACTTCACAGGAAGCTGCCTCAGAGATCTCCAGGAAACTCTCATGGAGATACTGGGCAATCTGCTGCCGCAGATTCTTTGGCAGAGCTGCTTTGTTTCTTGCCCCATTAAGGGTAACTTTCCCATGCCACTCTGCAGTCATGGTGGGTGGGGGAGCCATTGCTGCACACAGGGCACATAAGGGCCAGGGCGGAAGCCACAGTCTTGGAGAAGACCCTCCCTTGATTCCCTGCTCACCCTCAGTAGCAAGATATCTTCCATAATGAACACAGCCTGTGGAAAATGTGGGGACAGGAATGATTATAAGGCCCCCCTATAGTGCTGGCTCTCCACAACAGCCACATGCCCAGTGTACAGTACAGTCCTGGAAAACTGATTTTCCCCTGCCCTGCGGTTACTCACCATTCTGGGGGTCTTGTGGCTCATGTGTGCTTGCCTGGGGTCAGCCAGTTAGTGACAGGTATGTGAAGAGTGGCTGTGTGTTAAATCACTGAATCAGTGGTCTGTGTGTTGCAAACAATACTGCTTCTGTAAAATGTTGCATTTTGGCTTCACGGATGTGACCTTGGGAGCCCAGCCTCCCTCTTCGTTATCGCCGGCTGAACGGCTGCACAGAATTAGAAAGCGGCCACGAAGAACTAAAGAAGACTTTCTGTGTGATGTCATGATGCACGTCGCAGCTGAAAAACAAGAACTGAAGGAGTGGCGGGACAGTGAGAAGAGAGACCGAAAGGACAACCCGGCGCTCCAGGGTGAAACCACGGAGTGGCTCTTAAACACTATGGAGCTCCAAAGACACATTCCAGGCGCTACTAGCACTGTAAGTGAGCAGCTCTGCGCCCGCCCTCCCCTGCAGCCGCTGTCGCAAAAGTCTTTCCCATGCGCCCCCCAGACCCCGCCAACACACTCTTATCAACCTCCTGGCTCCAGTCTGTACCTGCTGCATTCCACTCCTCCCCCATCACAGGCCAGCCCTGCCGACTCCCAGTACCCACTGCACTCAACACCCGTCCCTCTGCAGTTTAGCCCTGCTGAAGTACAGTACCCGCTGCCCTGTACTCTAAAGGAGAAGGTTGTATATGATACCTGGACATACACAAATCTTTAATTGTCCCTGGACCCCACCTCCTCCTGGGACCCTCCCTTCTCCCATCCCCCTCAGTCTTGATGTGTTTTTTTGTTTGCCTCTCTCTTCCGGTTGTTGTTTTTTAATAAAAGAATTGTGTTGGTTCCAAAGCACTCTTTATTCTATTCATTGAAAGCAAACAGAGCCCAGCAAAGCAACAGGCAATTTTCTTAAACCTTCATAGTGCATCGTCTGCACCAATCACAATCACCTCCCAGCATTACAAGCACTGCACTCCCAAGCATAGCAACAAATATTAGTGGCTTTCAGCTTCAAATTGCTGCCTGAAGGCATCCATGATCCTTATGGCTCCATGTTGCACCCCTTAAATAGCCCTGGTCTCTGGCTGTTCAAATTCAGCCTCCAGGCACTGAGCCTCAGCGGTCCAGTCCTGAGTGAAGCTTTCACCCTTCCCTTCACAAATATTTTGGAGTGTAGAGCACGTGGCTATAAGCATAGGAATATTGCCATCAGCCAGGTGCAGCCTCCTATATAGGCAGCACCAGCTGGCCTTTAAACAGCCAAAAGCACACTCAACAGTCATTCTGCACTTGCTCAGCCTGTTGTTGAACCTCTCCTTGCTGTTGTCAAGGTGCCCTGTGTATGGCATCATAAGCCACGACATTAAGGGGTAGGCAGGGTCTCCCAGGATCACAGTGGCCATTTCAACTTCCCTTGTAGTGATCTTCTGATCTGGGAAGAAAGTCCCTGCTTGCAGCTTCCTGAATAGGCCAGTGTTCCGAAAGATGCATGCATCATGCACCATTCCGGACCAGCCTGCGCTAATGTCCGTGAAACGCCCACAGTGATCCATAAGCACCTGGAGAACCATAGAGAAATACCCCTTCTGATCCATGTTCTCGGTGGCTAGGTGGTCTGGTGCCAGAATTGGAATATGCGTGCTATCTATCACCCCTCCGCAGTTAGGGAAGCCCATTTGTGCAAAGCCATCCACAACATCACAAATGTTGCCTAGAGTCATGGTCTTTCGGAGCAGGATGCAATTAATGGCCCTGCACGCTTCCATCAACATGAGTCCACCGGCAGACTTTTCCACTCCGAACTGGTTAGCGACTGATTGGTAGCAGTCTGGAATAGCCAGCTTCTACAGTGCAATCGCCACACGCTTCTCCAACAGACAAGGCAGCTCTCATTCTTCTGTCCTTGCATTGCAAGGCTGGAGCGAGCTCATCACACAGTCCCATGAATGTGGCTTTCCTCATGCGAATGTTCTGCAGCCACTGCTCGTCATCCCTGACATGCATGACGCTGCTATCCCACCACTCAGTGCTTGTTTCCCGAGCCCAAAAGTAGCGTTCCATGGTGGTCAGCACCTCCGTGAATGCCACAAGCAATCTCATGTCGTAGCTACTACACATGGCAAGATCAATGTCGAACTCCTCTTGCCTTTGTAGTTTAAGGAATAACTCCACTGCCACTGGTGATGTGTTAGTCAGAGCAAGCAGTATACTGGTCAGCAGTGCGGGATGCATTCCTGCAGATTGAAGAGGCAGAGCAGAGCGCGCAGTACACAAACCATTGAAAGATGGCACTAAATGTAGACGGAAGCACAGGGATTGCTGGGATGCGAAACAATGCATCACGGGGCATTGGGACAGGACCCAGGATGCCCCGAGACCCCTTCTGCCTTCCCACAATTCTTAGCAGCAGCAGAAGAGGAAGAGATGCTCTATGGGGTAGCTGCCAGAGTGCACCGCTCTGAATGCCGCTGCAAGTGCCCCAAGTGTGAACACGCTATTGTGCAGGCAGCTGACAGTGTGAACACACAACAGCGGTTTCCCTTCAGCGCTCTCTAATCAGCAATGTAGCTTCCAGCGTTGTAACTCTGCCAGCGTAGACATACCCTGAGTTGCTCAGGCTTCAGCTTCAGCCATGGGTGATGGGGCTTGGAGGCCCAGGCTGCAGTCCTGTGCAATGTGACTTTGGCTTTTTGCTCTGGGCCCTAGCGAGTCTAATGCTGGCCATGCTTGGCGGACCCCCTGAATCTTGTCCATGCCCCCCTAGGAGGCCCTGGACCCCTGGCTGAGAACCACTGACTTAGACAAGAGGGTGTTAGCAGTTGATGAGCAGAAAGAGGGTGAACTCTGCACAGGAGTTCCATCTGATAGCTTTCGTTAAAAAGTTTTTTAAAAAAGTATTACAAAATCTATTTAAAATGCATTGTTTGCACTGAAAGTAATTGTGTGGTATTTCTTTCTCTTTGGCTGTGTCCGGCAGCTATTAAGTCCAAATTTTAGGCTTTATGTGTGATGACCTGGGTTTAGCTCTGTATAATGCTGCCTAAAAAGTCCTGAAAAGACAAAACTTTGGCCTGTGCTCCAGCAAAGATTTCCCCTGAAGTGGAGGACGGGGTGTTCAAAACAGTTGTAAAAAATTTGCTCCAATACACCAGCTACACAAAGAATGTGGTTTGCATGCTGGATCCTTGAGGTAGTGTCTAATGAGACTGATATAAATGTAAACACTCCTGTGTTTATGTTTATAAAGTCCAGAAGCCAAGGGGTCAGGCGGGATTTGTACTTGGGTGGCTAGCCTGAGTCATCCATGCTGCCATGGCCACACCACTATTTTTAATGCACTAGCTTGAGCAAAGTTAGTGCATATATATCTACATGAACTGGCAATCACAGCTCCCAGCTGCTGTGTAGACACACCCCCAGTGAAAGGGGCCTTTGCTTACAGCCACATCCAGCCTTGCTTCATTCTGACGTTCAGTTTGCTTCCAACTCCAGCTACAGCTGCTTCCAGACAAACCTACCACATAGAACGCCCTGGGCCTTTGAGGTGCAGTCATGAGACACAGTCACCACCACAGTTCTTAAAACACCCTGCACCACCCATTACTGATGAAGAATAAACAATTTACTTTCATATTTAATTTTCAGTCTGCTGAAAAATAGCCAGGGATTAGCTGACCTCCAAAGCATGCTTTTCTTTCCCCTTTCTTTAAAGCTACAGATTAACAGACAACCCAACCTCTTGAGGTCTGGCTTTGGCAGGCCTCAGGATTCCTTGTCAATTTCACAACAAGGGGCAATACAAAACTGAGGACAGAGACATAGTAGACACCCCCATTTCCCCAAAAGAGACACATGCATTATGGTGCTTTTGAAACATCTAGTAGACTTATAACTATGGACATATATTTATATCTATTGTAGGGTGTAGAAGCCCCAGCCAAAAACCAGGCCCCTATTGTGCCAGGATCTGTACACACACACAGAGTAGGGGTATGTTTACACTGGCGCGCGAAAGTGTAATTTCCAGCTTGAGTATACATACCCGAGCTGGGGCCTGAAAAAAGCAGCATAAGCACAGCGGCACAGGGTGCAGGATAGGCTGGCTGCCTAGGTGCTAACTACAGTACAGCCAGCCCCAAATGTTCAAAAATCATGAGATTGGCTTTAAACTCATGAGATGATGTAAAAAGAATAGACTGGGTGTTCTTTTGATTTGCCTTCTGCTTTTGGAGCCTTTAGGGTGCACTGGGGTCACATTTTGAAGCTTTCTCCACAGCCACGAGGGCTAGAAACTTACTTTTTCTTTAAGAATGAAGGCTGAAATCATCACATCTCCACTTGACTCCAGGACTTTAAGGAAAACAAGAATTATCATGAGACCCACAACAAAATCATGGCAACCCTGTAACTAGGCCCTCCTGCAGCTTGTGGCACTGCAGCTACACTCCTATTTTGACCACGCTAGCGTGGGTATGTCAACCTGAGCTGGCAATTACACCTCCAGTTCATGCGTGGATGTACCCTGTGAGACAAGCCCTTACCCCAAAGAGCTTACGATCAGAAAGAATTTAGAGGAAAAGGACAAAAGGCAGAAGAAGGGCAGTGTCATTATTCCCTTTAACAGAGATGGGGAACAGAAGCTCAGAGAGATGAAACGATTTGCAGTTTCCTCATGCAGGAAGTCTGTGTGAGAGCCAGCAATTAAACCCAGATCTCCTGCATCCCAGCCCCAGGCTTTACCCACCTCCTTCCTGCCCTAACTACAAAAGATCCTTGATTAGCTGAAGTTATTGTGGGGAACTTTGAATAACTGGGTGTGGGCATGATCAGGGAAACCTGGCTGCATGCCCTCAATTGTAGGCATCTGAAGAGCAAGAGGGAATCTGCCTGAGGAGGAGGAGATGCTGGGAAAATAAGCAATAGATTAGATCCAAGTCCCAATGTTTCCAACCCTCTGTTGTTTGGAGGGGTTAGGATACATGTTTCTGGCTTTGTCTCACCAAATCCTGAGGATTAAGGGAAATTTTGCCTGGTGAAAAGCTGATTGGCAACAATGGGAGTTTCAATGGCAGAAGGACTGAGTAAACACTTGAGTATTCATTATGGGCTAGGTTGTGCAGTCCTTGCTCACCTTAGTGAGCAGTCACTCACTCAAGCAGTCCTTTTACAAGAGCGATTACTGCTACCCCTGAATTAACTCCATGTGTCTTTGCCTCTTAATAATGTCCTTTTTGAAGTACCTTCCACCCCATAATCTTAAAGACCACTGTAAATACTGATTAACAACTTAATCAACTCCTCTGAGATGGGATGGGTATTATTATCTCCATTTTACAGATGAGTGACCTGAGGCACAATGGAGTTCAGTGGGATGCCCAAGGTTATACTGTGAGTCACTGGGACAAGTGGAAATACCGCGCAAAGCCTGGACTTCTGCTCCATGGCTTTGACTGAGAGAATCTAACCATAAGACTACATTGCCTCTGGACACCACCTACTGTCATAAGAGTTTTATCAAGGATACCGGAGTCCCAGTTTTTTTATTCTCTTGAACGTAATGTGTATTGCAGGGCAATTAAAGAAAATAATTCAAAATATTTCCCAGAATTATTCTGTATCTCAAATATCAGATACATTCAGGAGCAAAAGGGGAAGGACCTAAAAATTGAATGGATGTGTCCTTAAGAGCAATATTGCCATGAACCCTCTAGTTACATAATAGCATATGTAACTATCCAAGGCTATTCTATTCCTTAGCCTCCAGCCTCTTCCCAGCTGTCACCTAGACAACCAGGTTTCTATGTACACTTGTGGGAAACAAAAACTGGGGGTGTCCTCCTAGGAGACAGCCTGCCAGATAGGAGAACAATCCCTTGCTCCGCAATCTGTGGCCGACTAAATAATGCATTCACCTGCTGTCTATTAATCTTTCCATCACCATCACCACTATGACCTTGAAATTCTCCTCCCCCTCTCCCCGCCCCCAGCCTGATCACAAGTGGCACCCATTCGCCCAGCAGCAGGAAATCAGATTTCACCTCCCTTCCCCCCATTTCCATTTTCGAAGAAAGAGTCAGGAAGGGAATGAAGTTTACCCTGCGTAGCACTGACACACTATTTTCTGCTGCAGCCTGACTAATAGATTGCTTTGCTCACCAGCCTTATCATCCAGTACCACCTTAAGGCATGCTGCTACACAAGGTTACTATTAGTGACTGATATTGCTGATACTGCCAGCTGGTGGTCTTAACCCTATGAGGACTAAGATCTCTTTCACCCAACATCCATAGCACAGTCTCTCTCTCTCCTTCAGATGATATAAATCATTATTATTTTAAAGGTGGCTTTTGTAGAGGGGAAAATGTAATAAGTTTATTATGTCACAAGGAGACAGAAGAAAGTCAATGGCCCTCAGGACTACATCAGTCAGTGGTGTATTATCCACGGAATTACTGAGGACTCTCCCGCTCTGGCCTAGTGGCAAGTTATTCTCTATTCCAGTGATTCTCAAACTCTTTGTGGTGGCGACTCCATTCAGACTTTAAAAAAAAAAAAATATGACCCCCCCCCACTAAGAAAAATGGCAAACCCCTACCTTCAGCCCCGTGGGGCACTGGGCTCCAGCCCCAGGCAGGGCTCCAGGCTTCAGCCCCTGCTGTCCATGTGGCTCCCAGCTCGGGCTTCAGCCCCCTGCGGAGCTCCCGCCTCCAGCTTTCTGCCCTGGTGATCCCATCAAAATGGAGTCGTGACCCACTCTGGGGTCATGACCCACAGTTTGAGAACCGCTGCGATTCTCATCATTGCTCCTCACTTTTGCAAGTGTTGCAAGTTACTTTTTAAAAAAGCTATGGAACCGATTAAGTGGTTATATTTAGCACCATGGCTGATACTGCAGCATTTCTTTTTTTTAAGCTTCTCTTGGCATAAATATGGGTCCTTGTAATTAGGGAGGTGTCAGAATCAAAACACCTACCTTCCTACTGTGTGCCCCCTGCCCGCCCATCTGGCATCCCCAAAGGAGTCATTTCCCTCTGGCACCAACTTAATATACATCTGCAAAGTTGCCATCAAACTCCCTTGTGGGAGAAGGATTTCAACAGAGCTGGCTGGAAAATGGAATTCTTGTTCGGTCAAATATTCCAAAAAAAAAGTTCGTTCCAAAACAAAACAAAGAATGGAATTTTGAAATTTCCCACGGAACAGGAATGCCAGCATTTGGTTCTGACCTTTTAGAAATATCAATGAGGCTCTGTGAGCTGCCTGGGAAGCCTGATAGCCCAACATGCAGGGAGCTGGGCAGCTTGGGGGAGTCCTAGGTCTGAAGCAGCCTGCCTGTCAGGCTGGCCCAGAACTGCAAGACTGGCAGGCTGGACTGCTGAGGAGGAGCTGGGCTAGAGAGCTGGCAGGAAATGAAGCAGGATTCCAGCAGCAGGCACAGCCCTGTTGTCAAATCTGCCTGGTTTCCACTGGAATTTTGACAAAAATCATCACATTCCCTCAGAAGGTTTTCATTTTGATGAATCAGCATTTTCCAGTAAAAAAAGGTTCTGTTCCAAAACTTCTGACCAGCTCTAGATTTAGATCATTGGAGTCAAGGATGCCATGACTATATAATTCCTGAGGGAGTGGCAGAGTAGCCTCAGAGAGCCCATCACACAAAAAACCCAAATCCATGAGATTTCGCCCCAGGTCGCAGTAGTTACGCACTGGAATAAATTGCTTAGACAGGTGGTGGAATCTCCATCATTGGAGACTTTTTAAGAGCAAGTTAGACAAACACCTGTTGGTGTGACCTATTTATTATGTAGTCCTGCCTTGAGTGCAGGGGACTGGACTACATGACCTCTTGAGGTCCCTTCCAGTCCTACATGTCTATGATTCAATGATTCTATGACAGCAGCTCTTCCTGAGGGCCCTGTCCCTCATTGCAATTTATGTTAAACGTATAGAGAACTGTATAGATTTACAACAAAGATTTTTAAAAACCCAAGCAAAGACCTGCTGGTGTCTGTAATAACTGCAAAACAGGGAAATCATCTGTTTATTCATGCAGTCATCTGTTTGCACGTACAATACCCATTGGCACACACAATTAATTTCTTGGACATGCAAAGACATATTTGCATATGCTGCTACCCATTTGTGAATGCAAATGTACTTTGGGCATGCAATTATCTGTTTGTCAATGTCCATCACTGGCGTATGCTACCCACACAGCTTTAGTCCTGCCAGGAGTGGATTTTCACATATTGCTCTAAAAGCCAAACAAAAAGGGGTTTAAAAAAAAAAAACATTTTGACCTTAATTTGTACACTTCTTAACAAGTGGTGGGTATATTTTTCTAATGCTAATAGGGACAAAGCACACACATCAAGGGGAGAATATACTTGTTCACCATCCTACAGGTAATAAAACCTCATGCTCCAGAATAGAAAATGATTGCCTTCAGGGGCCAGAAGAGATTTCCTAACCAGGGCCAGATTAAGGCATAGGCACCACAGGGGTATTCCCAGGGCCCCAGTTCCTCGAGTTGTGATCACACCAGAATTCCAGGTTTCATTAAAACAAAGAGAGTGAGGTAGTTAACCTTGAAAATATGTCCTGAGAGTAACAGATTCAGTGGCATCTGCCTTAGGCTTTATCTAAATGTAGAGTTGCACCAATTTAACCTAAGGCGTGATTTTACATGGATTTAGTTAAACCAATGCCTTAGGCTGTGTGGACACTTATTTTGGTTTAAATCAGGCTTATTGCCTTTTAGATTAAGTCACTTAGCCCTGGTCTACACTAGGACTTTAGGTCGAATTTAGCAGCGTTAAATCGATGTAAACCTGCACCCATTCACACGATGAAGCCCTTTATTTCGACTTAAAGGGCTCTTAAAATCGATTTCCTTACTTCACCCCTGACCAGTGGATTAGCGCTTAAATCGGCCTTGCCAGGTTGAATTTGGGGTACTGTGGACACAATTCGACGGTATTGGCCTCCGGGAGCAATCCCAGAGTGCTTCATTGTGACCGCTCTGGACAGCACTCTCAACTCAGATGCACTGGCCAGGTAAACAGGAAAAGAACCGCAAACTTTTTAATCTCATTTCCTGTTTGGCCAGCGTGGCAAGCTGCAGGTAACCATGCAGAGCTCATCAGCAGAGGTGACCATGATGGAGTCCCAGAATCGCAAAAGAGCTCCAGCGGTACAGGACTGAAAGGGAGGTACAGGATCTGATCTCTGTATGGGGAGAGGAATCCGTGCTATCAGAACTCCGTTCCAGTTTTCAAAATGCCAAAACCTTTGTCAAAATCTCCCAAGGCATGAAGGACAGAGGCCATAACAGGGACCCGAAGCAGTGCCGCGTGAAACTTAAGGAGCTGAGGCAAGCCTACCAGAAAACCAGAGAGGCGAACGGCCGCTCCGGGTCAGAGCCCCAAACATGCCACTTCTATGATGAGCTGCATGCCATTTTAGGGGGTTCAGCCACCACTACCCCAGCCGTGTTGTTTGACTCCTTCAATGGAGATGGAGGCAACATGGAAGAAGGTTTTGGGGACGAAGAAGATGATGATGATGAGGTTGTAGATAGCTCACAGCAAGCAAGCGGAGAAACTGGTTTTCCCGACAGCCAGGAACTGTTTCTCACCCTGGACCTGGAGCCAGTACCCCCTGAACCCACCCAAGGCTGCCTCCTGGACCCGGCAGGCAGAGAAGGGACGTCCGGTGAGTGTACCTTTTAAAATACTATACATGGTTTAAAAGCAAGCATGTGAAAGGATTACTTTGCCCTGGCATTCGTGGCTCTCCTGGATGTGCTCCCAAAGCCTTTGCAAAAGGTTTCTGAGGAGGGCAGTCTTATTGTGTCCTCCATGGTAGGACACTTTACCACTTCAGGCCAGTAACACGTACTCGGGAATCATTGTACAACAAAGCATTGCAGTGTATGTTTGCTGGCATTCAAACAACATCCGTTCTTTATCTCTCTGTGTTATCCTCAGGAGAGTGAGATATCATTCATGGTCACCTGGTTGAAATAGGGTGCTTTTCTTCAGGGGACACTCAGAGGAGCCCGTTCCTGCTGGGCTGTTTACCTGTGGCTGAACAGAAATGTTCCCTGCTGTTAGCCACGGGGAGGGGAGAGGGTTGAGGGGGTAGCCACGCGGTGGGGGGAGGCAAAATGCGACCTTGTAACGAAAGCACATGTGCTATGTATGTAATGTTAACAGCAAGGTTTACCCTGAAAGAGTGTAGCCACTGTTTTATAAAATGTGTCTTTTTAAATACCACTGTCCCTTTTTTTTTCTCCACCAGCTGCATGTGTTTCAATGATCACAGGATCTTCTCCTTCCCAGAGGCTACTGAAGATTAGAAAGAAAAAAAAACGCACTCGTGATGAAATGTTCTCTGAGCTCATGCTGTCCTCCCACACTGACAGAGCACAGACGAATGCGTGGAGGCAAATAATGTCAGAGTGCAGGAAAGTACAAAATGACCAGGAGAAGAGGTGGCGGGCTGAAGAGAGTAAGTGGCGGGCTGAAGACAGGGCTGAAGCTCAAATGTGGCGGCAGCGTGATGAGAGGAGGCAGGATTCAATGCTGAGGCTGCTGGAGGATCAAACCAGTATGCTGCAGTGTATGGTTCAGCTGCAGCAAAGGCAGCTGGAGCACAGACTGCCACTACAGCCCCTGAGTAACCAACCACCCTCCTCCCCAAGTTCCATAGCCTCCACACCCAGACGCCCAAGAATGCGGTGGGGGGGCCACCGGCCAACCAGCCACTCCGCCACAGAGGATTGCCCAAAAAAAAGAAGGCTGGCATTCAATAAATTTTAAAGTTGTAAACTTTTAAAGTGCTGTGTGGCATTTTCCTTCCCTCCTCCACCACCCCTCCTGGGCTACCTTGGTAGTCGTCCCCCTATTTGTGTGATGAATGAATAAAGAATGCATGAATGTGAAGCAACAATGACTTTATTGCCTCTGCAAGCAATGATTAAAGGGAGGAGGGGAGGGTGGTTAGCTTACAGGGAAGTAGAGTGAACCAAGGGGCGGGGGGTTTCATCAAGGAGAAACAAACAGAACTTTCACACCGTAGCCTGGCCAGTCATGAAACTGGTTTTCAAAGCTTCTCTGATGCGTACCGCGCCCTCCTGTGCTCTTCTAACCGATCTGGTGTCTGGCTGCGCGTAACCAGCAGCCAGGCGATTTGCCTCAACCTCCCACCCCGCCATAAACGTCTCCCCCTTACTCTCACAGATATTGTGGAGCACACAGCAAGCAGTAATAACAGTGGGAATATTGGTTTCGCTGAGGTCTAAGCGAGTCAGTAAACTGCGCCAGCGCGCCTTTAAACGTCCAAATGCACATTCTACCACCATTCTGCACTTGCTCAGCCTGTAGTTGAACAGCTCCTGACTACTGTCCAGGCTGCCTGTGTACGGCTTCATGAGCCATGGCATTAAGGGGTAGGCTGGGTCCCCAAGGATACATATATGCATTTCAACATCCCCAACAGTTATTTTCTGGTCTGGGAATAAAGTCCCTTCCTGCAGCTTTTGAAACAGACCAGAGTTCCTGAAGATGCGAGCGTCATGTACCTTTCCCGGCCATGGTGAAACGTCCCTTGTTATCCACCGGAGCTTGCAGCACTATTGAAAAGTACCCCTTGTGGTTTATGTACTCGCCGGCTTGGTGCTCCGGTGCCAAGATAGGGATATGGGTTCCGTCTATGGCCCCACCACAGTTAGGGAATCCCATTGCAGCAAAGCCATCCACTATGACCTACACATTTCCCAGGGTCACTACCCTTGATATCAGCAGATCTTTGATTGTGTGGGCTACTTGCATCACAGCAGCCCCAACAGTAGATTTGTCCACTCCAAATTGATTCCCAACTAACAGGTAGCTGTCTGGCATTGCAAGCTTCCACAGGCTATCGCCACTCGCTTCTCAACTGTGAGGGCTGCTCTCATCTTGGTATTCATGCGCTTCAGGGCAGGGGAAAGCAACTCACAAAGTTCCATGAAAGTGCCCCCACGCATGCAAAAGTTTCGCAGCCACTGGGAATCGTCCCAGACCTGCAACACTATGCGGTCCCACCAGTCTGTGCTTGTTTCCTGAGCCCAGAATTGGCGTTCCACAGCATGAACCTGCCCCATTCGCACCAAGATGCATGCATTGCCAGGGCCCATGCTTTCAGAGAAATCTGTGTCCATGTCCTGATCACTCACGTGACCGCGCTGACGTCGCCTCCTCGCCCGGTATCGCTCTGCCAGGTTCTGGTGCTGCATATACTGCTGGATAATGCGTGTGGTGTTTAATGTGCTCCTAATTGCCAAAGTGAGCTGAGCGGCCTCCATGCTTGCCTTGGTGTGGCATCCGCACAGAAAAAAGGCGCGGAACAATTGTCTGCCGTTGCTCTGATGGAGGGAGGGGCAACTGACGACATGGCTTACAGGGTTGGCTTCAGGGAGTTAAAATCAACAAAGGGGGTGGCTTTACATCAAGGAGTATTTCAGGAAGGACTTCACGGAGGGTTCCAATAAGAAATGGTGCACCTAAGTTATTGTTCTTATTGGAACAAGGAGGTTACTCTGGCCTCTGATTGATACATGGCTAGATTTACCTCGCTGCACCTTCTCTGTGAGTGACTGCAGTGTGACCTAGAGGAATGAGTCCCCTAGATGGGGGAGGGAGGGGAAGCAAATGAGTACAAAACAAATCTGGTCTATTTCTTGTTTTGACCCACTCCATCTATCTTTTACATCTTTGGCTGGCAGCAGACGGTGCAGAAGGACTGCATGCCATCCACATCTCATGGCAGCCCGGCAGAAGATGATGCAATAGGACTGCTAGCAATCCGTATCGCCTGCCTGCTCACCATAAGACGGTTCAATAGGACTGACTGCAGGACTAAAGAGAATGACCTGGTCAAGTCACTCCAAATTTAGTCCCTGCGCCCATGTCTGCCCAGGCGCTCCCAGCCGACGTGGCCAGGAGCACCTCGGACACGACGAGGACGGCTACCAGTCGTACTGCACCATCTGCTGCCAGAAGGCAATGGGTTGCTGCTACTGTGTAGCAATGCCGTACCGCGTCTGCCAGCACCCAGGAGACATAGGGTGACGGTTACCTGAGCGGGCTCCATGCTTCCCGTGGTATGGCGTCTGCACAGGTGACTCAGGAAAAAAGGCGCGAAACGATTGTCTGCCCTTGCTTTCACGGAGGGAGGGAGGGAACGGGGGCCTGACGATATGTACCCAGAACCACCCGCGACAATGTTTTAGCCCCATCAGACATTGGGATCTCAACCCAGAATTCCAATGGGCAGTGGAGACTGTGGGAACTGTGGGATAGCTACCCACAGTGCAACACTCCGGAAGTCGACTCTAGCCTCGGTACTGTGGAAGCACTCCGCCGAGTTAATGCACTTAATGCACTTAGAGCATTTTCTGTGGGGACACACACACTCGAATATATAAAACCGATTTCTAAAAAACCGACTTCTATAAATTTGACCTGATTTCGTAGTGTAGACATACCCTTAGGGCTTGGCTGCACTTGCAAGTTAGAGTGCATTAAATCAGCCCCGGGTGCCCTAACTCCCGACGCGTCCACACTGGCAAGGCACTTAGAGCACCTGGACTCTGCAGCTGGAGCGCCCCTGGTAATCCACCTCCACGAGAAGCATAAAGCTTGCTGCACCCCCACTGAAATGCCTGGGTGTCACTGTGGACGACATGTTGCATTACTGCATTGTGATTGGCCTCTGGAAACATCCCGTAATCCACTGAAGTCAAGTGGCCACTCTTGTCATTGTTTTAAACTTGGCTGCAGGCATGCAGAGATCCCCTTTCAAAGCTCCATGTCTGACAGCCGGCTGCTTATCTGCTCCGGGACAAAGCAAACCATTACTGTGGAATGCCGCTGCTGCCAAGGCTGAACTTACAAGACAGCAAGCTGACACACTCTCTGCCCCCCAAAACACACTGTCTCTCCCTACACATACACACAACACGCTCCCTGTCAAACTCCCCCCCCCCCCCATTTGAAAAGCACGCTGCAGCCACTTGCACATTGGGATAGCTACCACAATGCACTGCTCTCTGTGGCGTTGCAAGAGCTGCTAATGTGGCCACGCCAATGCACTTGCAGCTGACAGTGTAAACACACGGCAGCGCTTTCCCAGCTGTGGTCTCCGAAGGCTGGTTTAACTCACAGCGCTCTACAGCTGCAAATGTAGCCAAGCCCTTAGGAACCAGTTTAAGTTAAACCAAAGTAAGTCTTTCTCAAGCCAAATTAAGAGTGTCCACACAGGTGTGTGGACTGTTTTAACTAAACCAGTGCAAGTTTGTGTGTGGACAAAGCCAGAGTGTACTGACAGCATGAAGCAATATCTCTGACTGGGGAAACTGCCCTATTCATCTCAATGGGGTGCTAACTCAAAGACCCATTGCTCTGGAGAGTCCTCACCCATGCCATCACAGCAGAGGGCAGTGGCAGGAAGAGAAGAATGCAGTGAGTCCAGCACAGCCACTCAAGTAAATACATCCCAGCTGCTAGCGTAGGTACTGGGGTGAGGAGGCTGCTACCACTCTTGTGGAGAAGAAGGGCACCCCATATCACTGCCCCTTCATCTGAGAGGGGAAGAGGGATTCCCCTACCACTGCCACAGCAAGTGTGGGGAGGGTCACAACATGGAGGCTTCCATAGCAGGCTGTTCCTAGGACACTGGCTTGCCTTCATCTGATCCCATCCCCATCTATGTGCACAGAATCCCATAATCAATTATAGGTAACACTGATTGCCTTCCTCTAAAGCATCATGTATTGTCCAGTGCCAGGTGGGAACACCAGAATGAATGAACCAGCTGTCTTATCTGGAATGGTAAATTCTATGTGCCAAAATGTAACAAGCAGAAAGAAGTTTTCATTGATAGTATATACTATAGTATCTGGTAACATTTGAATGCTCACTACTTTCTTGACTATGTAACTTACTAATTATACTTATTGCAACTTATTTGCCTCTGCAGCTACCCAAGAGATATTATATAATGTTACAACACATGGTACAGTGCTAAGTCACACACAAAATTAGGACAGAGATACGTCATTTTCTATGTAGTAAATTACTAGTGTGGAGTAGTATAGTTTACATAGTACACTTCATTCCCCTTCCCAACGCTGACAATACTGGTCCAATTTCTGTATCTTAAATGATTGGAGGAGGGAAATCAAAAATCCTGTTCATACCTCAACTATAGCATTTTGATTTCCAAAGAGCCAGATCACTGGTAGCATAACAATGTTGCAAAAACAAATACATCAAGTAAATGCAGCTTGATGACATCTCTATTCCCACCCTGTTTTATATTCTATAAGCAAAATATGTACTATGCAGACAAACAGAGGGGCTGAAAAGATGCAGGTATTAGCAATGACTTATCAAGTCATTCCTTCATAGGTGAGAATATTATCTACTACATGCTCTAGAATTACTTAAATTTCATGTATGCTGGAAGGCTTGTCCCTTTCACCCAACAGAAGCTGGTCCAGAAAAAGGTATTACCTCACCCATCTTGCATTTCTTACATTTTATGGACTAAATGTCCTGAAATTGACACCTCCGGCCATACAGCTTCGGACTGTGACTGGGGCATGGCTACACTTGCAGATGTAGAGCGCTGTGAGTTAAACCAGCCCGCGGAGAGTGCAGTAGGGAAAGCGCTGCCGTCTGTCCACACTGACAGCTGCAAGTGCACTGCCGTGGCCACATTTGCCACACTTGCAGCAGCATTGGGAGCGGTGCATTATGGGCAGCTATCCCACAGAGCACCTCTTCCCATTTTGGTGCTGTGGCATGTGGGAAGGGGGCGGGAGGGGGCGGGCCATTCTGGGTCCTGTCCCAACGCCCTGTTATGCATTGCTTTGCATCCACATTTGGCGCCATCTTTCGATGTTTTTGTGTACTGTTCGCTCCGTCTTCCCTTTTGGTCTGCGGGAATGGGTCCCGAACTGCTGAGGAATATGCTGGTGGGTTCACCAGCACATCACGAATGGCAGTTGAGTTACTCCTTAAGCTACAAAGTGGCAGTGAGGGCTCCGACGATGATGCCAGCTCGCATAACACATATGACACAAGATTGCTTGTGGCATTCACGGACATGCTCACCATGTGGAACGCCGCTATTGGGCTTGGGGAACAAGCACTGAGTGGTGGGATCACATCATCATGCAAGTCTGGGATGCCAAGCAATGGCTGCAGAACTTTCACATGAGAAAACCCACTTTCATGGGACTGTGTGCTGAGCTTGCCCCCACCCTGTGGTGCAAGGACACGAGATTGAGAGCTGCGCTGCCGGTGGAGAAGCGGGTGGCTATTGCAATCTGGAAGCTGGCAACTCCAGACAGCTGCCGATCGGTCACTAACAAATTTGGAGTGGAAAAGTTGACCGTTGGAATCATGTTGATGCAAGTTTGCAGGGCCATTAATCGCATCTTCCTCAGAAGAACCGTGACTCTGGGTAACGTGCGTGACATTGTGACTGGCTTTCCACAAATGGGTTTCCCTAACTGCAGAGGGGCGATAGATAGGAAGCATATTCCAATTCTGACACTAGACCACTTAGCCTCCGAGTACATAAATCAAAGGGGTATTTCTCTATGGTTCTCCAGGCGCTTGTGGATCACCGTGGGCGTTTCACTGACATTAACACAGGCTGGTCCGGAAAGGTGCATGATGCACACATCTTTCAGAACACAGGCCTGTTCAGGATGCTGCAAGCCAGGACTTTCTTCCCAGACCAGAAGATCACCATAAGGGAAGTCAAAATGCCCACTGTGATTCTTGGAGACCCCGCTTACCCTTTAACCCCATGGCTCATGAAACCCTACACAGAGAGCCTTGAGAGCAGCAAGGAGCGGTTCAAAAACAGGCTGAGTCGGTACAGAATGATTGTGGAGTGTACTTTTGGCTGTTTAAAGGGCTGCTGGTGCTGTCTGTATGGGAAGCTGCACCTGGCCGATGGCAACATCCCCATGGTTATATCTGCGTGCTGTACCCTCCATAACATTTATGAAGGGAAGGGTGAAAGATTCACTCAGACATGGACCTTGGAGGTTCAACACCTGGAGGCTGAATTTGAACAGCCAGAGACCAGAGCTATAAGAGGCATAGGTGCCGACTCCATGGGTGCTCCGGGGCTGGAGCACCCATGGGGAAAAATTGGTGGGTGCTCTGCACCCACCAGCAATGCCCCGCCCCCCCCACCCCAGCTCACCTCCGCTTCCGCCTCCTCCCCTGAGTCTGCAGCCTCCCCGCTTCTCCTCCCAGCGCTTGATGCTGCAAAACAGCTGTTTCATGGCAGAACAAGCTGTGGGAGGGAGTGGGGAGGAGCAGGAACGTGGCATGCTCAGGGGAGGAGGCGGGAAGTGGCAGGGCTGGTGCGGGGATTTGGGAAAGGGGTCCAATGGGGGCAGGGAGGGGGCAGAGTTGGGGAGGGGACTTTGGGGAAGGGGTTGGAATGAGGGCGGGGCAGGACTGGAGTCAGGGCGGGCCGGGGGTGGGGTGGGTTGAGCATCTACCGGCGCAAGGAGAAGTTGGCGCTTATGATTAGAGGTGTCCAGCGTGGGGCTGCAAGGATTAGGGATGCCTTGAGGGAGCAATTTGAGGCTGAAAGCCACCAGTAATGTCTGGTGCCCTGCACGGGAGTGAAGTGCAGTGGTTCCAATGTTAGTAGGAAACTGTGTTTGCTACTTATGATCCACTGACTTGCAGTGCCTGTTGCTTTCCTGGGCTAAGGTATCTTTTACTTAATTCAATAATAAAGAATGTTTTCAAAGCCAAAAAATCCATTTATTGAAAGAAAATTCATTTATTGAAAAGAAACACAACTGCTTGGGAAACAGAAAGGGCAAGGGGGGGGGTGGGGACCGGTACAGTCACAGATTTGCGTGTCCTGTTATCATACTTAGCCTTCCCGTCTGGAGTGCGGTGCAATGAGTGCTGCACTTCAGGCTGGCTAAAATGCATGGTGATGGGGGTTGAGTGCAGTGGGTAAGGGTCGTAGTTTTCAGGGCTTGGTGGTGAAGCTACAGGTGTTGGAGACAGCTGGTGGCGATAAGAACACGGATGTTGGGGAAAGTGGGTTGGAGGTGACATGGGGGCACAAAGGAAAGAGTTTTGGGACAAGGGCTGCGGGGGGGGGGGGGGCACAGATCTGCTCTGCCTGCATTGCTACAAGCACCTGGATTGAGTCCACTTGGTGCTCCATGATGCTTAGCAGCCGCTCCGTGCTTTGGTGCTGGCGATCCGCATTCTGCTGACAGACCCTCCTTTCACTCTCCTGCCACTCCTGCACTTTTTGATTTTCATTAAGGGACTGCTGCATTACTTCATGCTTCTACGTGACCGCTTCCTGATTCTTTGGAGTATTTCAGCCGTTGATAACAAGGACAGCTGGGATCTCAAGGTTGCATTTGTAAAGCCAAAATGCAGCACTTAACAGAGGCAGCATTGTTCACACCAGATAGAGCAATGATTCCCCCATACTTAAGGGCAAGCACAGTCTACACAATAGCAGAAATTGCCCATCCCAAAGTGAGCACACATAACCCACAGGAGCCCCAAAGTGGTGAGTAAGCACAAAGGCAAGGGGACTGATTGTTTCACGGCTGTACTGTCCTTTGGGGTTCTGTGCCTTGGGGAGAGCCAACAGCTGCAGGGGGCCCCTGTACTGAACACTGTCCCCACATTTTCCACAGGAGTTTGTCCTGAAAGATATCTCGCTGCTGAGGGTGACTTGGGAAGCAAGGGAGGGACTTCTACTACAATACGGCTTCCGCCCTGGCCCATATGCAGCTTGCCTGTGTGCAGCAATGGTCCCCCTGCCCATCATGGCACAGTGGCATGGACATGTTAGCCTGACTGGGACAAGGAGCACAGTAGCTCTGCCAAGAAACCTGTGCAAGTGGATTGCCCAGCTTCTGCATGAGACCTTTGAAGAGATCACTGAGGCTGATTAACGTGATGTGAGAGAGCACATCAATGCCCTATTCCGCATCTAAGAATGCATGCAGCCCTAACCTTCGTCGCCCCAACAGCCCGCACTGAACAACTTCCTTCCCAAAATAAAAGCTGCTTACCTGGAACCTCCTCTGGTGTTTATTCTTCCACAAGCACCATCTGCTGCGACTGACTACCTTCCTCCTGGCTTGAGAACAGCTCCTGGTTGCATGCATCTAGGAATGCCAGGCTGTCTCCCTCCTCCTCAGCACCCTCGCTCCCACTTTCCTCCTCCTCCTGCCTTGTTGAACTGGGCTCTGAAGTGTCCATGGTGGTACTCAGAGAGGAGGTGGGGTCACCTCCAAGTATTGCGTCCAGCTCTTTGTAGAAATGGGTGGTCGCGGGGGCAGCACCAGAGCGGCGGTTTGCCTTGCGGGCTTTGTGGTAGGCATTCCTCAGCTCCTTCACTTTAACCCTGCACTGCAGAGTGCCCGGTCATGGCCCCTTTCCATCACGTCCCTTGATATCTGCCTGAAGGTATCGTAATTCCTACGGCTGGAGCGCAGCTGGGACTGGACAGCTTCCTTCCCCCAAACACTGATGAGGTCCAGCACCTCGCCATTGCTCCATACTGGGGATCGCCTGGCGCGTGGAGGCATGGTCACCTGGAAAGATTCGCTGAGAGCACTCCACACCTGGCTGAGCAAACAGGAAGAGGATTTTCAAAATTCCCAGAGAATTTAAAGGGCGGGTCTGATGGTTGGTCACCTGAGGGCAGGACAGTAGAGTTCAAAGTGATGACCAGAGTGGCTAGAACAGGCATTGTGGTACACCTCTGGAGGCCGATTACAGCGCATTAATAGACCAGGGCGTCCACACCGGCGTCGCAGTGCTCCAGCAGGGGTGCTGCAAGCATTATGTTTCTTGCCGAGCTGGAGTACCAGGAGCGCTCCAGCCGTGGAGTCCGGGTGCTCTTCGTGCCTTGCCAGTGTGGACGCGTCATGAGTTAGAGCGCCCAGGGCTGCTTTAATGAGCTCTAACTCGCAAGCGTAGCCACGCCCTGGGTGAAGTTAAGAGGGATCAGGCCTCATTAATACTTGGATGGGATACCTCCAAGAAACACCTAGGTATAGCAGGAAGTGGTGTTTATGACACATCAGACAGCACTCTTCTCTCTGCGTCAGAACTCAGCCAATGTCCCGGTATGAGACCAAGAGGCCCTGTGCTGCTGGAGGTGCTACCTTTCAGAAAGATGCCCTTCAAGGCTCTGCAAAGTCAAAATCCTGACAAGAGTTGAGCAGAATATTCACAGCAAACAATTTATCTGTCAAATTCAGCCCCGTTTTCTGTTCATGGATTATCCACAAATAGTCTGATTTTTATTTATTTGGCTGTTTTGAATTGTTCATCTGAACACATGTATTCCTTGCAAACTATTCACTGTGATTATTGCCATCATTTGTAATTCCTGATCATCTGCCTCTCCCCATGTTTCCCATAGTTCCTAAGTAGGAAGTAAGTGATGCAGAGGCGCCTGCCAAATCCCTAATTTATAGTTACTAGAAAATAGCTATACAGAACCTGAAACTCATTAACACAAAGGCTCCTTTACATCTCTCTGGAACTCTAAGGGGTCCTAAAGCCATCTACTAGGGTATCTCTACAGAGGAAAAGCTATGCTTGAGCTAGCCTACCTAAGCTAGCTTGAGTCCAGCTAGCATGGGTAGCAATAGCAGTGAAGACAAGCCCAGGATGGGCCCTGGGTATACACTTGGCTTGCTCGGCCATTTTGTAGCCTGTGCTGTGTTACACTCTCTTCACTGCGTCACTATGCTAGCTGGATTCAAGCTGGTTTGGATAGGCTAGCCTATGCACAGCCTTTACTATGTACACAAACCCTAAGGCTCCTTTGTATTGCCAGAGTGGTGTAAATGGACCTTAGAGTAGACGCGAATCGGACTCATAGTGCCCATGTGAATGGGACAGCCACAAGCAATCAGCGTTCAGGGAATAAATAGGGGAAAATGTACACATGATGCATTTCTAGCCATACAACAGTCCTACATTGTGAACAACTGAAACCGTTCCTCTTCATTATCAGACAATATTGTTAATAGTTGGTTTTCCTCTTCAAAACTGTGCTCATAAATGGTCAGCTACAATTACTGTTGCCTGGTTAAAATTTGGTTGATCCCAGGGGACGGCAGTATGCTCAGTATTTTAAAACACCAGAGAGGTGATTACAGTTTGAAAAACAATCCACGGAATCTGGAATTCTAGATCACTGTACCCAATATGCCTCCCTTTGAAAAGCTGTAAAATGGACACATCCCGAGCTCGTGGGTGGGTGGAGTGCAAAGTGAAGGAGGGATCTGATAACACTTACTGTATTGTGGTAAAGATTGAAGACTCGAGCCAGATTATGAACTGAGATCCTTAGTGTGACCCTACTCTAATGACAACTTCATGCATTGTGGAGGTGACAAACTGAATCTGTACCTGAGACAGTACTGGGGTGACTCGCTACACATACCTGTCGACAACTAGCAGAAAAGCATGTTGATGTTTGCCTGAAACAAACATGCTGGGTTTTGCAGTCAGGTTGTGCTTGTGTTAGCTGAAGGCTGAGCTAAAGCCCCAAAAGAATTTTAAAGAAAAGGTCAAAACTTTTTTTGTCTATTCTGCCTAAAGTTCATCAGCTTATGTGACCACTGCAAACCTAGTCCTTAGTCAAGTGCTATTGCCTTGATCAAAAAAATCCTAAATACATAAACTGTCATCATTTTTATTTTTCCTCTTCAAGTCTTACCTTACTTTGGAGGTAGAATAGATTCTTATTTTCTGACAACCTAACAACTTACATTGTTCATGAGAGAGGTAGTGTTGCCCAATGGACAGAGCACTGGCCTAGGTCTCAAAAGACTTGGATTCTATTCCTGCCTCTGCCACTGGTTTACAAGAATTATTGTTCATGGAGGAAGGTTGCACTTTCTGGCTGCCCTGATGCAATTTATCCCCATCATATAGTGATCTGGAATATGGACTAAAGATGGTACAGTCAGGTCAATACACAGGTCGATACAACTACAGGGAACCTACAGAAGCTGAATCAGCCAATAAAGTGAAAGAGCTCTTTTCTCTCTCAGTAATAGATCTCAAGGGTGCTTTGATCAGTTTGTGGATTTTAAATTGCAGACAACATGTTATGAGGCTGCTTGTTACAGCAATGGTACCCTCTGGTTTCAGGCAAATCAGTGCTCGGCATAGTTAAGCTCACTGCTGCTACCCATGCTACTGTGACTACTCAGCTATTTAAACTCCCTCTAGCTCAGTGAGAGATAGCGCAGGCCGGGGAATCACCCCCTGAGCTCACAGTGCAGAAATGGACTTTATTGATCCACACTGGAACAATGCCACCCACCACCTCCTCTTCTGGTGTTTCTTACAAAAATAAGCCCCTAAGGCCCCTGCCTTCAGGAAATGGTTCCTAGCAGAAATACATACCTAAGACCATGTGAGGAGGGGACATAGGACACAAACCCCGCTCCTCAGCATCTCCCACTGGCTGACTTAGGCAGCTCCCCATTTTTTGGTGCCTCCCTCCCCCCATGCTTTGTACAGAGAGCGTAGGTGTCTAATCCAGGCTTTGTGGATTCCAGTGATTTTCAGGGTGCCTCAGTCCCTTTATGGACCCAGGCCTAATAGACTTGCCAAAATATTTCATCCAGTGCCCACGGTGACATCCACAAAGAGTCATGAGTCTCTCGATGAACTCTTTCTGGTCTCCAGGATGAAACATTAAATAAGGCAGCTCCTTTGGAAGAGGTCTTCACCTACTGAGGCCTTGATCTTGCAAGTCCTTGGGCAGTGCGGAGGAGAGCAAGGCTGTTGTGTTCCTACGCAAGTATGAGCAGAGGCTACCCATAGACATAAGCGCTACTGCCCTGACCCAGCAAAGCACTTAAGCACATGCTTAATTTTAAGCACGTGCTTACTGGTAAGCATGGATGGAGAATGGGGATGTTTGAGATCCTCAGCATGTAAATGCGACACTTAGCTAAGTGTTCCTCTTAGACTTTCCTCCTTCTTCAAAGCAGAAGTAACTAGGTGGCTACACAAGAGAGCGCTCAGTAATGCAGAATTGAGTTCTAGTGCTCCCCATCCTGCTCATTACTTTTTGCCTTGTGCTTATGCACTCAGCCCCTGCACTCTGGAGGATAAAGCCATGAGTCGACAGGCTCAAGTAGTGGCAATAGGGATTGCACGATGCAGCTCTACTTCGGCTACTACAAAATGCACTAACACTCCCGATGTGATTCTCTTCTCCCAAATTCCACTCTTCATTTCTCCTCCATCCACCCCTTTGCTTCCTCCTCTCTGGTTTCCCTCCCTTCCTTCTCTCTCTACCTCCTGAATGGTGGGATTATGATGCAGCTGTGCCCCTGTAAGCTGTCTAGTGGAGGTGCTCTAAGCCGACGGGAAAGAGCTCTCCATCGGCTTAATTACTCCAGCCCCTGTGAGCAGCAGTAGCTATGTTGGCGGGGAAGCTCTCCTGCCAACATGGCGCTGACCACACCAGCGCTTAAATCAGTGTAAGTTATGTCACTCCGGGGGTGGCTCATTCACACCCCCCGAGCGACATAATGTATGTCAATTTAAGCTGTAGTGTAGCCATCGACTCAGAGGAAAGTCACTCCTTTCACAGCTCTTCCTGGAGCAGTGGCGCTCTGACGTCAGGGGTGAGGAGCAAGGGAGAGGAACACAAATAACAGACACATGAAAAGAGTTCAGGAACAACAGATCATAGATGCCACTGGAATTTCCTTGATGGTTTAGTCCCCAGAGACTCTCCATTAAATCATTAATTGCTAGTGATTACAATGATGATTTATGATCATGGATAATGTGCTTGGTGCTATACAGAACCCAGAGCAGACAATGTCCCTGCCCTGAGGAGCTTACCGTCTAAAATGTCGAACACACAACAATTCAGGCTCCTTGAAAAAAAAGAAGAACAAATACAGCGTTCAGGGAGAGACGGTGATCAGGAGAGAGGGAGCTAGCAAACAGCAGCGTGGCAGGTCTTGTTTTCTTTATCAATTAATAATACACGGCTTGGAGGGGTGAATTAAGCCTGGTAACAACACGTAAGAAAGTTCACTATCACTGAATCAGAGAAGAGATGGAAATGAACCGTGTGGTCATTCAGACACTCTCCCTGCCAATGCAGGTTGTTCAATTTATGCTGCCTGAAATGGTCAAGTTCCTTACCCCAGAGAAGGCACTTTTTTCTCCCTTCAGCACAATGCGAGTGGCAGTTCCTGATTACTGGAGAAAAATCAGTAGCCTCTCTACCTCTGGCTTATAGCAGACCCAAGTGCATGCACTCCTGCCGTACACACTCTCAAGGCAGCATGATGTACACTTTATATGTGGCTCCTGATGTTTCCCTGCAAAAATTCCATTTTGCTGCCTAAGGGCCCAGAGAAATCAGCAGCCCAAACATTGCCAAATGTTTGTACTGTACTGCACTCCCCCCCCTGCTCTGCAGAGCAGGAATCCCAGCAGCACTCTCCACTTGATGAAGGGGAGCATCAGAGAGATGGTCTTTCCCACTCTTTGGTTGGCTAAGAAAGTGTCTTGTAGCTCTCCCAGGGAAGCAAACAGGGAGAGAAATGCTGTATTGACAAGTGTCTGGACCCTTACATGCTATCCAAACTTTATGCACTCTCCATTGACAACTTTGTCCCCACCCCAACCACCCATCCTCTCATCCCTTGGTTCTTTGGAGAGTGATTTTTAAAAGGAGCAGAGGAAATGCTGCACTTTCTCCATGCGGGGAGGGTGGGAGAGAAGGAGATGGACTAGAACTCTTCCACAGCTTTGGACAGATCCTAATTCTTGTCAAATTTATTACCACCTTCAGTTTGTGTAAAAATAAGATTTTACGGAATCTAAAACGACAAGAAATGTTTCCATTTAAAGCATTTTGCCTTTTTAAAAATCCAGTGAAATAGTTTTTTGTTTGTTTGTTTTTTTAAATAATTAACAAATGAATATTTCCCCTGCTACATGTGGCCTTATCCCAGTACATCAGGACTCTAAGGTGAAATTGACAAGATTCAGGACTACAAAAGTGAAACCGGCTAATCTACTTTCCTTGTCCAAACTAAGAGAGGGGAGTAGGGGCAAACAGAATTAATACACTGGAAAGAAAAAGACTTGTTTAAAATTCTGTTAAATTATCTAAGGTGTTATTTTTAACATAAGGCCCCAATTCAGCAAAGTACTTAAGTACATGTTTAATTTTAAGCATATGTTTAAGACCCCAGGATCCCCTGGGGGACTAACTTGAAGGGGAAAGGAGTCCAGGAGAGCTGGCTGTATTTCAAGGAATCCCTGTTGAGGTTACAGGGACAAACCATCCCGATGAGTCGAAAGAATAGTAAATATGGCAGGCGACCAGCTTGGCTTAATGGTGAAATCCTAGCGGATCTTAAACATAAAAAAGAGGCTTACAAGAAGTGGAAGGTTGGACATATGACCAGGGAAGAGTATAAAAATATTGCTCGGGCATGTAGGAATGATATCAGGAGGGCCAAATCGCACCTGGAGCTGCAGCTAGCCAGAGATGTCAAGAGTAACAAGAAGGGTTTCTTCAGGTATGTTGGCAACAAGAAGAAAGCCAAGGAAAGTGTGGGCCCCTTAATGAATGAGGGAGGCAACCTAGTGACAGAGGATGTGGAAAAAGCTAATGTACTCAATGCTTTTTTTGCCTCTGTTTTCACTAACAAGGTCAGCTCCCAGACTGCTGCGCTGGGCATCGCAAAATGGGGAAGAGATGGCCAGCCCTCTGTGGAGATAGAGGTGGTTAGGGACTATTTAGAAAAGCTAGACGTGCACAAGTCCATGGGGCCGGACGAGTTGCATCCGAGAGTGCTGAAGGAATTGGCGGCTGTGATTGCAGAGCCATTGGCCATTATCTTTGAAAACTCATGGCGAACAGGGGAAGTCCCGGATGACTGGAAAAAGGCTAATGTAGTGCCAATCTTTAAAAAAGGGAAGAAGGAGGATCCTGGGAACTACAGGCCAGTCAGCCTCACCTCAGTCCCTGGAAAAATCATGGAGCAGGTCCTCAAAGAATCAATCCTGAAGCACTTGCATGAGAGGAAAGTGATCAGGAACAGCCAGCATGGATTCACCAAGGGAAGGTCATGCCTGACTAATCTAATCGCCTTTTATGATGAGATTACTGGTTCTGTGGATGAAGGGAAAGCAGTGGATGTATTGTTTCTTGACTTTAGCAAAGCTTTTGACACGGTCTCCCACAGTATTCTTGTCAGCAAGTTAAGGAAGTATGGGCTGGAAGAATGCACTATAAGGTGGGTAGAAAGCTGGCTAGATTGTCGGGCTCAACGGGTAGTTATCAATGGCTCCATGTCTAGTTGGCAGCCGGTATCAAGTGGAGTGCCCCAACGGTCGGTCCTGGGGCCGGTTTTGTTCAATATCTTCATAAATGATCTGGAGGATGGTGTGGATTGCACTCTCAGCAAATTTGTGGATGATACTAAACTGGGAGGAGTGGTAGATACCCTGGAGGGGAGGGATAGGATACAGAAGGACCTAGACAAATTGGAGGATTGGGCCAAAAGAAATCTGATGAGGTTCATTAAGGATAAGTGCAGGGTCCTGCACTTAGGACGGAAGAACCCAATGCACAGCTACAGACTAGGGACCGAATGGCTAGGCAGCAGTTCTGCGGAAAAGGACCTAGGGGTGACAGTGGACGAGAAGCTGGATATGAGTCAGCAGTGTGCCCTTGTTGCCAAGAAGGCCAAGGGCATTTTGGGATGTATAAGTAGGGGCATAGCGAGCAGATCGAGGGACGTGATCGTTCCCCTCTATTCGACATTGGTGAGGCCTCCTCTGGAGTACTGTGTCCAGTTTTGGGCCCCACACTTCAAGAAGGATGTGGATAAATTGGAGAGAGTCCAGCGAAGGGCAACAAAAATGATTAGGGGTCTGGAACACATGAGTTATGAGGAGAGGCTGAGGGAGCTGGGATTGTTTAGCCTGCAGAAGAGAAGAATGAGGGGGGATTTGATAGCTGCTTTCAACTACCTGAAAGGGGGTTCCAAAGAGGATGGCTCTAGACTGTTCTCAATGGTAGCAGATGACAGAACGAGGAGTAATGGTCTCAAGTTGCAGTGGGGGAGGTTTAGGTTGGATATTAGGAAAAACTTTTTCACTAAGAGGGTGGTGAAACACTGGAATGCGTTACCTAGGGAGGTGGTAGAATCTCCTTCCTTAGAGGTTTTTAAGGTCAGGCTTGACAAAGCCCTGGCTGGGATGATTTAACTGGGAATTGGTCCTGCTTCGAGCAGGGGGTTGGACTAGATGACCTTCTGGGGTCCCTTCCAACCCTTATATTCTATGATTCTATGATTCTATGAATCCTGAATAGGTATATTGAATCAAGGCCTCCGCAAGAAAATTTAATTTTCCTTTAAAATAAGTCGGGCCTGATTCTTCACTGCCTTCTTCTTTGTACTGTTAATCATTGTAATTTGTGCAAAAGGAGTGCATATCAGGTGATTAGTGTTTTACACTCAGTTTGCACAGGTGTCACTTTGGAAGTGAATTAAGCTCAATTGAATTAAGACCTCTGTAATTCTGAATGAGGGGGTTCAAGACTTTATTACAATTTAACTAATCCATTTCAAATTCACACCTTTAGTTAATTTGTATTAATCTTCCCATGTAGACAACTCTGAGTGTGCTACAGCAATCCCAAAATGCAGCATTATAAATGACCCGAAGAAGACCTGGTTGGAAATGTTTTATCAAAACAATTTTTTGATGAAAAATGCCATTTTCATCAAAATTGAAATGTCTTGATTTCAGTGAAATGTTATTTTGGAAAAAAATGAAATGAAGCATTTTAACATGAATGAAGCATCCTGTTTAGACATTTTAAATGAAGCATCCTGTTTAGACATTTTTTGACAGGAACAGTTTGATTTTTTGTTTTGAAATTTTGTTTTGAAATTGTTTTGACTTTTCAAACAAAACACTTCTTTTAAAATATAAAAACACTTGAAAAAGTTAGAAAAGGTCAAAATTGGAGTGAAATGTTTTGATTTTATCAAAATGCCATCAAACTGGCTTATGAATTTCAAGGCAAAACTTCTCCTTTTCTTTTTTTCACAGCTCATTGTAGCCATGGAATGGCAGCCTTATGGGCAGAGGGAGGAAAAGAGCTCCTTTAGGTAGAAATGGGATGGAACTGGATTTTCCATTTAATGGGGAATTCCACTATTCCAAAACTTCTTCCTTTCTGAAATGGAAGGAAAAACAAAATAAATCAATAGTCCCCACAAAACAAAATCCCCTCCTTCCCAAATTTGTTTCACCAAATATGTCAAGCTGTGCTTAAAAATGGACTTACCTAGTCAAGAATCCTCTGAGGGAATAAAGAGTCTGAGTTTTTCAATGGATTAGTTGTGTTGAAATCATTTATTTTTCTCCTCCCATATCTATATTTACTAAACAGTGGAGCTCTGCCCTTTCGTCTGTGGCTTGGGACATGTTATCTCAAACATAAGCTCACAAATATCAAGAATCTGAAGTAACCTTTCTAATAATAACACTAATACCTAGCTTTTATACAGCACTCATCATCTGTAGAGCTTTAAAAGGAGGTCACAAATCATTATCTAATTTTGCATGTGGGGAAACTGAGGCAGTAGGAGGTAAAGTGATTTGCCCAGGATCACCCAGAAAACCAGTCACAGACTCAGGAATAGACTCTAGGTATCCTGCGTCCCACTCCAGTGCGCTAACCACTAGACTGCTTGCTGTGCTGTCTTGTACATCTCGGCAAAATGAAGAACGGCTTCATCACATACATTCTCTTAAGAGAGCTGGCTTAATTGCCAACTGCCATCTTTCTGTGGAAGAATTAGTGAAAACGAATCCTGTGGGCTTCCCACCCCCGTGTATGATTTCTCTGTAAATGGGGCTTCCATTGTTTCTGATTCCACCATGCTTAATTTACATAGGAGACAGGTAGATGGCTAGAGCCCTGAGTGGATACAAATTTATACCAGCAGATGTGGATATCCACAGATATAAATCCATATCCGCAGAACTGCAGGGCTCTTCCGGGAACCGCAGCAGCAAAAGGAGCAGAACATGGGGCTGCTGCTCCCAGGAGCCAGCGCCCCACGCCGGCAGCTCCTCTGGCGTGGCTGTACTGCCCCCAGCCTGCCCCAGTCCTGCCCCCTTCCCTTCCATACAGCTGTCTGCATCTCTTGTCAGTGGGCGAGGCCAGGGGCGGTACAGTCGCGAGGAGCTGCCGGCGCGGGGTGCTGGCTCCTGGGAGCAGCAGCCCCAAGTTCTGCTCCTTTTGCCAGTGTGGTTCCCGGGAGAGCCCTGCAGTTCCGCAGATATGGATTTATATATGTGGATATCTGCATCCGTGGGTATAAATTTATCCATGCAAGGCTCGATAGATGGCTGTGACATTCCCTCCCATCTTGGCAGTCCATACAGCCTAATATCAATGAATATCCATAATTCCTAGCATACATTTCACAATGATACAAATCAACAGCTTTCAGACTTCACTCTATACACTTTTGTAATACAATCAGTTGATTTAATTGCTTATCATTCTAGGTTCAGACGCCCTTGTCTTTATAGCCCAGCAAACCTCTGCAATGTATTCTTTGAAAAGTAAAACCCAGACCAAAAGCTTCTCTCTCCTGCACAGTGTAGACCCAAGCTGTCTCCTCCCCCACTTGTTAGTATGAGATTTGCTTCCACCCCTTGTTAGCTTGATGGATCTGTTTACACACAATATGTAAATATATTCTCATTGTCTTTCAAAGTACTTTGGAAAAAGAAAAGGAGTACTTGTGGCACCTTAGAGACTAACCAATTTATTTGAGCATAAGCTTTCGTGAGCTACAGCTCACTTCATCGGATGCATACTGTGGAAAAAATATGCATCCGATGAAATGAGCTGTAGCTCACGAAAGCTCATGCTCAAATAAATTGGTTAGTCTCTAAGGTGCCACAAGTCCTCCTTTTCTTTTTGCAAATACAGACTAACACGGCTGTTACTCTGAAACCAGTACTTTGGAAGTAACTCCCAGGGAGGAAACAACATTCCTTTGTCTAGGGTGAGGTAAATCCTGCTTGGCTGGCAAACACATTTCAAGAATTATAATTCTCGCGTATTCATAACTGTTTGGGCACTGTGCATACATCATGCTAGAATATTAATGATCAGTGAGCTATTAGTTTTCAAATGATACTTCACAAGGCATATTTTGTACAAAGATTATTACAATAGTGTGTTAGATGTGAATACAGGGTGCTTAGTGTCACAGACATATTGCATTCTGGCTTGATCAGAGCAGCAGTAGTTTCAAATAAGGGAAAACCTTGCTCAGGCCCAGATAACAAGAAACAAGATTCTGGGTCTATTCCCTCCAAATCAGGGCACATGGTGATCTTAGGCAGCTACAGTATCTAAGCATACTGCTGTGTCTTTTGGCTCATCTACCCAGCAAATTAGTGTATGGCAAGCCAGGGTGTGAATCCAGAGTGGACTAGCCTGCTGCCCACTAACTCGCCATGTGGACACTGCTAGATCAGGGGAATTATGTTTTAAATACCTTATTTAATAAGCCAAAGAACCCAGACGTGCCTTCTCGTTTAAATAAATCTACGAAGAAAGAAGGAAATCTTCTCCGAGTGTAGACAACAGCTTACAGGCATCCTCTCTTGTTTTGATACAAACTGGGAGGTAAAAGGACTGTCCTGTCGGGAAGGCACTGGACTAGTGTATGGGAGACTTTAGGTTCAGGTCCTGGCTCTTGCAAATGCTTCCTGTGTGATGTCACTTCGGGAATGTCTATGCTGGCAGAGTTACAACGCCAGCAGTTACAGCACCGCTCCAAGAGCGCAGAAGGGAAACCACTGTTGTGTGTTCACACTGACAGCTGCTTGCGGAATAGCACGTTCACACTTGGGACACTTGCAGCGCTATTCGGAGCGGTGCACTCTGGGCAGCTATCCCACAGAGCATCTCTTCCTCTTCCGCCGCTAAGAGTTGTGGGAAGGCGGAGGGGGTCGCAGGGCATCCTGGGTCCTGTCCCAATGCCCCGTGATGCATTGCTTCGCGTCCCAGCAATCCCTGTGCTACTGTCCGCATTTGGCGCCATCTTTCAATGGTTTGTGTACTGCGCGCTCTGACTCTTCAGTCTGCAGGAATGGATCCCGCACTGTTGACCAATATGCTGCTCACTCTGACCAACACATCACCAGTGGCAGTGGAGTTATTCCTTAAACTACAAAGGCAAGAGCAGTTCGACATTGGTCTCGCCACGCGTAGTAGCTACGACATGAGATTGCTTGTGGCATTCACGGAGGTGCTGACCACAGTGGAACGCCACTTTTGGGCTCAGGAAACAAGCACTGAGTGGTGGGATCACAAAGTCATGCACATCTGGGATGATGAGCAGTGGCTGCAGAGCTTTCGGATGAGGAAAGCCACATTTCATGGGACTGTGTGATGAGCTCGGCCCAGCCCTGCAGTGCAAGGACACGAGAATGAGAGCTGCCCTGCCGTTGGAGAAGCGCATGGCGATTGCACTGTAGAAGCTGGCTACTCCAGACTGCTACTGATAAGTTGCAAACCAGTTCAGAGTGGGAAACTTATGGATCACCGTGGGCGTTTCACAGACATTAACGTGGGCTGGTCCGGAAAGGTGCATGACACCCGCATCTTTCAGAACACTGGCCTGGTTCAGGAAGTTGCAAGCAGGGACTTTCTTCCCAGACCAGAAGATCACCATAGGGGAAATGGAAATGCCCACTGTGAGCCTGGGAGATCCTGCCTATCCCTTAATGCCATGGCTTATGATGCCATACACAGGGCACCTTGACAACAGCAAGAAGTAGTTCCACAACAGGCTGAGCAAGTGCAGAATGACTGTTGAGTGTGCTTTTGGCCGTTTAAAGGCCAGCTGGCGCTGCCTATATGGGAGGCTGAACCTGGCCACTGACAATATTCCTATGCTTATAGCTGCATGCTCTACACTCCAAAATATTTGTGAAGGGAAGGGTGAAAGCTTCACTCAGGGCTGGACCGCTGAGGCTCAGTGCCTGGAGGCTGAATTTGAACAGCCAGAGACCAGGGCTATTTAAGGGGTGCAACATGGAGCCATAAGGATCATGGATGCCTTCAGGCAGCAATTTGAAGCTGAAAGCCACTAATATTTGTTGCTATGCTTGGGAGTGCAGTGCTTGTAATGCTGGGAGGTGATTGTGATTGGTGCAGATGATGCACTATGAAGGTTTAAGAAAATTGCCTGTTGCTTTGCTGGGCTCTGTTTGCTTTCAATGAATAGAATAAAGAGTGCTTTGGAACCAACACAATTCTTTTATTAAAAAACAACAACCGGAGGAGAGAGGCAAACAAAAAAACACATCAACACTGTGGGGGATGGGAGAAGGGAGGGTCCCAGGAGGAGGTGGGGTCCAGAGACAATTAAAGATTTGTGTATGTCCAGGTATCATATGCAGCCTTCTCCTTTAGAGTACAGGGCAGCGGGTACTGTACTTCAGCAGAGGGACGGGTGTTGAGTGCAGTGGGTACTGGGAGTCGGCAGGGCTGGCCTGTGATGGGGGAGGAGTGGAATGCAGCAGGTACAGACTGGAGCCAGGAGGTTGATAAGAGTGTGTTGGCGGGGTCTGGGGGGCGCACGGGAAAGAGTATTGCGACAGCGGCTGCAGGGGAGGGCGGGCGCAGAGCTGCTCACTTACAGTGCTAGTAGCGCCTGGAATGTGTCTTTGGTGCTCCATAGTGTTTAAGAGCCACTCCGTGGTTTCACCCTGGAGCGCCGGGTTGTCCTTTCGGTCCCTCTTCTCACTGTCCCGCCACTCCTTCAGTTCTTGTTTTTCAGCTGCAACGTGCATCATGACATCACACAGAAAGTCTTCTTTAGTTCTTCGTGGCCGCTTTCTAATTCTGTGCAGCCATTCAGCCAGCGATAACAAAGAGGGAGGCTGGGTTCCCAAGGTCATATCCGTGAAGCCAAAATGCAACATTTTACAGAAGCAGTATTGTTTGCAACACACAGACCACTGATTCAGTGATTTAACACACAGCCACTCTTCACATACCTGTCACTAACTGGCTGACCCCAGGCAAGCACACATGAGCCACAAGACCCCCAGAATGGTGAGTAACCATAGGGACAGGGGAAATCAGTTTCCAGGACCATACTGTACACTGGGCACATGGCTCTTGGGGAGAGCCAGCACTGTAGGGGGGCCTTATAATCATTCCTGTCCCCACATTTTCCACAGGCTGTGTTCATTATGGATGATATCTCGCTACTGAGGGTGAGCAGGGAATCAAGGGAGGGTCTTCTCCAAGACTGTGGCTTCCGCCTTGGCCCTTATGCAGCTCACCTGTGTGCAGCAATGGCTTCCCCCCCACCCCCCCAAAGGCAGCAGTGTGGTGCGGAAAAGCAACCATAATGGGGCAAGAAACAAAGCAGCTCTACCAGAGAACCTGCAGCAGTGGATTGCCCTTATCTCCTTGAGAGTTTCCTGGAGATCTCTGAGGCAGATTCCCGTGAAGTGAGGGAGTCAATCAACACCCTGTTCTGCCGCTCAGACTAGGCATGTGGTGGTACGTGCATCATACACCTGACACAAGCCTGCTTTCTGCAACCCTCCTGCCCCCAGCAACTTGCTTCAGCAATTCCCAAAATCAAAGCCACTTACCAGGGGCCTCCTCTCCTGTTTGCGTATCGCCAGGCTCCAACATTGTGACTGGCTAGCCTCCTCTGGGGTGGAGAAGAGCTACTGGCTGCATGAATGTCTGGCCTCCGAGCCATCCTCTGCCTCTGGGTCCCCCTCCCTTTCCACATCCTCGTCCAAGATTCCCTCCTCCTGGCTTGGTCCACTCTCAACTGGCACATGAGCCACCGAAGTATCCACAGTGGCCTTCGCAGTGGAGGTGGGGTCACCACCGAGAATCACGTCCAGCTCTTTGTAGAACCGGCAGCTCGTGGGCGCAGCACCGGAGCGGCGGTTTGCCTCCCGCACTTTGTGGTAGACGTTCCGCAGCTGCTTCACTTTGACCCTGCACTGCAGTGTGTTCCGGTCATGGTCCTTTCTGTCATGCATCGTGAAATCTGTCCGTAGGTATCATAATTCCTACAGCTGGAGCGCAGTTGGGGCTGGACAGCCTCCTCTCCCCAAATGCTGGTGATGTCTAGCAGCTCGACATTGCTCCAAGTGGGGGTTGCCTGGTGCGTGGAGCAGGCTTGGTCACCTGGAAAGATGCGCTGAGACCACTGCACGTGTCACCCAGCAAACAGGAAGGGGACTTTCAAAATTCCCAGGAATTTAAGAGGTGGGGATGACAGTTGGTCACCTGAGGGCAGGGCAGTAGAGTTCAAACCGATGACCAGAGAGGCGAGAACAGTCACTGTAGGACACCTCCTGGAGGCCAATCACAGTGCTGTAATCAACCAAGGTGTCTACACTGGCACCTCGGCATCGTACCCCTGGCACAGAAAGCTGTACGCCTCTCGTCAGGGGCTTTTTTTATAGCACTGCAACTGCGCCGTTTCTGCACACTATGTGGTTTGGCAGTGTGTACACCTCGGGAGTTACAGCACAGAAAGCTGCTTTACTGCACAGAAGCTTGCCAGTGTAAACAAGGCCTTAGAGTTTGATTCTGTTCCCATTGAAGTCAATGGAAAACATCCTATTGACTTCAGTAGGAGCAGAAGCATTGTTAAATTCAGGATGATACTACTTCCACTATCGCACAAGGGTGTTGTGAGGATAAACACAGCAATGTTTGTGATATGTTCAGATACTAGAATGATGGAGGCTATATAAATACCTGGACAAGGATCTGCCAAAGCTTTCCATTACCTCCATACAACAAAGGTGATATAGAAATCAACCAAAGGGTGGACTTGCTGGATTTTTAAGAGGTTATCCACAAGTTACATTTAAAAAAAATCTATTGGAGTCTGGGCACACATACTGAATATAGACCTAAAAGTTGCAATATTACAACAAAAAACTTCAAAAACAGACTCCAAGGAGAGACTGCTGAATAGGAATTAATTTGCAAACTGGACACCATTAAATAAGGCTTGAATAAAGACTGGGAGTGGATGGGTCATTACACAAAGTAAAACTATTTCCCCATACTTATTTTGCCTCCTCCCCCCCCCCCACTGTTACTCTCACCTTCTTGTCAACTGTTGGAAATGGGCCATCCTGATTACCACTACAAAAGTTTTTTTCTCCTGCTGATAATAGCTCACCTTAACTGATCACTTTCATTATAGTGTGTATGGCAACACCCATTTTTTCATGTTCTCTGTGTATCTATATATATCTTCCTACTGTGTTTTCCACTGCATGCATCCGATGAAATGGGTTCTAGCCCACAAAAGCTTATGCTCAAATAAATTTGTTAGTCTCTAAGGTGCCACAAGGACTCCTTGTTCTTTTTGCTGAAATTATACAGAAACTATCTGAGCTCTCACCTACAAATCAAAAAGCACATGCAAGGAGGGAACGCTGACTCATAAAATATGAGACTGATAGAACAAAGGAAAAGATGTTGACGCAACATAAGGGCTGAATTTGAGAGAATGTTTTTTTCAGATTTACAGCAACCATCATTGACATAAAAAAGCCTTCAGAAGGCACTTTCCCAAAACTCAGATGCTACATAACATGAACAAAAAATAGAATGCCCCCTAATCTTCATTGGGTGAGTTTTATCTGAAGAGAGAGCCTACAAGTCACAACAGCTCTGGAAATTTCCTCTCAGTAACATTGATGTGGAAGATTTTCAGCACAGGTTGCTCTTTTCAGAACTCCAAAGATGTGGCTGAATTTGTCATGCATTGTGATAATGCACAATAATAAGTGAGACTTCATCACATTGCAAATGGATTTCTGTTGACAATCAAGATGTCAAGATGTTCTCGAATGCTTTAAAATCCTGCACCTTGTGAACCAGTGTGGTTTAAGGTTTCAGAGTGGTAGCCGTGTTAGTCTGTATCAGCAAAAACAACGAGGAGTTCTTGTGGCACCTTAGAGACTAAAGTGCTGTATATATATACTACTTACTGTATTTTTCACTCCATGCATCTGATGAAGTGGGTTTTAGCCCACGAAAGCTTATGCCCAAGTAAATTTGTTAGTCTCTAAGGTGCCACAACGACTCCTCATTGTTTTTAATGTGGTTTAAGAGTAAGCAACAAAAATCACAGCTGAACAGTAAAGAGACACTCTGCAGAGAGTAAGAGAGCAGTGGAATGTAGCATCACATGAAAGGAAAAAAAAGAGTATTAGCTGTGAACTAAATACTGCTGAGATTTAGATGCTAAAATTAAAAGAGACCCACTTTTCCTGAGACAGGAGATCTACAAGGATGCCTTCTTGAACTACTGAGGCTTAGCCAGGAGGGATCATCATGGCCTGGCATAATTCCAGCATTAGAATTAATGTCATTTGTCAAAAGGGATTTTAGCAAGTTATTTAAGCCCATGGACAATTTTATCACCAGCTGTGTTTCTGGCCTGATCCAAAGTCCACTAAAGTCAATGAAAAGGCTTCACTGATTTCAATGGGGCTTGAATTGGGCTGTTTTTCCTCATCTTGTGGAAACAGTTTCATAGCCATCTGGACTATCACCAGCAAAACAAAACCAGCTGCTTGTGTGCCATGTAAATGAAAAAAGGTCACTTTGTTAACAGAAAGAGTTTTAAATGGCAGTTTCTGCTCCACAGTATAATTTCATTGCAACTCATGACTTTGTGAAAGATTTGCTAACTAGCCCCCTTATTGCCAGTGGTTTATATGTCACAAAAAAAAAACCACAGTTTAAATCTGGTTATTTATTTTAAGCCTAGCCATTCAGGTGAAGTTTTTAAGATGTCTGCGGACTAAAATATTGATCTCTAATCTCTACTTAGCTCCTGTTTTCTGCAGTTGCTTGATTACACAGGCATGATCGTACACTTCTAGAATCAAAGCACAACTTTAGCAACAGACTCAGATTCCCAAGCCTGGAGCTAAAAGAAGCACAGTAAGTCAGGGAGGTAGTGGGCAGCTCAGTCTCTGAGAGGAAAACTGGAGGCATCTATTGCTGGCCTTTCCAACCAGCAGGCCAGAGGTACAGTAGTAATTGGCAGCTGGTCAGTGGAATTGAAATGCAGAAGGAAAATTGGAAGAAACAAAGTGCAATATATTCCCAGGGCTTATGCACTGACAAACATAGCAACATCCTGCTGAAACTTCCTCCAGTCCTGAGTACAAGCCAAAAAATCTCTGACTAGATCTAATGTCATTCAGGCTTGTAATACAAAAAGGTTCTCATCCGCAAGATCCTTATAATGAGTCATATCAGGCCACTGACCTTTAAACAGAATTCTTCATTAATGCTAATAGGGAGATGTTTTAAATATCAATGTCATGATTTGATCCAAAGTGTGGATGTGGGGGATGACCACTTATAAAGTGGGAAGAGTCAGGAAACAGTCAAATTACATCGCACAAAGCCTTGGAAAAACAACTCCAGTAAAGACACTGGACCAACCTCTCAGCTGATGTAATCAGCATAGCTCAATCGATTTCAACAGGACTCTCATGTGTTTGTGTTGTCTTCAATAGAGGTATGTTGATTTACACCAGCGGAGGATCTGGCCCAGAAATACTAAGCTGTCATAACTGTAAGCAGCAATAGCTTACTATTGGCAGTGTGGGAGCCTGTAAGCATAGCAGTCAATGCCTGCATTTACAGACAGCCACGTGCAAATGGTGGTGAGGTTGCATGAGCAGACTTCAGCTCAGTCTTCAAAGGGCTCGGGAAAGCTCACTCCATGAATGTGAGCACCACGCCTCCCTGCTACATATGCAGCCATGTAAATAGCAGTGTATTTCCCCCCCACAAGATATCCCAACAGAGGTCTGTGGTTTTTCGCTCTTGGTGGCCACCTTCACTGCAAGCTACTCCAGTTTGGATGACAGAGAATACGTTAACTGTGAATCCCATATTTTTTCTTAGTCCTTCCCATTTTTTTTACTACCATGTGGAACCTAAATTCCAAAGTAAACTACTGTAAGTGGAGCCAGCAATGAAGAAGGAATGCTTTCCCCAGACCTATCTGTGAGGCTACCTCCAGTGCTGTGTCAGACCATTCCGAAGACCCACCTCTGTTGAGTTACTGATGAGAAAAAGAGGCTGTATCCAATACTGTACTGAAATTCATGCTCAATGTGACCCAAATTCTTTTACAATATGTCACATTGCAAAAGTTATTTGCTCTTTTCTCTGTGACTGTGGCTACAGGGGAACATTCTTGTTCTTCCCCACTCTTGGTTACTTGTACAACCCCTATTTGGAGTTTGCCAGCTCCTGGAACTTAGGACTGAGCCTCTAAGGGCCCTTCCCTATGGACTACAATAAAAAAGGCTACCAGAACTTCTTAACACCATTTCCCAGCACGCGTGGTGTCAGACGTGGGGACATAATGGATTAGAATTCCCTGCTGAAGCCAATAGGGTTTGATATAGACAAGCAGTTTGCTGGGCCAAGGATGAGCCAGTGCTGCTGAGGGTCAGCCTGAATCAGAGCCAAAGGGAGACTAGGGTTAGTTTCAGTTTTGAGCTTTGAGTTTGGGAGCTGAGGGGGAAGCAGAACAGCTCAGGGAGGTCTCTGATTAACTCCCTTTCCCACAAAGGGTGTTTTTGAACCGCTGTGGGATCTAGTGCCTGGGTCAGGCAGTTCCAGCCCTCAGGAGAGATCTGGTAGAGACTAGTAGAGATCTGACCTGGCACCAACTACTGAGAGCCAGTCATAGAATCATAGAATCATAGAATATAAGGGTTGGAAGGGACCCCAGAAGGTCATCTAGTCCAACCCCCTGCTCGAAGCAGGACCAATTCCCAGTTAAATCATCCCAGCCAGGGCTTTGTCAAGCCTGACCTTAAAAACCTCTAAGGAAGGAGATTCTACCACCTCCCTAGGTAACGCATTCCAGTGTTTCACCACCCTCTTAGTGAAAAAGTTTTTCCTAATATCCAATCTAAACCTCCCCCACTGCAGCTTGAGACCATTACTCCTCGTTCTGTCATCTGATACCATTGAGAACAGTCTAGAGTCATCCTCTTTGGAACCCCCTTTCAGGTAGTTGAAAGCAGCTATCAAATCCCCCCTCATTCTTCTCTTCTGCAGGCTAAACAATCCCAGCTCCCTCAGCCTCTCCTCATAACTCATGTGTTCCAGACCCCTAATCATTTTTGTTGCCCTTCGCTGGACTCTCTCCAATTTATCCACATCCTTCTTGAAGTGTGGGGCCCAAAACTGGACACAGTACTCCAGATGAGGCCTCACTAATGTCGAATAGAGGGGAACGATCACGTTCCTCGATCTGCTCGCTATGCCCCTACTTATACAAGACCAGGGGCAGATTACCACATAGGCCGACGGGGGCTGTGCCCAAAGGTCCCAACCAATTTGAGGGCCCGCGCAGAAGCAGTTGGAACTCTGGCCATGCCACCCTGCGCCTCCTCTCCCTCGCCTCTTCCCCCTGAGGTCTGTGGAAGCACCAGATGAGCAGCAATATTCCCCCCACACCCAGGCAGAGCTGGCTGAGCTGCCGGCTCACCCAACCCCCCACCCCCCCGCCCTGCACCTCACCAGACCAAGAGGGTCCCACTACCACACGCAGCATGGAGCTGGCCCGAGCACTCGCCCCCCACGCTGGGCCAAGCCCCACACTTGCCCTCACTCCTGCACAGCACAGAGCTCGCTCACGAGCTCCTCTCTCTCCCTCCCCTCCCAGGTGTGGAGCTGGTCTCAGCCCTTCTCCCTTCCCCCCTTGCAGAGCTGGCCCTCTCCCCTCCCCTGTGCAGGCCTGGCTTGAGCCACTCACGAAGCCCATGCCTGCCCACATGCAGGGCTGGCCCGAGCCCCACTGCTTACCCCCGCGCAGCTCCTTTTTAGCAAATCTGGGCATTTGTAACGTTTGCTCTTGCCAGCTGGTGATCAGTCGGCAAGAGCAAATGGGACAAACGCCCAGAAAGAGGAACTCTTTCCTTTAGTTTGTTTAAGGCGGCCAACATTCACAGTGCTGCTGCAGCCCTCACCTCCAGACTCATCCTCAGCGTATCGCCCGCCTGGGAAGGTGCCAGGGAGTGAGCTCTGGTTTGGGAAAAGTAAGGAGTGTTGGGAAGTGGAGAACTGATGTTTTAGTACTTGTTAGTTAACCCTAACCCTTACCTTCCTCAGACCCTATTTTTCTGCTCCCAGGAAAGTCCCCCTTTGCTATATTGGTATTTTGGGGGGTGTCATTTCTTTGCTGGGGTTTGTGCATGCTGTTGTACTTTGTTTCCTGGGTACTTGGTTTTATGCTCCTTCCCAGCAGTGGTAGCCTTGATCAGGTTCCCAAGGGACAGCACTCTGTGTCCCAGGGCATAGTAAGGAGTCACCTCAGTTGGAGGCTCCCAGATCCAACCCATATGAGGAGAGGGGAGAAGTCACTCCAAGGAGCAAGCACCAGGTAAGAGGCTTGGGCCACACCTCAGGGGAGAGGCCACACCTGAAAAACTGTCAATGCATCACAATGTTTGAGGACCATCTCAATGAACAAATTTTTCTGTTTATTCATTGAGAATTGGACCGAGACACCAACAAACTCAAAACATACGATTGGTTTATGAGAGCCAGATCCTGGAGGATTATTATTTGCGTAAAGCATTACATATTGTTCACTGCTGCTCATAAAGAATCAGTTAATTTTCATGCCACTCATGAGCATAGTTTGCTTATTTGCTTACCACTCCCATCCACCCCCATTGCAAAAATCCTATATTCACTGTAGGCCTCAGGCTGATGACATACAAGAACTTGGATATGAATGGTGATGCTAATACATTGCCTTGTGTGAAATTAGAAGGTACTTGTGCCCATTCAAATATAAAATAAAATCAAGTCACTTCCCAGAGGCATTACAGAAGGTAATAAATACTAGCCAAAGTCATAGATCCAGGGGCTAGGACTAGATGGGGATTTTTTCCCCGACCTTTCCAGGTGGATCAGAGAGGTGAGCTGAAATGCAGCTGCTGTCTCTGAGGAACCAGCTGAAGATGGTTTCATCTGAGCTGTCCTGACACTCTTTTTCATATGGGGGTAGGCTCAACCAGTCAGGAATATAGGAGAAATACCATGCAATTTTCCTGATGTGACATATTGTGATGAATCAGGTTCAAAGTTGAAATACACACAAACTGTAGTCTGAAAACATATGCGGGTATCCACAAAAACATTTGTAAAAAGCTTCTGTGGACAATTTGCACACACAAACCCAATTCAAGCCAAACCAGGAGTGGTTTGTAAACACTGGGCCTAGCTCAAGCCAAAGCTTACTCTATTATTACTGGTCAAGTCAAACTGTTGCCTAGCAGCAGTCTCCACCAGTTCAAAAATATGTGTGTTCCTCTGAATCCCACTGCAAGCATCTGAAGTGTGGACAAAATAACAGTAGATTCTAAGCTATGGTTCTCAGAGTAATCTTAACTCTGCGTCTTTGCATTTATGCATCACAATCTGATCCTTCATTCCATAACCCAACACTAGGCAATGTGACATATTGCTACCCACACAGTATGCCTTAAGCCCAAAGGGAGTGAGGCAGATCTGCTGTGAGAGCTATAGAGAAGGTTGGCCTTGCAGTTAAGGCACTGGACTGGAACTCAGGTGATCTCGGCTCTAACCTCCTGGCTGTGCTACTGACTTCCAATGTGAGCTCAATCAAGTCATTTAGGGTATGTCTACACTTGCAGCTGGGGGTGCAATTCCCACTCAAGGAGACATGCTTGCACTAGTGCTGATTGAGTTAACTTGCTAAAAACAGGAGGGCTGGCCACTCTGAGTATGTATGTAGATGCTTGGGTGGTTAGGGCTCAGGGCAGCTGGCCCCTTCTGCCACTCGTGCTGCTGCAGCTGTGTTCTATTTTTAGCATGCAAGCTGAATCTGAACTAGTGCGGGTAGGTGCCCTCAAGCTGGGAATCACACCGCTAGCTTGAAGTGTAGACATACCCTTAGTCACTCCATTTATCACCTCCCTACCTCACAAGAATATTTTCTTGCTCACAGGGGTGTTGTGAAGATAAAATAATTACAGGATGTGAGGTGCTCAGAAGCAAAACAGCAGAGCCAGCAATGACACTTGTAAATCCTATTAAGAAATATTTGGTGAAATGGCAATGAGAAAAAGAAACAGAAGGAGGCATGAAAGAATGCAAGAGGAAGAGAAAAAGCTGGGGTTGATGTTTTTTATGCTGATAAGTTAGCGCTCTTACCTAGGAGTGTAAAAAGAAATGTGAAAGTCAAACACTTCTGCGGCCAGCTACAATGGAACTCTTTGTGCTGTTGGACCCCAAGATTAGTGTCAATAAGATGCATTTGGTCTGAGATATCAGCACAGCATATACTGGTGCCAGAAGTGGTATGGAAAACCTTTGAAAATACTTAGCACATTCAAACTGGATAGAAGTGTGCTTAATTCAAAGCAATGTCTGAAGTTTGTTTAACCAGGCACCTAGAACTGACTAAAGAAAAAGGTTTGCGAAATTGCTTGAAAGAAAACTGTAGAGCAGTACATTAAATAAAAGGTTAGTAAACTTGGCCGTACTTTTCAGTCTTTTGCTCCTTGAGTCAATTGTGCTGATCAGGTCAAAATTTAATTCCATAGTTGAAATGGAAATTTCAAGTGTAAGTGCTTACAACAGGCCAAAATATATTACTGACCACATCCATAAGTACTCTGGACAAATGGCAATTCAATGCCATTTGTCCAGTTGCTACTTGTAATACTAAAATACCACTCCAGAAAGCATGACCTTCCAGAGGCAGAAGGCAGTAGCGTTCAGCTTTTGGCATGCATGGAGTCAAAAGAGTAGGAAATTTCCTAACCAATCTACCATTAGGCCTCTGATACATGAAAAATCTACAAAACATCCTTCTGTGCCTCTCCCTCCAATCTCCCGCCTCCCCCCTCTCAATTATAGTAAACAACACAGGAGTGCGTTTTAAAGGTGCTAATTCAGCAGGACCTTTAGACAATATAGAAGCTCCCAAAGATAAGGAGGATAAAAGGAGGCAGCTGGAAAGCTTCTGCTTCACCAAATCATGTGAATTGCTTGGTTCCAGTGGACCACGGACAGGGAAACATGCAACACCTCTATGGTCTCAGCACTACTACTATCTTCTAAATCAAGCCTGCTGTTCTTCCTCTTCATCGTTATACACATCAGTCCCACATCCAAATAGCAACCCACATAATGGAGTTTCACACTTTTGTAGCATCTTCCATCTGAGGATCTCAAAGCACTTTATAACGTTCGTTCATTAATTTAACTTCTCACTACTCATGTGGGGAAGATAATGGCATGAGTAACTGCTCAGTAGTGTGAGGAAGGGGTTCACATTTGAGCCCTCAGCAACTTTCCCAAGGTCTGGCAGAGCCAGGAACAGACTCCGGTTTGCATGCCTTATAAGTAGGGCTGTCAGGCGATTAAAAAAATTAAGCGGGATTAATCGCACTGTTAAACAATAATAGAATACCATTTATTTAACTATTTTTGGATGTTTTCTACATTTTCAAATATATTGATTTCAGTTACTACACAGAACACAAAGTGTACAGTGCTCACCTTATATTTATTTTTATTACAAATATTTGTGCTGTAAAAAATAAAAGAAATAGTATTTTTAAATTCACCTAATACAAGTACTGTAGTGGAATCTCTTTCTCATGAAAGTTGAGCTTACAAATGTAGAATTATGTACAAAAAAAATAACTGCATTCAAAAATAAAACAATGTAAAACTTTAGCGCCTACAAGTCCACTCAGTCGTACTTCTTGCTCAGCCAATTGCACACACAAACAAGTTTGTTTACATTTGCAGGAGATAATGCTTCCCATTTCTTGTTTACAACATCACCTGAAAGTGAAAACAGGCATAGGTATGGCACTGTTGTAGCCGGCATCGCAAGATATTTACGTGCCAGATGCACTAAAGATTCATATGTCCCTTGATGCTTCAACCACCATTCCAGGGGACATGTGTCTATGATGGATTCTGCTTGATAACAATCCAAAGCAGTGCGGACCGACGCATTTTCCTTTTCATTATCTGAGTCAGATGCCACCAGCAGAAGGTTGATTTTCCTTTCTGGTAGTTTGGGTTCTGTAGTTTCCACATCACAGTGTTGCTTTTTTAAGACTTCTGAAAGTAAGCTCCACAGCTCGTCCCTCTCCAATTTTGGAAGGCACTTCAGTTTCTTAAATCTTGGGTCGGGTGCTGTAGCTATCTTTAGAAAGCTCACATTGATACCTTCTTTACATTCTGTCAAATCTGCAGCGAAAGTGGTCTTAAAACAAACAACATGCTAGGTCATCATCCAAGACTGCTATAACTTGAAATATATGGCAGAATGGGGGTAAAACAGAGCAGGAGACATACAATTCTCCCTCAAAGAGTTCAGTCCCAAATTTAGTTAATGCATTATTTTTTTTAACAAGCATCATCATCATGGAAGCATGTCCTCTGGAATGGTGGCTGCAGCATGAAGGGACATACGAATGTTTAGCATATGTGGCACGTAAATACCTTAAAATGCTGGCTACAAAAGTGCCATTCGAACACCTGTTCTCACTTTCAGGTGACATTGTAAATAAGAAGCTGGCAGCATTATCTCCTGTAAATGTAAACAAACTTGTTTGTCTTAGCGAGTGGCTGAATAAGAAGTAGGACTGAGTGGACATGTAGGCTGTAAAATTTTACATTGTTTTGTTTTTGAGCGCAGTTATGAAACAAAAAAAAATCTACATTTGTAAGTCTACTTTTACGATAAAGAGATTGCATTACGGTACTTGTATAAGATGAATTGGAAATTACAATTTCTTTTGTTTATCATTTTTGCAGTGCAAATATTTGTAATAAAAATAATAATATAAAGTGAGCACTACACTTTTGTATTCTGTGTTGTAATTTAAGTCAATATATTTGAAAATGTAGAAAAACATCCAAAAATAGTTAATAAATTTCAATTGGCATTCTATTGTTTAACAATGTGATAAAAACTGTGATTAATCGCAATTAATTTTTTTAAATCATGATTAATATTTTGAGTTAATCGCTTTATTTTGAGTTAATCATGTGAGTTAACTGCAATTAATTGACAGTAAGTATACATTATTATTATTTATTATTATTAATTAAGGGTCCTTACTTGGGTCCTGAAATACTTACTGAGTTTTGAACAGTCATTACTCAAGCAAATCTGCCATTTTCTTAACTGAGTAAGGACTTTAAGATTGGGGCCTACAAGGCCTTGCAAACTACACATATATCTGCAAATTACACGTATGTTTAAAATAGTCTTATAGGTCATTTTCCTTATGATTTACAGTATAAACAATAGGAGCAGGTTAAAATAAAATAAAATAAAATAAAATAAAATAAAATAAAAGGCTGTCCATATAAAATAAAAGGATCTGATTATAACAGCAATGCTGTAGAACTAAGCAAACTGAATAGAAGTGAAATGAAACCAGATATGAAATGTGAGAGGATTTTACTCTAGAAAGGAGTCAGATCTTTGTCATAAACATCATACTAGCTACTGTCTGATATACAGAAGAGGAGCAAAACATCCAATGTACCAAAGGCTAACAGAATACAAGAATGTTGACAAGGCTGTCATAATTCCTGTGCTTCCTCTTTAACATAGAATGAATGATAAATGCCATGAGGAAAGCTCAAAAATTGTGATGCTGGTCACACTAATTGATGAACTAGCTAGTTGCCTGACATGTTTTGCCCCACGGTAAATGATACAGAGCAATACTGGCTCCTCTACAAGAAATTTCTCTCCATATCATCTTCAGAGGCTGTAGACAGCTTGCAGAGACCATTCCATGGAAGATCTTCAAGAGCACTCTCTACTCAAAGGGGACTCCTCTAGGCATGGTTTTCAATAGCACTAGCTTCCTGCCAGGGTCCACTGCATTGACAGGGCTTGTGGCCAACAAGTGCTCAGAGCAGCTAAGGATGGAGGGTGAATAGGTGGCTTTAAGCTACCTCTGTGTTTCTCTGTTCCAGGCACCAGTCTGGTCTCCCAGCATATATTAGAATAGCTGAAAGGTTGTTCTAATTTACACTGGCTGCCATTGGCCCCAAGGGAGCTGTTCCCTCCGCCACGGTTGGGCATAAAGGAGCTCCAGCTGCGTTAAGTGGAGTGTATGGCTGCTTTGAGCAGCACAAAGGAGCCAGAGCAAAGCAGTGACTTTGACCTTTCGTATTTTTCTTTCCCTATCCCCTTTATTCCTTCTCTGTCCCAGTCTCTCCATCATATCTGAATTTCTGGAGTGGTATCCTGAGGCACTGCCCCTTCCAGCATTGTAATGACTTGAGCCACACAACCCTCTTGTAAGGTAAGCAACATCCCCATTTTACCAGTGGGTACACTGAGGCACAAAGACGTTAAGTAACTGGCTGGAGGTCACACAGCAAGCTTGTAGAAGAGCCAAGAACTGAACCCAGATCACCTTACTCTCAGTCCTGTGCTTTAATCACATACCGTGTAATGATGCAAACAACCACAACAGAAGAGAGCGAGACCATGTTTCTTCTCCCTTACGAAGCCTGCGCCATGTCAGCACTGACTGAGCTAGCAGCTGCATGGGAGACAACTATTTTTAGATGAAATGATATCAGAGTAGTCAACTGGTCAGAGCAGACCAAGGTTATTTATGAAGCCTGGCAGTATAGCACAGTAACCCTCTGTCTACATACATGGGCGGTGCGTGAACTGCTGTCTGGGGGAGACTAGCCCCCGCCCTGCCTCTTCTGCCTGAGGCCCCGCCCCTTCCACACCCTCCACCCCCGCCAACCCCCCCCACCATGGCAGTCGGCCCCAGCCCCATGCTAGTGCCCCCGGCCCCAGAGTGCCGGGAGGGCGGGCGGCATGGCCCCAGCCACCCCAGCCTCAGAGTCAGGGCCGGATTAACTTTTTGTGGGCCCGGCGCCAAACATATTTGTGGGCCCAGCGCCAGACCTGGGGAATGATTGTAAAAGGGGCCGGGGGCAAAATCCCAGTAGGGCGGGAGCTAGGGTTGGTCCCTGGAGCAAGGGAGGGGCCATGGGTAAACTGCAAGCACAGCAGGGCTGGGGAGAGGGGTTAACAGGATCCCCCCCCGCCCACAAAGAGCAGGTACCTACCTGGTTCTAGCCCATTCTCTTCATCTCTCTCCACCCTGTGCTTCCCCTCCTCCCGCAGCAGCAGGACAGGTTCTCTTCCAGCCCTCTGGGGTGGGTGTTGGGAGTGGGAGGAGTGGAGGCTAATGTGGTTACTTCTATAACTGGACTTAGTTTCCAGACAGCACTGCTAACCGGACACACAGGTCCAGTTTTTTTCTGGAGTTTCCAGTCTAAAACGGGACACGTGGCAACAGGGCTGCCAGAAAAGCCGGGGATGGGGGAGGGGGAGCAAGCAATCATTTTTAAGCAGGAGGGGGAAGCAAGTGGTGGGTGGGTTAGCGAGTGGAGAGGAGCTAGTGGGCAGGGCCATGTCTGCTGTTCTGCTACCCAGGTAGATTGGAGACTGTGGGGGATCAGTCGACACAGTATCCCCAGCCCAAGTGACGCGACAGCCAGTGATGGATTTAGAGTTAGTGGGGGCCCCTGGCCCTGTGCTCAGCTTCATTTTTGGGGCCCCTCCCAGGGACCCAGCCAAGAAAAAGAACTTTCTCCCTTATCTCCCCCCGCTCCCTTTTTTCATTCTCTTTTTCTTCATCCTCCTCCTATAAGTAATAGGAAGTAAATGAAAATAAAGTGAGGTACCTTGATTGTTCTTGTAGTCTAACTTATTTTTCCACCTACCACTTGAAAATCATGGAGGGTCTCGATGGACCACTTAATGATCTTTCCCAATATTGTTTGTACCGTTTGCTAATGATTGTAAAATGCTTTTGATAAGAGCGCTTGATAAAAACAATGTAAAAAAACATTGGGGTGCGGGGTCTGGCCAGGACCTATTGAGGGAGGGGGCTCAGGCTTGGGGCAGGAGGTTGGAGTCTGGATGCTTACCTGGGGAAGCTCTTATTTGGTGCGAGGGGCGCAGGTGGGAATGGGGGTGTGTGCAGGAGCTTCCGTTTGGTGCTCAGGGTGGGGGTGGGGGTGCGGATGTGGCGGGGTGTAGGAGTCAGGGCATGGGGTGTGGGGGGGCTGGGTATGTGTGGGGGGTGCAGAAGTCAGGACAGGGAGCTGGGGAGGTGTGAAGGGGGTGCAGGAGTCGGGGCAGGGGGCTGGGGAGGTGTGAGGGGGTACAGGGGTCAGGGCAGGGGGCTGGGTATGTGGGGGGATGCAGGAGTCGGGGCTGTGGGCTGGGGTTGTGGGGGTGCTCACGGCAAGGGGCTGGAGTGGGTAGCCCCAATTCCAGCCCCTTCCCCAAGGTCCCACCCCCGCCTCTTCTCCTCCTCCCTGGAGCGGTGAGCATGCTGAGACTCCGCTCTTCCCCCTCCCTCCTGCCGGCAAACAGCTGATCGGCAGCAGGGAGAGAGGGAGGGGCAGGAATGCAGTATGCTAGGAGAAGAGGCCGGGGAGGAGCTTGGCTGCCAGCAGAGCCTGCCTTGCTGCAGCAGGAGCTGGCAGCATCAAGCTTCTGCCCCCACAGGAGAGAGTGGGGGGCAGAGAAGAGCAGGCCAGGCTGGGGCCCCTTTGGGCTGTGGACCTGGCGCCATGGTAAATCCAGTACTGCTCAGAGCACTGCCGCCGCCGGGTGGGCGGTGCAGCCCTAGCCCCAGCTCAAGCTCGGGCCACAACACAGGAAAAGGGGAAGTGGCAGGAGAGGGTCTGGGGGTGGAGAGGCACAGCCTCCGCCGGCCTATGATACCTGCCACCCATGTCTACATACAACGAAGAAATCCTGAAGAGACTTTTTCTCCACTTTCTGGGTCTTCTTTCTTTCAGGGTCCTAACTCCTAACCATTTAGCTCTACATACACAATCATAATGATATGAATTGACCACTAGACTATATTCTTCAGCATGGGCCATAGACCCCCTGAATGTTGCAGCTGCTATTGTAACAACGCTTGGGGGAGAGAGGGCCAATTCTCCATTGCATCACTTTCTCCTGAGAAGGAGGTGGGGAATCAAAGGTGGCTTAAAACACCTTAGCACTGTCTGGGCACCTACTTGGTTCCTGGTATAACTTAGAGCAGCCTTATGGCTGCTCTAATTTATACTCTGATTGCAATGGCCCTCTCTAGGCCATCCACCAGCCCAGAATTGTTCCATTGCAACATGCTCTGGCCACGGTGCCTTCCTACTCCAGCATACTCCAGCACAGGGGCTGCAGTGGGGAGGAGGTGTCGGGCCACTGTGGTAGCTTTTTGGCCACCCAGGTTATTTCCTTAATATTGAGGGTGCTCCATTTGGGCTGTGTTCACCCCCTTTATGGCCACCACAGCACTGTGAAGGGGTCATTTTGCAACAGACAAAAGGCCCCTATGACTGCCCATAAATTGCAACCGAATGTGGAGAACTTTGAAACAATGCAAATGACAGGCCCAATTCTATCTTCAGCTCAATAGGAACAGCTTTCATTGACTCCATTGGGAATTGCCTCCAGGTATCAGACAGCAGAATTGGGTTTGTCTATATTGGTAGGACAGATGATTTAAAGATGCTTTTGTGACATTGAACGCCCAGCAATATCTTGATAAATACAATTTGGGCATACAAGTGCTATAATAAAATAATATTCAGCTAAGCTCATTCCAAAATTTTACACCAGTAACCCAACGTCTTTACTTTAAAATCTATACTGGGCCCTGTAGTTGTATGATATGTAAAGAAGTGATCTTATATCAGTTTTAAGAATCTATACCAAAGACACACAGCTGCTCTTCCTTCAAGTCAATTCCCCCAAAGAATGTTTAAGCAGCAGATCATATTCTTGGAAAAAACACAGAGTAAGCAGGTGGCCACAAATTAAAAACTAAGACCCCAAATAAAGACTCCTAGAGGCAGAGCTGGTGGTGTGAAAGAGGTTCACCACCCGAGCAGTGCTAGCTCATGAGTAGGGCCCTACCAAATTCACAGTCCATTTTGATCAATTTCACAGCAAGAGGGTTTTTATATTGATCAATTTCACGTTTTAAGATGTTTACATCTGAACTTTCACAATGTTGTAACCGTGGGGGTCCCAACCCAAAAGGTACTTGGAGGTGGGTCTGATCTACCCCCGACCCGAGCCGCCATGCAGGGGAAGGACAAGTCCTGTACCTCCCCCAGCCTGGCCAGACTCACAGCTAGGAGCTCTGGGTTGGGGCGCTCCCAGCAGCACGGGAGAGATTGGACCCACCTCCACAAGCCTCCTCTGGCTGCAGCAACCTCCAGGGCTGCTGCCCAGCCCCAGAGCTCTTCCTGCAGCAGGGGGAGGCACTTGGAGATGGGTTTGATTGCCCCTGAGCAGCCATGCAGGGGAAGGACAAGTCCTGTCCCGCCCCAGCCTGGCCGGAGTCACAGCTAGGAGCCCCGGGCTGCTCCTAGCAGCCGTGGGAGATCGGACTCATCTCCACCTCTGGAAGCTTCCTCTGGCTGCTGAAACTTCCGGAGCTGCTGCCAAGCCCCAGAGCTCTTCCTGCAGCAGGGGGAGGCACCCGGAGGTGGGTCTGACATCTACCCCTGAGAGTAGCTGTGCGTGGGAAGGACAAATCCTGTCCCTCCCCAGCCCCAGAAGGACTTGCAGCTGGAAGCCCCCTGGCTGGGGCACTCCCCGCAGCAAGGGGGAGATCAAATTTCATGGGGAAGGATTTATTTCGTGGTCTCTGACACATTTTTCATGGCCATGAAATTAGTAGGGCCCTACTCATGATATAATGACTGTGTATTATTATTATCATTTGTATTACAGTCACACCTAAATCAAGACTGGGAACCCATTGCACTAGGTGCTGTACACATAAAGAGAGTGAGTCTGTGCTCCGAAGGGCTTACCCTCTAAACAGACAAGACGGAAAAAGGTTAGAAGGGGAGACAGAAAGGTGAAGTGACTTTGCACAAGATCACACAGAATAACCTGCCATTCTGTTCAATATGGGTTCTTATGCTACCTGTGTTCATCTCCACTGTATCTGAGCATGCTCCACAAAGCAGTGTGCTCACAGCTGTCACATGTTTGTTATTATATTGCACTCCTCAGCTCTCCCAGGGGGAGACACTTGCTCAGCGAAGTGTTTGGGGGAAGGTTTTTTGTTTTGGCAAAGCTAAGATCCCAGGTCTTCTGAGTCCCAGACAAGTGCCTTATTCACAAGACCTCACTGCAGGAATAGGCACCAATGGCTCTAGGGATGCTGCAGAGAGAGAGAGAGAGAGCACATTCAAAACAGGCATGCAATCTTCCCCGTGTCTCTTCCTGGGCTTTGTGTTATATGCAAGAGGAGAGGCTACCACCCCCCACGCCCCTCTGGACCATTCAGCAGCAGTAATGTGACCCTCCATACTCTTCCACCCCAGCACTCAAGGAACACAGGTCACATCTGACATCTGCCTCCTACACAGAGAGTCTCCCTGTGCATACGGTTGGCCATAATTTCATCTTTACTGCTTTTACTTTTCAGGTTCAACCAACAGTTTGAAAGTCGCTTTTACAAATGGCTTTTCCCCAAGTATTTGGTTCCACAATATACTGTAATTGCAAGGATATGTCAACCAGCTCTTAGATGCAGGGTCTTCACAAAAGGTTTTCATATGTAAAGTTAGTTAGTTCTGCTTGATGCCCATATGCAAGCATGGCCTAGAAAGCAGTAATATTCATAAACCTCAAACTAGAATTATTGTGCCAAGCACAGTATAGTGTCTGCCTAAAGCATATCAAATGGAACAGAAGACCTCAGACTTTAGGCACCCTCAAATGGGCCTAATTCTGCTTTCCGTTGCACCAACGTAAATCTGGAGTAGTTCCATTGTGGGCTAAATACACTCACAGTCTGTGCCAGCCTCAGCCAGCTCAGACTCTAGGGGAGGGTCCCAGACAGTGCAAAGTCTGCTAGGGGGCTGTGGTGGAGCAAGGCATTCACCACACAACCAGATAGCAAAGCCCAAAAGTGTGTGGCACTGACAGGGGGGCGGGTGTGGCTTGGCTGCATTGATCCAGCCCACACTGGCAGGGCTATTATGGATAGATTAATTCGGCCACCAATATCTCATGGACAGTGGTACCACCATCACTGGCCTTCCCTTGGGTAAACGGTGCACAGCAGACCAGGGAGGTGCATTTCACCAGGAGGGGTGAATTAAACTCAATGACTTAAATGGATTAAGAGAGTTGAATTTGGACACATGTTATTCTGCACATAAATTACTACATACATTTATAACTTCAAATATTTTTAAAATTTATTCAAAAAGGCAGCACTAAATCAAACCACTCAGACTTAACTACGAGAAATTAAAATCAGATAATAAACAATCAGCATTTCATTCTTACAAAAGAATCATTATTTCATAAGACATTTGGTTTATACAGTCTATGCACCTGCAGTTGGAATACTAGTAATACAGTGAGATTTGATAGTTTTTGAATGTAATTATTCAAAAGAAACCATCCAGAAACCATCCCATAATCATAGTGTAACTAATTTTTAATTTTCAATGTACAGAAGAGTAACCATTCACATCAGTCTTTTACTTACTTTGCTTTATATTCATTAAATGTCTACATTGTAGCTAAACTAATTAAATACACGTTAAATATTTCTCACTTAGTAATACAGCAAAAATTAAAGTAATCTCTCAAATAGTAGAATGCACAACAAAAGCAAATAGCTAATAGCTTTGCAGGCTACGGCACCCAAGTTTATACATATACAGTGCTTGTTTAGTGATTGTGAAATTAAATTACTATTATTAGCTGTGTCTGTTGAGGCAGTCAGGGCAATGCATTGTATTAATGGAAGGTCGAGGTGCCAAATGATAATAAAAAGGGGAACCGTTACTTTACAGGGCACTTGTAAGGTGCCACCTGAAATTCTGTGTGCACTGCTGATCACTGTACCATTGAAAAATATTTTAGCGTTGGAGAGGGTGCAATACCATGGTGGCTCCCTTGCAATTGCAGTTAATATTTGAAGCCTGCCCCTTAGTCCCTTGTGTCTCAAGAAGATCCTATCATGCAAGCATTACAAATGAATGTGAAGGAAAAGAACAGTGCAGTCAGAAAATAGTGATTACGCTCTCAGTTTCATTGGTTGCCGGGATCATGAATGCAAGTGACTGCCAATAATTCAGTTGTTTGCAGCTGCTTTTGCCTGAGAAATGAAGATATGATTAAGGGGAAATGATGACTGGGACTGGGAGAATTATTCCAAAACCACATCATCTGTCTAAGAAAAACAAAACAGACCTCCCAGTGGCAACTCAGTCCTCAGGGGACTGAATTGACACAATTACACTAATTTCATCTGGGACATGAAAGTCATCCCTGCTTTTATTACTGCAGTGACCCTTTTCAACCAATTTTAGTATTTGTACTTGATGTCATTTTCTGAGCAGCAAACCACTGTGGCACAATAATCTTAAATCCCTGCATCCTTCTAAGATAAAGACACTAAAACAGAACTGGATTCCTTCGATGTCACCCTGCTTTTGATTTAGAGGAAGCATATTATTCAGTGCACGTATATTTCCACCCTCATACAGGGGAAAAAAATCAAGTCCCATTCCTTCTTCTAAGTACTTTCTTCTAGCTTAGAGTTTCTTATGCTTCTAACCATATGGTCATGCAGAATGGTCTGCAGATTGTGAGTTCCTAACCATATTTTCACTGATAGCAGTTTCCTGTTTTATGTCTTCTAAAGCCTGAAGGCCACTAAGACCCTGGAAAGGGAAGGCTGTTACCATGAGAGAGGTGAACACGAAGAGTTCACTGGCATGGGTGGTGGGTATCACAGTCAGGGGTAGGCTGTGCCTTCCCAAACAGTCTACTGTGGCCCTGCCCACAAGCCAGGCCCCTTCCTGCAGTTCCCAGTGCTCTACCTTGGCTGGCCCAGGCTGGCTGGGGCTGGCTGGCCTGCCTGGCACACTGGGGCTGGCTGTGCCGCACGGAGCACCTGGCGCACCAAGGCTGGCCGCACCGCTCACAGCACTGGGGCTGGGGCCTCGCCCCCTGGCCGCCCGGCGCTGGGGCTGTTGGCCGTGGTGGGGGTGCTCTGGGCTCCTGCGGGGGGAGGGGAGACAGATGGGGAGGGGCGGTGCCTTTGGCACAAAGGGAGGGGCTGGGGGATAGCCTCCCACAATGGCCAGGTCCCCAGCCCCCCATGTTCACTGGTAATTGATAAAATCAGCTGTGGCACTTTCCACTGCCATCAGTTCTAATTAGCAGCATAACTAAACATGTAGGACTATATGCCACCCTCCGTCCACATGCATAACACCCATTACCACCAATGGGAGTGGTGTGTGTGGCTGAAGGGCAGAATGTGGCCCAGAGCTGTGGCTCTCAACCTTCCCAGACTATTGTACCCCTTTCAGGTCTTTTGTACCCTTTTCTCTTGCAAGTACCCCCATGTTTCACCTCACTTGCTTACAAAATCTGACATAAAAACACAAAAGTGTCACAGCGCACTGTTACTGAAAAATTGTTTACTTTCTCATTTTTAACCATATAATTATAAAATACATCAACTGGAGTATACATATTGTACTTACATGTCAGTGTAGAGTATGTAGAGCAGTGTAAACAAGCCATTCTGTGTATGAAATTTTAGTTTGTACTGACTTCACTAGTGCTTTCTATGTAGCCTGTTGTAAAACCAGGCAAATATCTGGATAAGTTGATGTACCCCCAGGAAGACCTCTGCATATCCATTGGTGGAGAACCACTGGCCTAGAGAGCTTGGTCCTGTCCTCCAACACAAAGGTGCACCAGAATGTATGTTTATATGAGACACACAGCAACGTGAAGCCTCACTCAAAGCTGAGGGGAAAGGCAAAACAAACAAAAAAATACACACCCTATCCCAGCCTACATAGTTAAAACTGATAATTTCATACATAAGAAAAAAGTGAATTACCCTTACAGAAAAGTTCAATTCAATTTAACAGGAATGAAACCAACAGGGCTCTCTAGAAATTACTTCCGAGACCCTACAGGGTTTACTGGAGAATGACAGTATTTTGGAACTATCCTATGGCATTCTATAGCAGGGATATAAGTCTCTATTATGTTTCGATGGTTAAAAATAAACTGATAGGATCTCATTCTCTAGTTATTTCTACAGGAAATTTTCCATCATGCTAGCCTTTCAAATATGCCAGTGAGTGAAATGTCCTGACTTGCCTGAGTAGGCGCTGAACAGCTGGGAAAGGGTTCTGCTGACTCATGATGAGACAGGAGACTCATGAATGCAGGGCAGGTTATACAGGAGGTGCGAACAGCTAACTAGAGACAGGCTCTGCAGTGTGGGCTGGTAGGTGAAGAGCTAAAGAAGCTTTGTGTACCACACCTGTCCCTGAGGCCCGCTTCCAGACTGTGCAGTTTCACAAAAACTTTTCTTATTTTAAAAATGTTTCTCTCCCCCATGGTGGGATGTGAGAGGGCCCCCCACCCCCGACAAACAACAGGGGATCTGCTGCCATACCATTGCTGTCACCGCTGCCCACAGAGCAATTGGGAGCTTTAAAGCTCCACTTCTACAAGGCTGGAGAGGGTGCAATACCATGGTGGTATTGTGCTGATGTGTGCTAGGGGACATGGGAAAAAATGGTGCCCCTGTCTACGTCCCCTTGGCTCTGGGGGAAAAAACATAACTGGTTTCAAGACTGAGCTTGATACGTTTATGGAGGGGACGGTTTGATGAGATTGCCTACAATGGCATTTGGCCAATCTGCGACTGCTAGCAGCAAATATCTCCAATGGCTGGTGATGGGACACTATATCGGGAGGCCTCTGAGTTGTTCTAGAGAATTCTTTCCCAGGTATCTAGCTGGTGGGTCTTGCCCACGTGCCCAGGGACTAATTGATCACCATATTTCGGGTTGGGAAGGAATTTTACTTCCAGTCAGATTGGCAGAGACCTTGCAGGGGGTTTCACCTTCCTCTGCAGCATGGGGCACGAGTCACTTGCAGGTTTAAATTAGTGTAAATGGTGGATTCTCTGTAACTTGAAATCTTCGAACCATGATTTGAGGACTTCAGTAACTCAGCCAGAGGTGATGGGTTTACTACATGAGTGGGTGGGCGAGGTTCTGTGGGCTGCAACATGCAGGAGGTCAGACTAGATGATCATGGTGGTCTCTTCTGACCTTAAAGTCTATGACAGCATCTCTCAAACTGGGGTTCCAGGGGGTCCACGGGCCCTGCTGATCAACTCCTCCCCCTCCCTCCCTCAACTTCTTCCCACCCTTCTCAGTGCCTCCTGCATGCTGGGAAACAACTATTCCGCAGTGTACAGGAGGCACTGGGAGGGAGAGGGAGGAGCGGGGATGGGGCGCACTCTGGGGACGGGCAGAATCATGTCCGGAGCCACCAGCCCCACTGATCAACTCCTCCCACTGCCTCCTGTACCCCAGGGAACAGCTGTTCAGCAGCGTGCAGGAGGTGATAGGAGGGAGGGGGGAGGAGCAGGGGCAGGGTGTGCTCAGGGAAGGGGGCAGAAAGAGGCGGGGAAGAGGAGGGGCAGGGGTGGAGCAGTAACAGGAAGAGGTGGGGTGGGGCCTTGGGTGACAGGGTGGAGTTGGGGCGGAGCCTGGGGCTGAGCAAGAAGCTTGGGGCTCTGTGAAAAATTTTAAATCAAAATGGGAGTCCTCAAGTTGTTAACGTTTGAGAACCGCTGGTCTATGAGTCTATGGCTGGGAGGCCTGGGCAAGGGAATCAATCTTTCAGTGACGGGTTTTAGTGGTGTATGTTTTCTTTTAAAAGTAAACATTCCATGCGTCAAGCCACAAATACAGTTGAAAATTCAAACTCTTCCTCGTAACTGACTGAGAGTCTGCTTTTTACAGCCTGTACATTTAACAGTTTCCTGGGTATAATTCTTCTGCAGCAACAAAAACTTTGGAGCTTAAACAAGCAAAAAGGGGGAGGGGAAGAAGCATGCCAATGCTGACAGGCTGATAGCACTGATTTGAGCATAAGGTTAAGTACGCCTGACAAACTGGTTCATCAAATCAGTCCCGAAGCCCACATATATTGGATCCCATTAATTCTTAAGCCCGCATGTAATGTGGTTATTGTCATTCCAAATCAATTCATCCAAACACGGGACACTTTCATTTAGCTAAACTTGTCTCAACTATCCATCTATTGGCCGCTTGACTCCATTTACTTAAGTAATCTCACCCTGCCTGTCACTCTGACTAGATCTCCTGTTCTGGGATTCCATGAAACCTTTTGTTGGTAAAACCAGAAATGCTACCAATTATTTGAATTTATAAATGGCATATGCACATGCACACATAAGTGCATACTCTCACTTGCCCACATTTCTCCAGTCTGGCTGAGCTGCATTTGGTACAAGACTGGGGAAGTAGCCAAAGATCGTTTTCAACCAACTTTTATGTTGCCCCAATCCTGCGGCCAACCTGGTGCTGGTTTTCTTGCTGGTGCTCATTCAAGCAGCCTTACTTCTGCTGGCTGATTATGGCCCCAAAGGGGCATTAAGGCAGCTGGGGATCATGTGGATGCAGGGATGATGCCACTATGCCCCCTTGTCCCATACCCTATACCAGGGAACCTTTAGAGATTGGAGTAGAGCTGAAAAATTTCCAACAGAACATTTTTCCATCAGAAAATGCTGTTTCATCTAAATCAAAACTTTTTGTGGGAACATGATATTTCCATCAAATATTGTTTAAAAATATTGAAACAAAGCGTTTCAGTCTTATCAGAGCTCGACATTCAATTTTTCATTTCAAAATGCTTTTCCTTTAGAAATTTTATTTTGTATTATAAATCATAATAGAACAGTCAATAAAATAAAAAATTGACATTGGAATGAAATGTTTCGATTTTATCAAAATGGAACACAAAATTAAATCTTTTTGAAAATTTCAGTTCATGGAAAATGTATGAATTTTTTTGGTTTTGTTCCAATTCAGAACACAACAAGTTTTGGAATGTCAAAATTTCCAAGTTTGGACCAGCTGTAGGTAGAAGTAGCATTTGTTCCATATGCTCTATGCCACCTAAGGAATTGCCAGTGCAGGGGTATCATCAACAGGCCAGCTGAGCCAGGGAATCCTGATGAAACTAACCAGTTGTTTTAAGGTAGTATCTATTCTACAGGGAGCTCTCAAGGTGCTCCAAAACCAGTAAGTCACTAATAAAAGCCACACAGATCATGTCAAGAGTTGTTCGGTGGATGGGGTAGTAGCCTGAGAGTTAGGAGACTTGGGTTCAATGCTCTGCTGTGCTACAGACTCTCTATGTGAGTTAGGGCCAGATTTTTAAAGGTATTTAGGCACCTAAAGATGCACATAGATGCCTACCGGGATTGTCAAAAGCACTTAATTGCCTAAATACCTTTAAAAATCTGGCCCTTAATCTCTCTGTGTCTCAGTTCCCAATAACAGTACTTTTTTATCTCACAGGGGAGTTGTGTGGATAAATACATTAAAGATTGTGAGGTACTCAGATACTATAGTACCAAGGGCCACGTGAGTTCCTAAGATAGGTAGATAGTCACTGGTCTGAATATCAGTGACCAAAAGTTGTAACCATCCGTCCAGTCCACACCCTAGCGAGGACTTATTTGCATTTGCAGATGTGTGTATAATGAATTTGTTAGTTTTCTAGCAATTCAGAAAAAAAAAGTCTACAGTCAACCAAAACCCAAATTATTTTGAATTTTTGGACAACTGAAAAGCCAAACAAAAATTCATTTTGAGCTTCCACCCTTCTTAAAAAAAAAAATTAAAATAAAATTAAAGGTAGTTTTGAAGCAAAGTCATTTTGAATCAAAAGGTCAAAACATTTCGTTTTGAAAATATCAGAACAAAATGCTTCACGTTTTTTGGACCAAACACAATTTGCCAAAATCAACATGAATCTGTGAAATGTGTCAGTTGACCTGACTCTTCATTTTTTGCTGGAAAAAAGTTTCAGTTGAAAATAATTGCCCAGTTCCATTTGCATCACAAAACCCACCGCAGCAGCTGGTACCTTATTGGCACACCCAGTCAAGAAGCCAAAGACTGAAATACCATCTAGCCCCTAAAGTGGTCCCTTCAGAACAGGGTTGAAGAATGTTATTGGAGGAGAGTGAGATAGCCTGTACTACCTTGGCAATGCTGAACCTATTCCTTGCCCAAGCAGATGGCTTCAATTTCCATCACTATCAGTCCAATACCTTTCACAACCACTAAAATGCACCTTGAGAAAAGCAAAGTTTAAGAAAAATAAATAAATAAATAAATACAGCTGCCTCCTGCAATAGATGAAGAGTAAATGAGCCCAGCTATTCATGCTCTAACATCTTTCACTCATGTACTAGGTTTCCTACGTTTTTATGCCAATTCTTTATGGTCTCAAATGTCTCATTCACATCTAGGTCTTGTCTTGTCTAGCAAAAGTGGTTGAGTTTCGTTCAGATTTAGCTAGCTCATGCTATTAAACCCAAAGTAAACTTGACCAATGCCCTAATGTTGATTCAGAGTAACACATTTAGCTCCATTTCAGCTGGTCAGGTTATAGTCTAAGCAGGAACCTAAAGGTGTCATCCTGCTTTGGCACTCAGGAAAAAGGCTGAGTTTAAATTGGGTTTATTGGTGCATGCAAACTAAGAATGATCACCTTTCCTAGTCATGGCAAGGCCTCAATAGTGTAGATAACACTGTACCCTTGTACGTAGTATTGAATCAAAAACTCACCTGAACGCCAGTTACATTAAGTCTGAAACTTCCTGCTGGCAACATTTTACCTTGTCTGCAAAAGTTATACCAAATTTGATGGGCTAGCTTCACCAAAACGTGGGTTCATCTAAACTATTTTTAATCCGTTGTACTTATCTAAGTATTCCCACTCTCTAAGAGTTTTTTCCCATTGGTTTTCTAGTACAGTGGCTTGTTTTATGTTCTTGTTTATGTACAATTCTGTGACTTCCTTAATCTTTCTCAGATCCCTCTCGAGCTTCTTTCTGGCATGTACCTCTCCCATTGCCCAAGAAGGTTTTTAATAGTTCAGCTAAAGGAGTCACTCTGTCTCCCCACTCCCCTTCCATTCCTCACTCCCTCCTTTTCCTGTTACTTTCCTCAGAATACTGGGCTCTCCTCTCGGACCTCATGGGGCCTGCAGTTTTGTCGTTATTTAAATGTTCTCTATTCTGATCACACTTTCCCCTGGTTTCCTTCAATATTTTTCTTCCTAAATTTATGTCTTCTGTCTCCTAGCCTTTCTTCTGTTACCCTCCTTTGTGAGCACTAAAGCAAATAATTAATTACATTTTCTTTTAGCAATGTCCAACCCTTCTGTCAATAAATTATCCTTGCATCTCTTTAGAACTCTTACTGTCTCCTCCACTGATCTCTTGTCCCTTGCATATCTGAAGAATTTCTTATCATTTACCTTAACCTCTTGCACAATATTTCCTTCATTCTTTACTTTTGCTTTTTTTTTTACATTCCTTTAACTCCATTCTGTAATCTCCCCAGTCCTTCACAGTGCCTGACATTTTATACCTTGCATATGTCTCTGTCTTGTCCTTGATTACTTTCTGCTTTTCCATGCTCATCCACACTGCCCTACTTTAACTAGTAGGGTATTTATTGCTAGGTGGCATATATAACCCTTGGATAGACAGTGATTTATCTGTCAACACTTCCCATCTCCTCCCAGCCCACCTCATGTCTTTTCTCCCCCTGCTTTATGTCATTCAAATTCACCCAACACTTGTTTCATTCTTCTAAACTGTGGCACTAGGAATTCAACATCTTTATTTCTCAACATTTGGGAATTGTGTTCCTCTTAACTCAGGGCTTAGCAAAACCGGGACTACTCACCTCTTCGTCTCCAGACCTGGACCACAGTGTTCCCTTGCTCCAAATGCAGAACACCTCTGGGCATCAATTTGAACCTGTGCCAACTCCCGCTGAAGTCAAGGATAGCATGCAGCTTCTTTCCTTCCACAAAATACAAATCATAAAGTCCTTTCCTGGAGATGTCAGATGAAAGTAGAAGTTAACTGAAGGTTAACTGATGGGAAGGACCAAAATGAAGCAGAGTTAAAGGAGAGGAAGGATTTCCCAGTGGCTATGGTGCTAGCCTGAGACTTCAAAGATGTGGGTTCCAGTCTCTACTGTATCACATGCTCTTTGTGTAACCATGGGCAAGTCTGTGCATCAGTTCCCTACCTGTAAAATGGGGATGATAACACTGCCCTACCACACTAGGGGTGTTATGAGATACTGTGGAGTCAGATCAGTATCACAGAAAGTTCATTGAAATAAAAATGCGTGCTAAAAAGAACCAGTTCATGGTAATGGCATTTGAGTTACATAGATGAAATAAGCTGAACAACAAGTTAAGTTATTCAGATCAGTTTCTTGATTTAGGGCCAAAATCCTATGCTTAGATCCACACTTCAGATCTTAGGGCACGTCTGCACTGCCCTGCTGTCCGACTACAGGGATGTGAATATTAGTGTGCACCAAAGCGCCGTGCTGTAACTCGCCCAGGTGGACCCTGTTGGCACGAACAAAAGGTTCCTAGCTTGCATGAAGGTAGACCTGTTTGAAGAGGACTACGTTAGTAAGCACTAGGAACCTTTCAGTTCACACCAACAGCATCCACACAGGGGAGTTACACTGCAGCACTTTGTGCATACTGCTATTCACTCCCCACATAGTCCAAAAGGTGGGGCAGTGAGGACAAGCCCTTAGTGAGGCTATAGAACTTTATGGCTTATTAAGAGCCTAGATTCAACACTGCACTACTTCAGTTTTACATCGGTGTAATTCCATTGACTTTAGTGGAATTACAGAGGCATAAAAACAGAGTTTTGCAGTAGCAAATGAGAGATAGGCCTAATTGCCACACAAAACTCCCACTGATGTCAAAGGAAGCTCCACAGTGGGTTCAGTTTCAAAATTCACAAGAGAGATCCACCACAAGGATCTGAGAGTAGGCATCTGCCTTTAATTTGAGGCAGCAGGATTCAACACAGCCTGCAATTCCTCTAAAGTCTCTTATCTCAATTGCCTGTAAATATGCCTTTGCCTGCTGTATAAAATGGCAGTTACCTTCTTTCCTCTCTGATCTCTTCTAAACAGTCTCTATCCTTCAATATTTACCCAAATTGATTTTTGCATCACCATCATTCTTTATTTATGCCTATTGTCCCTTTGAATCATCAGTGAATTACATATTTGAAAACTATAGCATGTCTGATCCCCTCCATGTGCCTATTCTTCTTCCTATCTTTTCTTTGCAATACAATGCTCTTTTTATTTGCATAAAGCCACCTTAGAAACTTCATTACTGAAACATTATTTAACAAGTCAATGTTTGTCCATTTTTCTCTGATGCCTTCTGTAATGTATTCCATTGCTACAGATGCCTTCATCCTAGCCCATCCATCTACTTAAGATGATTCTCCCTGCCCTTTTGTGGATTTCTTGTACAAAGCATTCAATACACAGCCCTGGTCTACACTAGGACTTTAGGTCGAATTTAGCAGCGTTAAATCGATGTAAACCTGCACCCGTCCACACAATGAAGCCCTTTATTTCGACTTAAAGGGCTCTTAAAATCGATTTCCTTACTCCACCCCTGACAAGTGGATTAGCGCTTAAATCGACATTGCCGGCTCGAATTTGGGGTACTGTGGACACAATTCGATGGTATTGGCCTCCGGGAGCTATCCCAGAGTGCTCCATTGTGACCGCTCTGGACAGCACTCTCAACTCAGATGCACTGGCCAGGTAGACAGGAAAAGAACTGCGAACTTTTGAATCTCATTTCCTGTTTGGCCAGCGTGGCAAGCTGCAGGTGACCATGCAGAGCTCATCAGCACAGGTGACCATGATGGAGTCCCAGAATCGCAAAAGAGCTCCAGCATGGACCGAACGGGAGGTACGGGATCTGATCGCTGTTTGGGGAGAGGAATCCGTGCTATCAGAACTCCGTTCCAGTTTTCAAAATGCCAAAACCTTTCTGAAAATCTCCCAGGGCATGAAGGACAGAGGCCATAACAGGGACCCGAAGCAGTGCCGCGTGAAACTGAAGGAGCTGAGGCAAGCCTACCAGAAAACCAGAGAGGTGAACAGCCGCTCTGGGTCAGAGCCCCAAACATGCCGCTTCTATGATGAGCTGCATGCCATTTTAGGGGGTTCAGCCACCACTACCCCAGCCGCGTTGTTTGACTCCTTCAATGGAGATGGAGGCAATACGGAAGCAGGTTTTGGGGACAAAGAAGATGATGATGATGAGGAGGTTGTAGATAGCTCACAGCAAGCAAGCGGAGAAACAGGTTTTCCCGACAGCCAGGAACTGTTTCTCACCCTAGACCTGGAGCCAGTACCCCCCAAACCCACCCAAGGCTGCCTCCTGGACCCAGCAGGCGGAGAAGGGCCCTCTGGTGAGTGTACCTTTTAAAATACTATACATGGTTTAAAAGCAAGCATGTGAAAGGATTACTTTGCCCTGGCATTTGCGGTTCTCCTAGATGTAGTCCTAAAGCCTTTGCAAAAGGTTTCTGGGGAGGGCAGCCTTATTGCGTCCTTCATGGTAGGACACTTTACCACTCCAGGCCAGTAACACGTACTCGGGAATCATTGTAGAACAAAGCATTGCAGTGTATGTTTGCTGGCATTCAAACAACATCCGTTCTTTATCTCTCTGTGTTATCCTCAGGAGAGTGAGATATAATTCATGGTCACCTGGTTGAAATAGAGTGCTTTTCTTCAGGGGACACTCAGAGGAGCCCATTCCTGCTGGGCTGTTTGCCTGTGGCTAAACAGAAATGTTCCCCGCTGTTAGCCACAGGGAGGGGGGAAGGTTGAGGGGGTAGTCACGCGGTGGGAGGAGGCAAAATGCGACCTTGTAACGAAAGCACATGTGCTATGTATGTAATGTTAACAGCAAGGTTTACCCTGAAAGAGTGTAGCCACTGTTTTATAAAATGTGTCTTTTAAAATACCGCTGTCCTTTTTCTTTTCTCCACCAGCTGCATGTGTTTCAATGATCACAGGATCTTCTCCTTCCCAGAGGCTAGTGAAGCTTAGAAAGAAAAAAAAACGCACTCACGATGAAATGTTCTCTGAGCTCATGCTGTCCTCCCACACTGACAGAGCACAGACGAATGCGTGGAGGCAAATAATGTCAGAGTGCAGGAAAGCACAAAATGACCGGAGGAGAGGTGGCGGGCTGAAGAGAGTAAGTGGTGGGCTGAAGAGAGTAAGTGGTGGGCTGAAGACAGGGCTGAAGCTCAAATGTGGCGGCAGCGTGATGAGAGGAGGCAGGATTCAATGCTGAGGCTGCTGCAGGACCAAACCAGTATGCTCCAGTGTATGGTTGAGCTGCAGCAAAGGCAGCTGGAGCACAGACTGCCACTGCAGCCCCTCTGTAACCAACCACCCTGCTCCCCAAGTTCCATAGCCTCCACACCCAGACGCCCAAGAACACGGTGGGGGGGCCTTCGTCCAACCAGCCACTCCACCACAGAGGATTGCCCCAAAAAAAGAAGGCTGTCATTCAATAAATTTTAAAGTTGTAAACTTTTAAAGTGCTGTGCTTAAAGTGCTGTGTGGCATTTTCCTTCCCTCCTCCACCACCCCTCCTGGGCTACCTTGGTAGTCATCCCCCTATTTGTGTGATGAATGAATAAAGAATGCATGAATGTGAAGCAACAATGACTTTATTGCCTCTGCAAGCGGTGATTGAAGGGAGGAGGGGCGGGTGGTTAGCTTACAGGGAAGTAGAGTGAACCAAGGGGCAGGGGGTTTCATCAAGGAGAAACAAACAGAACTTTCACACCGTAGCCTGGCCAGTCATGAAACTGGTTTTCAAAGCTTCTCTGATGCGTACCATGCCCTCCTGTGCTCTTCTAACCGCCCTGGTGTCTGGCTGCGCGTAACCAGCAGCCAGGTGATTTGCCTCAACCTCCCACCCCGCCATAAACGTCTCCCCCTTACTCTCACAGATATTGTGGAGCACACAGCAAGCAGTAATAACAGTGGGAATATTGGTTTCGCTGAGGTCTAAGCGAGTCAGTAAACTGCGCCAGCGCGCCTTTAAACGTCCAAATGCACATTCTACCACCATTCTGCACTTGCTCAGCCTGTAGTTGAACAGCTCCTGACTACTGTCCAGGCTGCCTGTGTACGGCTTCATGAGCCATGGCATTAAGGGGTAGGCTGGGTCCCCAAGGATACATATAGGCATTTCAACATCCCCAACAGTTATTTTCTGGTCTGGGAATAAAGTCCCTTCCTGCAGCTTTTGAAACAGACCAGAGTTCCTGAAGACGCGAGCATCATGCACCTTTCCCGGCCATCCCACGTTAATGTTGGTGAAACGTCCCTTGTGATCCACCAGAGCTTGCAGCACTATCGAAAAGTACCCCTTGCGGTTTATGTACTCGGCGGCTTGGTGCTGCGGTGCCAAGATAGGGATATGGGTTCCGTCTATAGCCCCACCACAGTTAGGGAATCCCATTGCAGCAAAGCCATCCACTATGACCTGCACATTTCCCAGGGTCACTACCCTTGATATCAGCAGATCTTTGATTGCGTGGGCTACTTGCATCACAGCAGCCCCCACAGTAGATTTGCCCACTCCAAATTGATTCCCAACTGACCAGTAGCTGTCTGGCGTTGCAAGCTTCCACAGGGCTATCGCCACTCGCTTCTCAACTGTGAGGGCTGCTCTCATCTTGGTATTCATGCGCCTCAGGGCAGGGGAAAGCAAGTCACAAAGTTCCATGAAAGTGCCCCCACGCATGCGAAAGTTTCGCAGCCACTGGGAATCGTCCCAGACCTGCAACACTATGCGGTCCCACCAGTCTGTGCTTGTTTCCCGAGCCCAGAATCGGCGTTCCACAGCATGAACCTGCCCCATTAGTACCATGATGCATGCATTGGCAGGGCCCATGCTTTCAGAGAAATCTGTGTCCATGTCCTGATCACTCACGTGACCGCGCTGACGTCGCCTCCTCGCCCGGTATTGCTTTGCCAGGTTCTGGTGCTGCATATACTGCTGGATAATGCGTGTGGTGTTTAATGTGCTCCTAATTGCCAAAGTGAGCTGAGCGGCCTCCATGCTTGCCTTGGTATGGCGTCCGCACAGAAAAAAGGCGCGGAACGATTGTCTGCCGTTGCTCTGACGGAGGGAGGGGCGACTGACGACACGGCTTACAGGGTTGGCTTCAGGGAGCTAAAATCAACAAAGGGGGTGCCTGTACATCAAGGAGTATTTCAGGCAGGACTTCACGGAGGGTTCCAATAAGAAATGGTGCACCTAAGTTATTGTTCTTATTGGAACAAGGAGGTTAGCCTGGCCTCTGACTGATACATGCCTAGATTTACCTCGCTGCACCTTCTCTGTGAGTGACTGCAGTGTGACCTAGAGGAATGAGTCCCCTAGACGGGGAGGAGGCAAATGAGTACAAAACAAATCTGGTCTATTTCTTGTTTTGACCCACTCCATCTATCTTTTACATCTTTGGCTGGCAGCAGACGGTGCAGAAGGACTGCATGCCATCCACATCTCATGGCTGCTCGGCAGAAGATGGTACAGTACGACTGCTAGCCATCCCCATCTCTTGCCTGCCTGGCAGAAGATGGTACAGTACGACTGCTAGCAGTCCGTATCGCCTGCCCGCTCACCATAAGACGGTTCAATAGGACTGACTGCAGGACTAAAGAGAATGACCTGGTCAAGTCACTCCAAATTTAGTCCCTGCGCCCATGTCTGCCCAGGCGCTCCCAGCCGACGTGGCCAGGAGCACCTCGGACACGACGAGGACGACTACCAATCGTATTGCACTGTCTGCTGCCAGAAGGCAATGGGTTGCTGCTACTGTGCAGCAAAGCCGTACCGCGTCTGCCAGCACCCAGGAGACATAGGGTGACGGTTACCTGAGCGGGCTCCATGCTTGCCGTGGTATGGCGTCTGCACAAGTAACTCAGGAAAAAAGGCGCGAAATGATTGTCTGCCCTTGCTTTCACGGAGGGAGGGAGGGAGGGAATGGGGACCTGACGATATGTACCCAGAACCACCCGCGACAATGTTTTAGCCCCATCAGGCATTGGGATCTCAACCCAGAATTCCAATGGGCAGCGGAGACTGCGGGAACTGTGGGATAGCTACCCACAGTGCAACGCTCCGGAAGTCGACTCTAGCCTCGGTACTGTGGAAGCGCTCCGCCGAGTTAATGCACTTAATGCACTTAGAGCATTTTCTGTGGGGACACACACACTCGAATATATAAAACCGATTTCTAAAAAACCGACTTCTATAAATTCGACCTTATTCCGTAGTGTAGACATACCCACAGACACACTCCCTGCCCCATTCTGCCTGTCCAGTAGTTTCAACTCTCTCCCACAGCTCTTGCTCAGCCAATATTCTAGACACATCTAAAGTCTGAAAGTAATGCTTAGAAACAGGCAACTTATCTGTTTGAATGTTTAAAAATAAAGCTCCTGGGATAAATAGCTTGCTGGAGGGAAGGTAGATAATTTTTGAATACAAGTGATTCTGACATTATTAGATTTTCCTCACAGACCACATACAGAAAGGGACACATGCTATGTGTTGAAAATGAATAAAAAGTTAATCTGAAATTTACCAGTTGAACAAACAAATGGAACGTGTGCAATGCATACATATGCCCCAAAAGGACAGATGAACCTATGGAGTTCAAAGGATTGCAACAAGCCATGCAGACTACTTTTGGGCTAGTCTCAGTTAGCCTTCTTTCCTTGTAACTTATAAAACACCCCCTTTTTTCCTAGCTAAAAGAAAACCTGTGCTATGTATTAGGTATAAAAGACCACCACCCAAAAGATCAGCGTGAACAAGTGTATGCCCAGTATACAGTATAAATCGGACCCCTCTTCTAGTGAACGCAGACAGGCCTTGTCTTACACAAGAAAAATTAGCATCCCTAGTGCATCCACTTGCAAATGGCAGCTGTAGCAGTGGCATAAGGACTGGTGTAGACAGGTCGCAAGTGTTTTACACTCACACTCCTATGTATCACAAGGCATAAAGTGGTGGAAAACAGAGTTTAATTACAGGTGATAGGTGCACAATGTGTTTTCATGGAGGAGCAGGAGGCAGGCGAAGAGCAACATTAAGACAGAAGTTGATGGAGATTAGCGGGTTATGGCTATATGTTATTGTGGCCTGAAGAGCACCCCAATGCCATCTGGTACGCTGTCGTTATGATAGATACCCAAAAGGTGACGTGATATCACTAGAAACCTAATAACTCACTGATCATGAATATTCTTGCATGCTGTACGTACAACAAACCCACAAAGGACAATATAGATATGTGCTGGAAATGAGTTCAGAAAATGTATTTGGCAAGCTGTGCCTAAGCCACAAAGAATGTGATTCCGCCTGCTTGACTGAGTCTCCAACGTAAATTAAGGAAGGTGAGACCAAAGACAAAGAAAGCAAGGTACAGAGAGCCATCAGGCAAGCAAGTGGGGGAGGATGGCCACTTAACAATCTCAACAGAGGAGGGAGACTTCACTCAAGGAAGCCTTCCTGCCTCTTGAAGTGGAGTTAATGAACTTTGGGAAGATATAAGGAGAGAGAAAAAGCCATTTTGGCATCCTTCACATAAAGAGACAGAGAAACTGAGCGCTCTGAGTTCTATGATGGATGAGTCTGGTCATCCATGCTAGAAAAGAGACTAGGTGAGAAACGCTTCTTTTCAACAAAAGGCTCTAGTTTGTTAAATCAGGTTTTAGTCTTAGAAACCTATTTTTACTTTTGTTTCCTTGTAACCCTTTCCATCTTTAGTCCTTATACATGGTATCTCTTAGACCTATGGCTTTTTGTTTAATAAACTTGTTTTATTTTTATTATAAACCAATTCAATGCTTTGATTAAAATAGAGGGTTTGCTAACCCCAGTTAGGGTAATAAGCTGCTGGGTACTGTTTCTTTAAAGGAGCAGCAAACTTAACTTCTGCAAGAGTTCAGCCAGGGGGCTGGATACTACACCGCAGACAGTTTGGGGGCAATTCAGGACGTGGCGGGTGTTAGGGTCACCCTGCAAGGAGTAACCAAGGCTGATGGAAGCCAGTGGGAGGCTGTTGTGGTCTGAGCATGATACTACTGTCAGGGCTCTGAACCAAGGCTACACAGCACAGATCACCTGGGGTTACAGGTAGACAGTGACACAACCCCTAACTGGTCTAGGTTGAATCCTAAAGCATCACAGTTTTACAAAGATGTTAAATGTAAAGTTAGGAGTTATTCGACTATCCTTGTCATCCCCGACCATGCAACATCTATAAAGCAGCAATAATCATACTTTTGGAAGGCACCTGCCTGACCGGGATGAGTTAACATACTAATGATCCCCCTGGCTTTGTGGGCACTGCTGGGAGGGAGAAATGAGAGCAGTAATGGGAAACAGCAACTCAGAATGATTGGGGAATGTAAATGTGTATTTAAGGGAAAGTTCTGAATGTCTGGCTGAAACACATTTCCTTGGCTTGTTTGTTTAAAAAATGTTGCTTGAATTATATTTTCTGAAGGGTGCATAATTATTTCTTCCGCCTGACAATTATTCTGTCTCTTTTTTCTCTCCCTAGCCTACCATCATCAGACATTGCTGCTAACTAGCACAGAGAAGGAAAAGGAAGTGGGGAACAAAGAAACCATTGTTAAAAGAAAGCAAGCATAAATAAATCGAGTTTTCCTGCTGTACTTCTAAAAACTAGACAAAAAGCGCTTTCTACTCTGAAAGGAACTATTTTTAATATGAATTGTTCATTCCAAGGGGCCTATTGTTCTGCTGATGAACACGTGTAATTTTCATTTACATTCATGCGTGTGCAGTGAGAGAGGCTATACCACAATGTGTTGAAGACATCTTAGCCCTAGGGACACCGCATATATCATAGCATTTATCTATCTATAGAATCACCTGCCATTGTAGTTTCCGACTAACTTCTCCAGCATCTGGTCTTATTTATTGACCAATCCAAACCAATGTTTTGCAGGGATTTATAGGTGAAAGTGAGTGTTCATTGAAGTCAGTGGGAGTCTTTCTTCTGACTTCAGTGGGGTTCGGATCGGGCCTTATATATAAACTCAGATTAATTCCAATGACACATAGCTCCCCATCCACCAGTTTGAAAATATTCTTAACGCCAGAGAAAACAGCATTCTCCAATGAGTTTGATGGAGTTTTAATGAATCTCTGTTAGGGCCCAAGCCTGCACTCCCTGAAATCAGTGGAAGTTTGACAATGGTGTAGTAAGTCTTAATGAATAAATCAGCACATCCTGCAGCCCATACCTGGGCAAAGCTCCCATAAAGTGATAGGCCCAATGATGTAAACAGCTTGGAGATCCTTCGTTGAAAGGCACTATGAATAGAATTCTAAGTACAGTGAAATCAGAGAGAGTTTTCTCATTGACTTCAAAAGGCCCAGATCCTATGGCCCAGATCCTCAAAGGTATTTAGACTCCTAACATTCACTGATTTCAGTGGAAGTTAGGAGCCTACATGCCATTGTGGATTCTAGCCTATATGCAGTGGGCTATACTGTGAAGTGTTGTTGCACAGGGGAGGGGTATGCAAGGAGCTGAGCATACCAGCAAACCCTGTGGTCAAGAACTGCTTGCCTTCTGCTCCCATGCCCACCCCAGGGAACAAATCACCTGAAAAGGGATGGGGAGTGTTGTGAAGATGAGCCTGTAACTTTTGCCTGCTTAGGAATTTAGCATGGAAAGTAGGTCAAGTTACTTTCAATAAAGAATGTTATAAACAGGTGCAAGAGCACCAGCCAAAGGGACTAAATTAGTCCAGACATACTTGGCTACACTGATATAATTTAAGGACTGTTAAAATTATGCTTGGTAAAACAGAAGATGTGGAATGGGAAATTAATGAACTAAAATTGGTCTGTCAGTGTGACAGTATGTGCCCCTGTGTTCACTATTGTAATAATGGCTGTTGTAATAATCTTTGTACAAAGTATGCCTTGTGAGGTGTCATTTGAAAACTCATAATTTGCTGGTCAGTATTGTCCTGATAAAATGTGTGTGGCAACATCGTATGTGAAGTTATACGATTCAACTGTATGGTGTTATTAACACATGTTCCAAACTGAGGTTGGTAAACTGATCTGTCTCAAACAAAGGAATGTGTAAACAGCTTAATTTGCATTTAAGCAGTAAACAGAGTAATCTAGCAGGAAGGGAAACAAAGGGTGCTCAAACAGGTGAGAAAAAAGCAGCAGGGAGCAGCCTTCCCCATAGACTCTTTGTACCCTGAATCTCAGCTGGAAATGTTTTTCAAGAGGGGGACTGACACTATAAAAAGGAAGGACAAACACCCCAAGACACACCCCATCTCTCTCCCTGCCCATCGCATTCATGGCACCAGAAGCAACAAAGGAAGTGTTTGTTGGACTGAGAAGGGGTCCTGATCAAAGAAGTCTGGTCAGTAAAACTGCTGAAAGCATGTGGTAAGAAAACTTTGCTTGAATTTAACACAGTTTGTTAAGTTAGACACCAGTTGTGTTTTATCTTTTTTTTTCCGTAACCATTTCTGACTTTTATGCCTCATTACTTGTACTTACTTAAAATCTCCCTCTTTATAGTTAATCACCTTGTTTTATCTAATCCAGTGTGAAGTGTCTGGGAAACTCCACTTGGGGTGGCAAATTATGTGCATATTATTTCTATTAAAGCAATAATGGACTTTGTATAAACTTGTATTGTCCAGGAGAGGGCTGGGCAGCACACTACATACATTTTTGGGGGGAAATCTAAGACTGGGAGTGTGCTGGGGTCATCCTGCAGTATAACCGAGGCTGGTAAGGGCCAAGGTGTGGTTGGCTGGCTGCAGCACACACACAGACATAGCTGGGAGTGATTTACATAGTGGAGGATGTTTGTGAGCAGTCCAGGCTGGAGGCTACAGCAGCAAAGCATTGTAAAGGGCAGCCCAGGCTAGAGGGCTGGGGTGACCCAGCTACTCATTAGTCTGGATTGTGCCCTGGTAAGTCATAGTCAGATATGAGACCTAATCGGTGAACAAATAATGAGGGGATGGGCAATTCCACTCATCACTCCCCTTTTGGGTACCTAAAGAAAGAGACTTTGGAGGGGAAAGAACAAAGGAAGAAGAACAGAGGAAGGCTACTGGAGCGAGCTTCATCATGACTGCCAACCCCACCATCTCCTGGGACCCAGATCTTCCTTGTCCTAATCCTGAGGGGTATTCTGACCAGCTCAGGCCAGAGAGAGGGATCCAGATGACATCATAACCCCTCCCAGCTCCAGCGGAATCCCACACTCCACCTAAGATGAATCAGACTTCAACAACAGCTCCAGCTTGTCTCAACTAACTTTCTCTTTCCCAAAAGGACAGTTATTACCATCTCTAACACCAGCTAAGGTACTGTCAGACAAGGGGTTGTTTTTTTCCCCCCGTAAGACTCTCTCCAGCTAAAGGAAAGACAATAAGAAATGTTGTTAAAACAAAAGCCTTATTTTACATTTCCAATGCGTTAACTGGTTTTCCTTCTTTTCTGCATCTTTAAGAAAAGGTTAAAAGGATTGTTAACGGTGTTTTTTACATGGTACTAAGCAGGCTGAGGTCTCTGTATGCCAAGTCCCAGATCTTATTTAATACTGTTTAATGTTAGACATTGACTGGGTTACATTAACACCTTTGGCCCATTTATTCCATCTAAATTATTAAAACAGGAGCCATGAGGCCAGAGCTCTATACTGGGTTTTTTTCCTAATGGGTAGGGCAGATTGCTACCACCTGTGTGCACTGACCAGCCCCAGGAGAGAAAGTGCCTTCTAAGGGACTCCTCAGCATTGATCCTGCACCACTGAAGTCAATGGGGATTTTGCCATTGACTGCAGTCAGAGCAGGGTCATGCTGTGTTTCTCCTCCTGGGGCTGTGTGATTCCCCACTGCCCCACAGGGCATGGTGCAAAATGTACAAGCTTGCCCTTTATTACTGACTGGCAGTGTGACTCACTTGTTCTATTCCGAAGGAAATCACTACAAAACAACAACATCAGATGCCTCTTACTACCACAGTAAGGTTATTTGAATTATCATAGCACCTACGCACTCCAGTCATGTACCAGGGACCCTGCCATGCTAGACACTGTACAAACAGAACAAAAAGACTGTCCTTGCCCTAAAGAGCTAACAATTACCTTAATGGAATTTAAGGCCAAAAACTTGTTTTGCTCCAGATTCTTTCTGAAGGGGCTCTTTCCCCCTACCTGCCATTCCCTTTTACTCTTAAACACAAAGGCTGACATTTTTCAGAAGTGACGAGTGATTCTGGATGCACAACTTGAAGCATCTTATAGGAGCCTAACAATCAGGCCCTTTAAGTTGTCTCAAGTTGGGAACCCAGAATTAAGCCAAATTAAATCATGAGTCACTTTGGAACATTTAGGTCAAAAGTTCTTAAATATTCTTACACTATGATGAAATGCATATAACATCAATCAGTCATTTAATGTTCTGCTTTATATTAAAGCAAAACATCCTTGCAAATTGAAGGTTTTAGTCTTATGGACTCTAAAGGGAGTATTGCTAGAAGGTTCTAGTCTTCCACTGAGAGCTCTATGAGCTGTGATTGCTCAAGAGTGAAAGTGTATCGCAAAGGATGGACCTTACACATGCTCCAGCCAATTGGAAGCAGGAATGACATTATCCTTTCAGCTAGATCTAAAACTCTCTGAAACATTTGCAAAAGCTAGAAACAATAGTTCTTTGTTCCCACTGCTTTTCCAGCAGTCTTCCATACAGCTAGCCGTGGGATTTTGTTGGTTCACTTAAGGACTAGCAGGGGTGGCTGGAACTGCTCTTGTCTAGCTTCATTCTTATGTTTCGGAGAGAACTTGAAGAGCAGCTGTGAAGAACTGTTCCTCTGCCCCAATGGCTCTCTTTGGTGGGGCGCTGCCGGGGTCAATACTGTTGCCTCTTTTTTGTTCGATGTGTGTCTGAAGCTGCTAGAAGAGTTTGGTGAGGCAGCATGGCCTGCAGTGCGCTGAGTATGCTGATGACACTCAGCTCCATCTCTTCTTCACATTTGGCCCAGTCAGAGCAAACCACTCAACCGCGAGCTGAACCTAGGTCTTTCATGAGAGCTAGCTGTGGGTGACTCAATCCAGACAACACAGATAATGTTAGTGGGCTTGGGGAAGGAGCTGGAAGAGTTGGAAGAACTCATATCAGTATCCTTCTGATGGAGGGTGACTATCTTTTCGAAAACAGGTATGCTTTCCACAGGTGTTAAATCCTGGGCTGCTTCTGCACACCCAGGTGGGGGCTGTCGCCAAAAGCACTTTTCCATCTGTGCCCGACAAGAGAAGCACAAGCTTTTCTCTCCAATGCAAACCTTACCACAATGATCTGTGCCTAGATTGCAGTCATGCTCTCTACACCTTGGGACAGTTTGAAAGCTGCAGCTAGTGCGGAATGCTGCAGCCCACTTGTCAAGTGGAGTTACACATTAGGAGTGCATTAGATCAGTATTCTGGGACCTGCACGGGCCCCCAATAAGCTTTGAGGTGGAATTCAAGACCTTGGCTTTAACCTGGGAAGCCCTACATGGTTTGCAACCTAGTTATCTGAGAGAATCATCTCACTCCCCATAACATACGGTCACAGGTGAGATCAGCAGAGGCGCTGGAGCTGGATCTCCCTCAGTGTTAACAGGAGGGAACTGCTAGCAAGGTGGTCTCTGCGAGCAGATCTCAATTTTGAAACTCACTCCCCCTCTTGGTCCACCAGAGCAGAGATTTTATAAGTGTCTCAGCACACTGCAAAACACATCTTTGTTTAGGATGTTGAGCAGGGTATGAATGGAGGGGAAGGTATTTAGGGAAAGTCTTTTGTCTGCATTTCTGATGTGTTTTTAATTTATGGGATAGGCACCCAGAGCACGGGTGGGCATCTACAGATGTATTTTTAAATTGAATAAATTCAGCATTCAATCAGATCTAAATTACAGATTACAAAGAGATCAACATTTTGATAGACATTTGGGAATGGACCAATGGAGGGGCAGTAGATCCATGTTTTTTGCAGATTCGCAAGTCCCAATACAAGTGACACAGAGGGGCTGTGTACAGTCCATGGATTTCCTGGCAGCCCCTCGCCCTAGCTCTGCATTTGGGGTGGGGTTCACTTCAGCTGCCCTGCACTCCCAACTGCACAGATCCCAAATAATGGGTCTCTATGTGGACGTGAGGAATTTGTAAATAAACCATGTCAGATAAGCACGTATAAATACAAGATATCACATAATGCAAACCACATTGGACAAAATCCTGTGTCCATTGAAGTCAATGTCCATTGAAGTCAATGGGAGCTTTGCCATTGACTTCAGTGGGGCCAGAATTTCACATATGATATGAATCAGGTCGGTAATAAAGCTCTGTGTTTGAAGAAATCTGTGGCAGAGCACCCAAAGCATAAAAGGGATGGTTAAATAATAAAAAGAAATTAAATAAGTAAAAATGAGAAAGCGTAACGCCAGGATCCATCTTCATAGTGGTACCATTAATATTGCAGTATGCAATGAATAAGGCATATCCCATAAGCATATACAATTACAGGTAGCATATCATAAGTGAATAATACAGTATGCAACACATAAGACTAATCACACATGTAACAGAAGTAAGATGTGTAAACAACGCATACTGTAAAGGACATAGCTATGTATTTAGTCATAGGTAAACACATCATGAAAGAATGCTACACTATCCAATAAATACTGCATCTTATAATAAGCGTACGTAACTCCAGGTAGTGTCTCATTAATTAATATTATGATACACTAATTCAGGTGTATCATATAAGCCTGTTCAATTACAATAAACATTCCTATTTTATGTTCTCTCCTTTGTTTCTCTCCCTCCCCTCCCCCCAATATTACAGAGACAGTGAGAACTAATTGAAAAGGACATGGCATGAATACATACGTCTCCTTTTGCATCTGTGCTACCTCTTGCCGTGGCAGAGAATGATCTGTCTAGGGAGAAAACTACTCAGAAACCAAAGACACCTAAAACATTGATGGAAAGTACTATAGACCTAAGTCAGGACAACCTGAAATACATGTGAGAGGGAAAAAACCCAGGCAGAAGGTTTTGAATAAAAAACGCATTTTAAAATAAAGTTTGGTTATTAGTTTTCCTAAATTGTAAGCTCTCTGAGGCGAGACCATAGTTTTGTTGTGGGCCTACAGACAGTACCTAGCACAGTGGATACAGCACTGCCGCAATATTGTTACTGCTACTAATAGCAATTAATAATTAGTTCGCAGTGACATTATTTTATACGTTCGTGTCTCGATGCCCCTGTAAGAGGCAACACCCACTTGCGCGTACATGGAGACCTTTTTTCTCCCCAGTGCATTCTGAGAAATATGCAGGAGGGGTATGTGGGTACGTGACACGTGGCATTGATCACGTTTGCCACGGTGAAGCAACATTTATTTTCCATCTAAGGGGAGGGTGTCAGGGTGTCATTGAGCAATTCGGAAGTTCCATTCTATTTGTTTTGAAAGACGTTATTAGGGACCGGATGGCTCAGGGATTTGGAAATGGAATAGGAAACCGCTCATCTCTAGGTCAACAATTCAAATATGACCCAGATTATTAGTCACGGAAAGTCATTACCTATCTGATGGCAGTTCTGATGCAGAATGAGACGTGATCGCTCTCTTTCTCAGCCTAGTTCCTAACAAACAGGTTTTCCCGGTTGTGATGCTAGGGGTCTTTGTTTTTTGTAGTCATTTTTTTCATGTTGTCTGTAGACTCATCTGAGAGGCCACTGATTGAATGGAGATGAACTGAACTGCCACCTCACTGCTATCAGTGATCCCTGCAGCTGATGCATGGCATGGGGCAGCTTGCTCTGCTGTTGCGGTTACAGCATCTGTTTTATAGGATGAAATGTCTCTTGCCGTCCACAGTATCTGTTCCCCTTCAGAACCCACACAAATTCAGTTAACATTCTTTAAAAAGGAATTGATTGTATGAATACACCTATGTTTTTATCATGGCTATTTGTCAGGGGAAGTAATGTGGAAATGTCAATAGTTCTGGAAACAAAATAAAGTCAAAGGCAATTTTGTACTCAAATTAATGTTTTTATTTTTTCATTTTTAGAGCAAAGAACAAGAATGGATGTGCTGTGATAGCAGTGAGCAAGTCTGAACAGGTTTCTCCCAGGTTTACAAGCATCAGACACAAAATTAGCTCTTGCCTCAGTCCCAAAGTTTCAAGGAGAAGACCAGCTTTATACATATAAATAATTATGAGGTCAGGACAGAGCTGTCTGGATCTCTTGATAAGCTGGGCCCATTAAAAAAAAAAGAAAGATGTTTCAGTACAGCACTGGGTTGCAGCAGCTCTGGTCAGCACCGCCGACCGGGCAGTTAAAAGGCCCATCAGCGGTGCTGCCTGGCTAAGGCAGGTTAGTCCCCACCTGTTCCAACACCACCGGCAGGTCCGGCTCCTAAGCCGGGGGGTGGGATAGGGGGCCATGGGGCTCCACATGCTGCCCCCGCCCCAAGTACCGGCTCCGCACTCCCATTGGCTGGGAACTGAAGGTGGGCGGTGGCTGCAGGCAAGAGCCGCACGGAGCTGCTTGTGCACCTCCGCCTAGGAGCCGGACCTACTGCTGGCTGCTTCCGGGGCACAGAGTAGTCCGCAGTGCCAGGACAGGCAGGAAGCCTGCCTCTGCACCCCAGCTGTGACGCTAACCGGGAGCCACCCAAAGTAAGCCTGTGCCCCAACCCCATGCCCCAATCCTCCGCCCCAGCCCTCAGCCCCCCCAAACCCGGAGCCCGCTCCTGCAGCCCAAACCCTTCATCCCCTGCCCCACCCTAGAACCTGCACGCCCAGCCCAGAGCCCTGACCCCCTCCTGCACCTCAACTTCCTGCCCCAGCCTAGAGCCCCCTCCCACACCCTGAACCCCTTATCCTCAGCCCCACCCTGCAGCCCTCACCCCTGCACCCCAACCCTGTGCCCCAGTCCTGACCCCTCCTGCACCCCAAATTTCTCATCCCCAGCTCCGTTGGGTCACGGGCATCAACAATTTTGTTCAACTGGGGCACGATAAAAAAAGCTTGAAAACCGCTGATCTAGTCCAGTCCCCTGCATTCAAAGCAGGGATAAGTAATATCTAGACCAGGGGTTCTCAATCCTTTTCTTTCTGAGTACCCCCACCAACATGCTATAACAACTCCACAGCCAACAACTACTGTTTTTCTCTTTATAAGAGTAAGGGCCAGCATCAGGAAGTAGCAAGCAGGGCAGTTGCCAAGGGCCCCATGCCCCAGGGGACCCCAAGAAGCTAAGTTGCTCAGGCTTCAGCTTCAGCCCCAGGTGGCGGGGCTTGGGTTACCGGCCTTAAGCCCCATGCAATGGGGCTTCGGCTTTCTGCCTTTGGCCCCAACAAGTCTAATGCCAGCCCTGCTTGGCGGACCCCCTGAAACCTGCTCACGGTCCCCCAAGGGCGCCTGGAACCCTGGTTGAGAACCACTGATGTAGACCATCCCTGACAGGTGTCTGTCTAACCTGTTATTAAAAACCTCCAATGACAGAGATTCCACAAACTCTTAGGCAATTTATTCCAGTACTTAACCACCGTGACAGGAAGTTTTTCCTAATGTCCAACTTAAACTGCCCTTGCTGCAATTTAAGCCCATTACTTCTTGTCATATCCTCAGAGACTAAGAAGAACATTTTTTTCACCCTCTTCCTTGTAACAACCTTTCATGTACTTGAAAACTGTCATGTCTCCCCTCAGTCTTCTCTTCTCCAACTAAACAAACACAGTTTTCTCAATCTTCCCTCATAGGTCATGTTTTCTAGACCTTTAATCATTTTTGTCGCTCTTCTCTGGACTTTCTCCAATTTGTTCACACTTTTCGTGAAATGTGGTGCCCACATTTGAGGCCTAATCAGCGTGGAGTAGAGTAGAAGAATTATTTCTTGCGTCTTGCTTACAACACTTCTGCTACTACATCCCAGAATGATGTTAACTTTTTTTGCAACAGTGTTACACTGTTGACTCATATTTAGCTTGTGATCCACTATGACTCCCAGATCCCTTTCTGCAGTACTCCTTCCTAGGCAGTCATTTCCTATTTTGTATGTGTGCAATTGATTGTTCTTTCCTAAGTGGAGTACTTTGCATTTGTCCTTATTGAATTTCATCCTATTTACTTCAGATCATTTCTCCAGTTTGCCCAGATCATTTTGAATTTTAATCCTGCCTTTCAAAGTACTTGCAACCCCTCCAAGCTTAGTATCATCTGCAGATTTTGTAAGTGTGCTCTCTATGCCATTATCTAAATCACTGATTAAGATATTGAACAGAACCAGACCCTGTGGGACCACATTTGATATGCCCTTCCAGCATGACTGTCAGCCACCGATAAGTACTCTCTGGGAATGGTTTTCCAACCAGTTATGCACACACCTTATAGTAGCTCCATCTAGGCTATATTTCCCTAGTTTGTTTATGAGAAGGTCATGAGAGACAGTATCAAAAGCCTTAGTAAAGTCAAGATATACCACATCTACCACTTTCCCCCATCCACAAGGTTTATCCTCTCCCCTTTCTCCATACTCCCCTATGTATTGGCTATGTGGATCACCAAGGTAGTTTTTCTATCCCTGAGACCTTGCACGGCTCTAGGGAGACCTGAGGAAACTCTTAACTCATAACTCACATATTCAGAATGAGAAGCAAAATTCCATATTCAGGACTCCAGTGAGAGACAGGGAGAATACAAAGCCACACCATGTACTTGGGGAAGTGATCTCTAAATATCATTAAGCATAAAGGCTGCCCATGTTTCTTTATGAGTGATTTGGAGGGAGAGGAGAGCAGCACTCATTTGGACCTTACACTCTCCCTTCAATTTTCAGAGCATGGTCACACATTAGTGGAGCTTCAGGAAGGGAGCTAGCTATTCCCCTGAAGTTTCATCTCTGGGTCACTAGGGGCAGCATTTGAAGTTGTGAACAAGGAATCAAAGCTTCCACTTTTCCTCCTCTACCTGCCCTCTTACTTGTGCAGCACAATGAGCCAGGCAACAGGGAAGAAATGCAATTTTTTAAAAGTTAAAGAATAATTAAAATACATTTAAAGCAGTGTATATATTAAAAAGGTGCTATGCCTTTAGAAACAGCTGGAAATCCCAACATGTCAGATTTCCTTACTTGTACAGATACTCTCTAATGGCGCCACTCTTTTGTTGTGTCACATCCACCCTCTTGTCCAACCTCTCTTCCAGAGCCATCATTAACTCTGACAACAGCACCTCAGGAGAGAGTGGGGAAGGCGAGGTGCTAAACAAGGACACCAGACAAGACAGAGAAACAAAAAAACAAAAAGAGTGGCATTTTTGCCAAAGGTGAATATTTTAATGTTTTTTAATATTTTATACAAGGCCCCATGACAGTTTTGGAGGAGTAAAAAAAAACAACAGCCCACCCAAGGTAGGGGAGGTGGATTAAGTGCCAAACTCCCATTGACTGTCAAGTAGGTGTCTAACTCCCCTTTTTTAAAATTCTACCTTAAAAAGTCATACATTGATAAATAATTAAGGCAAATGCTTATAGTGCTCTTCATCCATAGATCACAAAGCACTTTATAAAGACAGGTAAGTATTGTTATCACCATTTTGCAGGTGGGGAAAATGAGTCTCAGAAAAAAGGAGAATTGCCCAGGGTTACAGAGCAAATGAGGGGCAGAGTTTGAACTAGAACCCAACTCCACAGAATCCCATGCTTGGGCCTTAGGCACTATCTCACTAATAGACATTTAGTCCAGGCCATGTAACAAAAGGAGCTAGAATTTAAAGGTACACAACCACCTCCTGGCCTTAGCATCAGCCAAGAACATTAATATCCTAAACATTTCTGTCATTCTGCCATCTTGATTGTGTGCAGCATATTCATCATCTTTACCTTACTTTTGCTTTAATCTTCCCAGTTTGCATATACACAGGCCCAGACAAGAACAATTGCCATAAAACAATTGTGATGTCATCCTACCAATAAAAACTGCTCTGCTAATCAGACAACTTTCAGTCACCATGCCTGAAGAGCTGCATTTTAAACTGGCAGGCTGAAGAGGGCAGTGGATAAATTAGCCTATCTGATTGCATGCTGAAATACATTGATTTAAGATTTTTCCCATTCACCCTGACAACTTGTCTAAATAGGTTCATGTCTGAAGAAGACAGCTTGCAGACATGATGTGTACGACAGAGCATCACAAATATAATACAGTAGCATGCAGAGCCAGAGAGCAATATATTGCGGAAGGGATTAACCGGGAAAGGAGAGGATTCCAAACAAACAAAGCAGGTATGTTAAAAGCTATGCCACTGATGCTTAATTATGATTTTCTTTTTCCATTTCTAATTGCAAAGTCACGATAGGGAAAACGCAATTAGTGATCTGCTATTATTCACCATGTCCTGTTTAACTCCTCATTAGCAATTCCCACTGACAGCGGTAGCACCTAGGATCTCATTCTTCAAGCATCCTAAACGCGTACTGGGGTGGCTTTTGGATGCCCAAAGAATGGAGAGTAGCTCTGCAGAGCTTAGACTACGTCTTCCTCTGTGTGGAAAGCATATGGCATTTCTGGGGCTCTGTCACATTATAAATAAATAATAATAAACAGGTTTTGGTCCCAACCAATCATAGCAGTCCTGTCTGCACAGGGTCCCCTCATGCAGTTTCAAGCAGTGTTTTCACCTTATTCTGTAACAGAGGAATCCGTAGAGGAACAATTCTTCCCCTTATCAGCAGGTGACATCGCAACCAATGAAAAACATTCAGCAAACCAGCCATAAATCAAGAAGAGGTTTTCACTACATAAGCCAGTAAACCAAACCTTTCTTTCCGGCAGAATACATCATCACAATGGTGAGATGAAAGTAGGCCATTAGCATCATGATAAAACAGCGGAAGTAATCAGCAACACCAGGCTAGAATAAGGGTTAGATCCGCTTGAAAATAATCTGCAGGATTTTGATACATTGCTTGATATAATCCAGACCACAATGGCCTCTCTCTGTACGAGTAGCCACTCGATTCTCAGTGAAAGTTGTACAAAGGCAAAGAAGACTAATGAAGATTTATTGATGGAATGTATCGACAACATCCTGACTATTGAGACTGCTCAGAACAGCAGAGCTTTGAGCAATCTTAGTGACAACCTGTTAAAAAAGATCACACTAAGGTAAATTAGATTGGTGGTGGTCCCTAAGGTTAAGAGTGAAGCTTTGCCTCTGGAAAGAACAGAAATGGAAGCACAGCCCAGGGGGCAGGCGTCAAAGAGGGCTTTCAGCCACTTTCTGCATGGAACCATTGTGAACCCTGGCATAAAAGCAGTTCCTGCCCGCAGATGCTCCTCAGCCCAGAATCCCCATAGCAGCTACTGCTACAGAGAGGTCAATCCTGCTCCAGACTTGTCCCCTCTATCGCGAGGGAGCAACAGAGGTCTGATTGTGACAGCCCTCCACTGTGCCTGCACAGGAGGCATTCTCCGCCAGCCCCTTCTGTCACTTCTCCCAGCCCCTGCACACTGCTAGAACAGACTATATGGGCTGGGTGAGGAAAAGAATCTCTCAGAGTGTGAAGAAGCAGACAAATTCTCCTCCTTCATTCCCAGCTGGGCTACAAAGGCTCTGCACTGAGTCATTTGGATTTCACTGCATAATGTGTGGCATTAGGAAGGTCATGTAATTGATACCCTGAATGTCTCTGTGAAACCTGCAGTCCGTTCCATAAGGCAGCAAACTGTTACAATTTGTATGTTCATTTGAATTATTGTTGACAGGGCTCGGGAGTCCTGATCTAACCACATTACAACCCAGCTGAATTATGGCATCTGAAGGCTTTATGGTTACTCCAGACCAGAATAGAGGATTCTGAAGTGAGGATTCTTGGTTGTGTGTTTTCATTTCCCATGGATAATTTTCCTTACGTATGTGGGCTGCCTCACGTCACCTGTTTATTCTTTAGTAATGAATTCAGTGCTCAGGAAATGCACCAGCTTGACAGAACCACAAAAATCTGCAGTGCAGACTTGCTGTCCCCACCATACCCCAGACCAGGAGGGTGCATGTACACTATGTAAGAAAACTAGTAAGTTGCATGGCTTTAACTATACCAGTATAGTTACAACAGTACAACCCACGTAGCGTGGATGCAGTTATGCCGGTATAAAGGTGCTTTAAGCAGGCATAGCTATTCCCAGATGGAAGGGGAAATAACTATTGGTATAAGACACCATACTAGGGCTTGTATTAGTATAACTATATTGGTTAAGAAAAAAACATCACACCCCTAACCAACATAGTTCTACTGGCCCAACTTTCCAGCATAGACTCCAGCTGGCCTGACTCTTCAACTGCATGAAATCCTTTGTTGTCTCCTTTGTCTCTGCAGAAGTTTAGAGCAGCTTCAGGGCTCCCCAGATTTTTCCTGGCCGTAACAGTACTTACTGCCTTCTCGGACTCCCAAAGCACCGATCCCAGAGTGCCCAGCACAGTTGCTGCAAATGGGATTAGGGGTAGTTTACAAAATGCCTGCCCCACCTCATGTAGCATTCTGAATTGCTCTGGCCCCAATCGTATTGCTGCTATTGGTCGCATGAGCGCCAGTATGCACTACAGCAGTGGGTCCCAATGTTTCCAGACGGCTGTAGCCCTTTCAGGAGGCTGATTTGTCCCAAGTTTCACCTCACTTAAAAACTACTTGCTTACAAAATCAGACATAAAAATTAAAAAAAAAAAGTGTCCAGCACCCTATTACTGAAAAATTGCTTTCTCATTTTTACCATATAATTATAAAATAAATCAATTGGAATATAAATACTGTACTTACATGTCAAGGTATGGTATATAGACCAGTATAAACAAGTCATTCTCTGTATGAAATTTTAGTTTGTACTGACTTCACCAGTGCTTTTTATGTAGCCTGGTGTAAAATTAGACAAATATCTAGATGAGTTGATGTGCCCCCTGGAAGATCTCTGCTTACCCCTGGTTGAGACCCACTGCACTATAGTGTGAAGGAGCAAAGCCAATTCTTTATGCTAGCAGCCAATCTCACAATAGATGTAATATGAAAGTCACCTGGCCACTGAGGGTTGTAAACAGCAGCAGGTTGAAGTCTAAAGTCTTTGAGACAGCACTTGCATATGGGACACTACCGAAAACACTGCCCCAGGACATGCAGTGGGCCAAGTTGCTTGACATTAATGTCAACCTTAACTGATTTCTGGCCATGAACCTTGCCCAAGTGGAAAGCCAGTTGTGGACTTTGTCCTGGTGTAGTGCTGGGTGACACAACAGTAAGCCACTAAAGAATTCCCAATCGGATAGGACACCTTTTATTATCTCTGCCTGGAAGTGGGCCCAACATTGCAGTATATATGAATTTTAGTGTCTTAAAGGCATTCTGATGCCTCTACCCCCTCCACATCCAAGTGGGGTCCAATAATCAAGCTTAATCAGGAAGCAGGTGTGACACATACCCAGGGTACAATCTAGACTCATGAGTAGCTGTGTTACCCTTGCCCTGTAACCTGGGGTGCCCTTTACATTGATTTGCTGTTCTTGCCTCAACTCCTGGACTGCTCACAAACAGCCTCCAGCATGTAAGTCACTCCCAGTCCTGCCAGTCTCACCCAGGCTTTTACCAGCCTGAATTGTACTGCAGGGTGACCCCAGCAAACTCCACATCCCAGATTTTTTGCCAGAAATGTAGGTTTTGTACTGCCCAGCCCTCTCCTGGACAATACAAACTCATATAAAGTCCATAATTTTATTAACAGACATGATATGCACAAATCCTGTTATCCCAAACAGGGTTGTCCAATCACTTCAATTCAAACATACTGGTTTAGATAAAACAACTTCACTAACTACAGAGAGATAGATTTTAATTTAATACAAGTAATGAGGCATAAAAGTCAGAAATGGTTACAAGCAAAATAAAGATAAGACGCCTAATTTAACAAATGATGCTAAATTCAAATCAGAATTTTTCTCACCACACGCTCTCAATATTCTTACTGGCCAAGTTTACAAGGCCAGGAACTCTTCTTCCACACAATGGCTGCTTCCTTTGTTCCTTTTGGTGCAGTGAATCGACTGGAGTGATTGAGGAGGTAGAGTGGGGTACCTTGGAGATGTTTGTCCCCCTTTTTAAAGTGTCAGTCCCTCCCTTGCAAAACACTTCCAGTTGACATTCAGGAGACAATAAGTCTGTGTGAATGGGAATTCCGTGCTGTTTCTTTGCTAAAATCTAGACGTTTTGCCCATGCCCCTTTCCTGCCAAAGAATGGCCATTTAGCAGGTGATGGCCCATTGGCCTTGTTTACACCTGGCAGAGGCATCAGCTTGCCTTTTATCTCTGAGGAACTGGTTTGGTCACGCCCCAGACATGGAACAGGTTTTAGTAACACCATTCAGTGGAATCTTATACTTTACATACAATGTTGATACACATTTCCCAGGACAATAATCCCCACTGAATTATGAATTTTCAAATGATACCTCACAAGGCATACTTGTACAACAATTATTATAATAGTGTGCAAGGAATGAATGCAAGGGTCCATTCTGTCACAGGGTGACCTCTTCAGTGCCCATAGCTATTGAAAGTTGATATTACTTTGTGGAGGCTGGGTGCAAAGAGAGCCATTTGCTGGCACACATTTGCGATAGGCAAGTCTGCAGCCAGGGCCATTGTGTGAGAGAAATTTACAACAAAAACAAAGCTCTATCAGCACGTGATTGCTATGAAAAGTGTCCCTTAAGTCATAGGAAAACGTGAGTGCAAATGGGAGTGAAAAACCCTTGCCCATTACAAGAGACACAGGCACATGCCAACCAGACAACTACTCGATTGTGTTGCAAGACCTGGTACTTCACAGGGGCCATTTGCTGGTTATTTACATCAAGTGGCCACATTAAGAACATGATGCATAGGATTTTTCAGAACTCTGACCTGTAAAAGTAAGGACACTCTTCCCTAACATACACCATAATACCTGTGTCTCTGTTGCTATGACGATCGTTGGTGATCTTGCCTATTCTTTGATCCATTGGCTAATGAAATCAAATCCAGATTACACCAATAGAGAAAGGGATTGCTTCTGCTTCAGTTTTAGCCAGGGTCCAATGATGGCTAAATTACACCTATGGGAGGTAAAAGGCGAGGTGGAGAAGCCCTCTGATAGCTCAATCATAATGATGTTGCCAGTGTCTCCACTGGTTGTTGTGCTTGCTCTCCAAGGAGGAGAAATTGCCCAGAGGAATGGAATACTATGTTTTAGCACCTGGAAACCAAGAGTCCAATGCAGCTGGAAGTGTCAAGAATGCTGCCTGTAGCCACCAAAGGGGTAGAGCATACTTTCTGGCATCAACTGTCTATAACAGCTGCTGTGGGCAGCCAGTTAGGAAGTGTATTCACTTATTTTAGTCATCAGCTTCCTGATTATGCTTGATCATTGCTCCATAGTTAGGTGTGGAAGGGGTGTGGGCATGGGAATGCTTTCATGACACTAGAATTATCATAATTTATTGGGTTGTACTTCTGTTGGATTCATTTAAAACATGATGCAGTTTCCTTTAGGGCATCAATCAATAAGTTGGCTCATGTTTAAGAACAAGTGATTTAGTAAACAATCATGCAAAACACAAACTGGGACTCAGGAAGAAAAGAGTCTACCATATTCTGATATCCCCATAATCGGTCAGATGTGAGTTGTCAGAGTATCATAGCTGCTTGGAAGAGGAGAGGGAAAAAAGGTACAAGGGACGGTTGCTGAGATTAGGACAGCCAGGAGGGTGTGAAAAGAATCAGTTAGTTGTTAGATTGGAAAGAGCTTGTCAGTTGCTGATGGAAGGTAATGCTAAGTCACTGTTCTTGTCAAAGTCCCCGGCATCCATTTTTTAATGGCAGGATGAAAGATCTCATGCATGATCTGCCTGATAAACTAAGCTTGGCTGTTCATGTCCATCTACTGTAAGCAGATCTCAGACTTTATGTCATCTCTCTGGTTCTCTTTCTGCATATGAAGCTTCAGTTTCTCCCCTCAGCTCTAATCTCTCTTGCAACTGCCCCTGCCACCTCTTTTGTGTCTCTCTTCCTCATGACAGCAGCAACTATGACTCCCTCCTCCTCTCCTGGTGGGAATATTTCAACCCTTGACATTACCTTCTTCAATTTGCTAAGGGGATTTGTGTTTGTTCTCTTTTGGCCTCTCTAAATGTCACTGGAGCCGTGAGCTATTTCATGGGATCCTTTAACACTTTTCTCATTCAGTGCATTGACCACTGACTATGTGGGGAGGACCTAGCAGAGAAGCAAAAGAAAATATATTAAGATTACATTATCAGCTTCGTACTGTAGTAGTGTTGCAAATTTGGAATGCAGCTGTTTTGTGCACAGAAAGGCCATTGTTAAATGAAGCCCCTGAGAAATCATTACTAAAATACAAAGTATATTTTTCTAAATACCACCAATCTTCTGAAATTAAATAATCGAGTCTTGAGAGGAATGAGTGGGAAACCTAAATATAGGTCAATGCACTTTCTTGAACAATTCCTCAGCCAAGTTCCATGGGTACTTTTCTTTTCTGTTTGGACCTTAAAAAGACTGACTTTATTACAGGCCACCTTGAAGAAACTCAGCAGGTAATGCTGGGCTCCTCACATTCTGGCTTCAGGCCTGGTTGCAGCATAGAGATGTTGCTAATCGCCCCACTGGGCAGTCTCCTCTATGCAGCCCGAAAGCAGGTTTGTCACTGTAGATCAGGAGGTGCTGCTGATTTGTCCGAGTGACCTAGCAGGAGTGGGTGGAACTGCACTAAGCTGGCTCCATCTTGCCTCTCAGCTGGATCCCAGAGAGATGCGATGGGCAAGTGCATCTCTGTCTCAATGTGTGTTACCTGTGGGCTCCCACATGGCTCACTTCCATTCCCCTCTGCATCATGTTCCACCTACATGTGAAATGCCAAGGAGAGAATGAGAGTAGACATGGGCTTCAATGCACGGCTGCGTCACTACAGCCGTGCAGCTAAAAGTCGCACAGTGTAGCTTCCACCCCCAACAAGGAGGGTTAGCTTTGTCGGCAAGAGAACGCTCCTGCCGACAAAGCACGGTTCACACCAGCACTTGTCGTCAGCAAAACTTTTGTCTTTCAGGAGGGTGTTTTTAAAAGTTTTGTCGTTCAATTGCCAGTGTAGACAAAGCCTAAGACTTAGTCTGACATGTGAGATCAGCACTCGGTTAGTCCAATACACTGCTCAGCTCTGAAGACAATGTTAGAAAAAGAGTTTGAAGCTTGATTGCTGACTGCTTCCAGAGAACCCTGAAATCAACAATCTTGCACCTTGAGGAACTTTCCTTAAATGAGGGAGGGGGGGAGTAAACAACACTTAGACACAAACTTCCTAGGGTATGTTTAAATCTTTTTTGCATTTTCACATTAAGTCATATAGATAATGGGTTAAAGGTCCAACAAAAAAGCATTCATTAATGCAAGTTATCCTGAGTTTTACATTCCCAGGAAAGAATACAAAAAGGGTTAATAAATGGTCAATATTAACAAAAAAGTTTGAGTGAGAACAACATGAAAACTAAGGCCCAATCTTGTAATTGAATCTACATATGTGGTCCCTTAATACTGTAGAGCCTCTGACTTCAGTGGGTTTAAGTAGGATTTATGTGGTGTTAGGTCTTGTACTGGCCCTCTGTTCAGGGGTGAATATCACCCTATAGGATCAAGAATCCTATAATCATCTGATGCGTGAATGGGGTAGTTTCTTTCTGTTTTTGTTTTTTTTTAAATATACATTTATATTAACAACTCGGGAAGCATTACAAAAAAATCTCCTCACACAAACAAACAAAAACACACCACACTCAAATCCAGCTCCCCCAAGAAGAAAAATAGCTTTGTCTTATTTTGGTTCTCAACATGTTGATCATTAACTCTGTTGGATTTTCTCAGCGTTTTAAGTGTGCCAGCTTTCCTAGCCATTTTTCCTGTCTTAATATAATCAAACAAAATAAATGTTTTCCACTTATATACCATTCGTCATCCAAGATCTCAAACCACTTTAGGAACATTAATTACTTCTCCCATCACTCTTGTGAGGTAGTTAAATAAGTAGTATTATATAGAGAGACTGGAAAACTGAGGCACCAGAATTAGCTGACTTGATCCAAAGCTATGCAGCAAGTCAGTAACAGAACTGGGAACAGAACCCATTTGATCGGATTCACTGTCCTCGGATCTAACCATTAGACACTCTCTGCTCTACTCCCTATTGTTAAATAGCTAGTAGAGACAACAGGAAGTTAGGGCTCCTGGGTTCTATCCTCATGTCTACCACTGACTTGCTTGATGGCCTTGGTCAAGTAAATAGACCTTTTTGGACTTCAGTTTCACCATCTCTATCATGGATATAAAGCTACTTGCTTAACTTGTAGGTGCAAAAATTAGTGTTCTGTTTACCAACAGGGAAGATTTTTTTTAAAATCAGCCAATAATCACTGGATTTAATCTGGTAAAGTATAAATTGATAAAAACCAGGAAGCCTCCATTAGTCCAAATATGCCTTTCAGAAAATTCAAGGAAGACTCCCAATTCACACCATCCCATACAGAATGCTGGAAATCCAGCATGCACACTGTTACTCATCCCAAAGCTGAAGTAGTTTACTTGCCCAAGGCAATGGTTTAATGCTTCATTCACACAGTTTATCAATCCAACTAATGGTGAGTTCATTGTGGGCATTACAATTACACCCCCCCTTTAAAAAAATAAACACAGCCATATACAGATTAGTGAAAGCGCTTAGCATGGTGAATTACACAGTCTCCTTCTCAGGGGCCTCTGGGAAGGTCTTCACCTGACTGCTTTTAAACACTCCTGCTCCCTTGCCTCCTGTGTTTGCTGAGCCTGCCTGGCCTTTTCTGTGCCTAGGCATATAAGGAAGAGGAAATAGCATAGCTCCAGGCAGATGGTACTGTTTAAATGCATAATCCTCCCTCTCTGAAAAGACAGAAAAATCTTCAAAGGAGGATGGATACTCACCCTCCCATTCCCCCCAAGAACTGAAAATTCTCACAGGCCTACATCATAAAAAATTGAGCTCTGGAATGCAGCGCTGCCTCTGGTCATGCTCTCGGTGGCTGCAGGACAGTTCATGGAGTGCCTAGATTTTTATTTTAACACTTGCCCTTGGAGTCAGTTCCTCAGCTGAGTGAAATGTGTTGCTTTCCTCTCAAAGTACGGCCCCTCAGGGTCCGATCCTGCTCCCACTGAAGGAGGCTTTTAACAAGATCTTTTGCAACTTTACCTGTGGCGCCAGCATCCTAACTGTACAATGACGTAACTATTCCATCAAAGAGCTGTTCACTCGTCTATGGGGGAGGATTTGGCTGTGGACAAGCATCCACATCACAGAAGTCAGCGTCCCAATTGATACTAACTGCCTCAATAGATAGGCCAAGGACTTAATGAGAATGGAGACTAATCTACACTCCCACACCCACTCACTAGAGGTAACCCCTTCAGGGCAGGTTTGAGGCACAATGGCAAAGCAACGTGGGGGAAGCTTTGCTGCTTCTGATCTACCAGCTATGAGGTTACATAAGAGAATGTCTATCTCCAAGGCGGTCAATGCAGTGCCTGAATCTTGGACAGCAGTGTTGGTGAGCAAGCAGACACTGCAGAGCAATTATATCACTCCCTTGTGCAGCTGGGCATCAGGGGCCTGAAGGGAGTGGGAGTAGCTTTAGTTCCAACCCCTCCCCCAAACATCCCAGCCAGCATAGCTGAATCAATATGCCAGGGAACATACACTATGCTGGGTACGGAGTCAGACCTGTCACAGATCATTCCCTCCCTGGAGCAGTGGGAAGATTAGGATTTGCCCAGTGGAAGCACAATGTTACAATCTAGCTCACAACTTTAATCTTTGGTCTTGGTTCTTTATCTGTTTATTTCACCTTCAAGTCAATCCTTGACTTAATGTATACACTTTTCAATTTGTTACTACCACTGTTGTCAACTCTGATGATTTTAAATCGCAAGTCTTTTGCTGTTTGGTGTTTTACTGAAAGCCCCAGCTCCCGGAGACATGTGACTGAAGAAGCAGTTCAGCTTTCAAAAAAAGTTTCAAGCCCTCAGTGGTAGAGAAAAGCTTGACAACATGATCTAAATGCACCATAAAGGCCCCAACGTGAGAAGGCACAGGAACATACCTGCCACCACAACTAATTATTTTTTAAATCTCATGATTCGGGGGCCTTACTCACGATTTTTGAATGTTTGTGGTTGGCAATGCTGCATTACTAATAATCAGATATTTGCTTCCCCCACCATCCTCACTTTTGTGTTCTTGAACTCTGTCTTTGGATTACATGTTCAAACTCATACTTTTTCTTATCTGCTTTCTATATGTTTTTCCCTATTGCTTTCTTCTTTTCATTCTTTGCCTGAGCAATTGCTTTTCTCCTTTGTTCTTAAATCAGATATCTCTTGCAATTTAGAGCAGTCTGCCTTGTCAGTTTCAATAGACCTGAGCAGCAGCTCAAACTTACAGCATGGCATTTGTGAGGCAACAATCCAACTCCATCCTTGCATCAGTTATCCAGGACCCCTGACAAAGAGAAATGGCAGCTTCGGCTGCTCCCATCTCTGTACAAAACTAAAACAAAAGAGGTAGTTACATATTTGGACCAGGTTAGAGCTATAATCTGAATAATCTTCATTTTAATATTCTATTGTATTCTTCATTTTATAAGTAAAATTTAGTACTATTTATTAGAATGAAAAGTTCTTTAGACTTCTATGTATGTTTCAAAATACCCTGGTGTGAGAGAAGACAACAGAAGAACAATTACTTATATAAAAAGCTAACCACCACATCATGTAAGTACTCTGCGTTCTGGGACTGGGCTGTATGAATATTTGTAGTTGTAATACAAGCAAGGACGCTAAAATATTTCATTTTCTAATTGTAATAATTTACTTCTAGCATTCCGCAATATTAATCCAGTCTAGTCACATATTTATAGTTTGTTTAAAAAAAGTTTACAAAAAATACTTGAAAAAAATATTTCTATTGTAGAACTATTTTTCATTTTATTTTCCCTCCAACTAATAAGGGCTTGCAAAAATTTCAAACACCAAATTACAAAACATGAAAAAAAATGACCAAGATTTAGAAACCTGATTTTTCAATACCTGAAACATGGGGTCCTTTTCACACCTTGATCTCCCCATACTCAGGATAAATAAGAAATGTTTTATTATCTATCTATGGTACTTATATGACCCGTACTACTGTAGTATCTGAGCACCTCACAATTTTGAATGTATTTATTCTAACTCCCCTGAAGGCAGAGAAGTGCTATTATCCCCATTTCACAGATGGGGAATTGAGGCACAGAGAGACCAAGGCCTAGTCTACACTAAAGAGTTGGGTCGACACAGCTACACGCTCAGTGGTGTGAAAAATATACACCCTTCAGTGACGTAGTTAAGCCAACCTAACCTCTGGTGTAGACCACACTAGGTTGATGGAAGCGGATTAACTATGCTGACTGGAGAACCCTTTCCGTTGGCATATGGAGTGGCTATGCTGAAGCGCTGCAGTGTTTAAAGTGTAGATAAGCTCTAAAAGCAACTTGTCTAAGTTCCCATAAAAGTCTGTGGTGGAGCATGGAAATGAGCTTTAGTCTCGCAACCCCCAGTAACAGAACCTCTCTAGATCATCTTTTCTTTGGGTCAAACTAACAGCCAGCTACAGCAGAATATTAGATATTACTGCAAAACGGATGCGGTCAGTTCCTCCTGCAGCTACTAGAAATGCTGCATTTGGAATTCTTTTTCTGCATACTTTAATGAGGAGTCATGAGTAAGGGCTTGAGGAGCCCAAGAGAGAATGTCATGAAATAAATTGATGTAGAAAAAGGAAGTACCATAGACAGACATTTATGACATGGATGTGAGGTGGACTCATTACAACCACTCCTCCCAAACTGGTCAGCTTACAAATTCATTGGGATTCCCTGGGTGCAAATCAGGGTAGACTTTCCTCTGCAAAAACTGATGATAGTAGATTATCTATCCAATTCAGAAAGGAAAGCAGGAAAAAGAAGCCCAATCTAGAGGTGCTTATTTTTAATCACAAGTGGTGGTGGGGGTTATGGCTATGATAGAAGTACTATGAGTTACACCTTCTACCTTAGCCCCACACTTAGGACCTAAGTGGCCTGATTTATTGGATTTCAGAAGTGCAATATACCCACAAATCCCCTTGAAGTTAATGGAAGCTGCAAGTGCTCATCACAGCACCTTGGAAAATTAGGTGATTCATATTTAGTGACCTAGATATGGGGTTAATGTCAACAATCCAAATTTGGAAATTCTAATCTAAGTGCATTTTTTACTATTTTGTTAAAGAGTTGGAGAAAACAGGCCAAATGTTCATCTCCTCAGTAATATCAAAGCTAAAACAGCTGGGATCGTCTAGATGTAAAATCGATTTACTTTTCATTACGATTTTTCCTTAATGAGTATATGTTTAAAGTTTTGGGGGGAAAAGCTACACCGTAGACAGAAATGGACAATTTTCCCAATAGCCCTTCAGAGGCAGACTGATGACTGGCTGAGGAATGATGCAACCCTTGCAAAAGACCAGAAACTAGGGGAAAAGGGAAAGCGTGTTGAACTGCACTCGTTGACTTCATGCAAAGCAGCAACCTTTCACCTATATTTGTTGAATCACTTTTCTGAAAGAAATAAGCTAGGACAAATTGCCTCACACAGGGCAAGTCAGGAGAGGTCATGTAGGACCATTTCACATCAGGTGCAATGTCCAAAAATCCACCTTCTTTTTTTTTGTAACAAGACATGCAAGGTTAGCAACAGTCCATGACGCGATTGTGTATTAAAGAACTCTACTATTGATAAAAATACAGAGAACAAGTGCAGATACTGAGCCAGGTGCTTCTATAACCGACTGGTCACTGTGTGTGTGTCATGTGGGGCCCTATTTGCCTAGTTCATGTTGGACATGAGTCTATTACTGCCACTACCTTCAAAGCCTGGTTCTTTAGCTCAAACTGCAGAGACCCATATTTTTACCACCTGAAATCTCCAATCCAATCTTTGGTGTATTGGCCAAGATGGCCTTTATTGCACTTCGATGGGGAAGAACTCACAAAGCTTCCTGGACATTTGTAAAATCTGACTTTGGGGTTATCTTTAACTCCTCTCTCCCTCTCACCTCACACATGTCCATATCCTGCCACATCTTCCACCTCAATCTCTCTAAGATCTGTACTCTTCTCCTCCATCACAGCTGCCAAAACTCTCATCCTAACCCTCAACATCTCCCCTCTGGCCTCCTAAAACGGATATTGCCCCTTCCACTTCATTTTACTCCTACGAGTGTCGTGAGAACTTACTCAAAGGATTTAAGTGCAAGAGATCAATTCTTTCCCCTTTTTCCTATCATTTCAGTTAGGAGAGAGGACCTTTCTACAGCTCCAACAAATGTCTATTACTGAAGAGGCTCCCAAGGGTCAGGGCAGGAGCGGACTCAAAGGTTCCTAGTTCGAAAAATCAGAACGGGGGGGTGGGGAGGGAGGAGGAAGAGGTCACTTTAGTGTGCACAAATGGGATTTTGTTTTTCTTAAGCAACACTGACAAGTTAAAACATTAACCTGGCCATGAATGAAATATTTTCCACTTTATCAACTGGACATCCCATAGAGTGAAAAGCTGAACAGAAATGTGAGATGGATCTGAGTCAAAACCAGACCCAATTTTTCTCAGCTGGGCTTTGAGTCTATGTGCAGTGTTGGCAATAGGTGCTGGACACAGAGTCCAGATCTGGATCCACACTTTTCAAAAGAGATGTGCCTGGGGTATTGGTACAGTCCCTTCTCTAGGGGAAACCATGATGCTTAGAAATTAGATCTAGAACACAGCAATGTATTTCTCTTACTCGGATTCTGTTCCATGAGAATGCAAGAAACATTTACTGTCTGATCTGAGTCCAAAGAAAAGAAGCAAAAAGAAGAAACAAATAGAGCTTGGCATGTAGCTTGTGCTCCATCCCCCTCAACAGGCACTAGTGGTGCTCCTGCATTGAACTGAGTGGCAGTCAAAAAGGTGTGACCAGCAGTTTAATTCCATGAGCCTGAGCACTGTATTTTAGACTGTGACCTGGTAACACAAAACTACATTTACAGACACGGCCGGAGCCTGAGACCTGCTGGCAGCCCTCTAGGCCAGGCGGGGCTGGGATCTACTGAAGACATTTGATAATAAGTGTTTATGCAATGCTAGCAGAGAAATGCAGCTAGTCTGTTCCACGTTCAATAGTAACACAACAGGGAATTGTTGCCTCTCATGTGACAGCTACTATTTCTGCTCAAAATTCTTGGTAATTGCCAGGCTTTCGGTGGTTCCGGAGAAACAGCAATGTCATAAGGCTTGCTAATTAGCATTTAGATTTTGGAAACTATTTTGAATTTACCAACTGTGGTAAAAATGTGTATTGTGTGTTTTAATCTACCTAGAGCATAAAAAAATGCTAAGCACTTTTTGGAAACTGCATGCAGCAATTTGCTTGAGTGTAAATCAAGATATAAATACACCCAGTATTGTTCTGGGGTGAAAACAACCATGTAATGCTATTTCTAGGGCCATCTCACAGGTAATCCTCCTCATTCCTGTGTGGGAGGCCCAGGATCGGTTCTCTCGAGGATGGAGGGGAATGAAGTGCCTTGCGTCACTGAAGCCACAGAGACCCTTTCCCCACCATTTCAGCTGATTAAGGAACAGCAGCCATACAGTCCATTAAAGCATCAGCAAATCCATGCAGTACAAATGAATTTATCCAGAAATCTCTAGCCTATTTGTGTTCCCCATATACATAAACTGGAGAATTGGTTTGAGATCAATAAGACGAAATTCAATAAAGACAAGCGCAAAGTACTACACTTAGGAAAGGCGGGAGGGGAATCAAACGCACAACTACAAAATGAGGAATAGCTGGCTAGGCAGTAGTACTGCTGAAAAGGATCCAGAGGTTACAGTGGATCACAAACTGAATGAGCCAACAGTGTGATGCTGCCATGAAAGAGGCCAGCATCTTTCTGAGGTGAATTAACAGTGTGAATTTACAGGAGTCATATGTAAGACAGAGGAGGTAGCTGTTCCATTCTACTTGGCACAGGTGCAGCCTCAGCTGGAGTACTGGGTCCAGTTTGGGGCACCACACTTTGAGAAAGACGTAAACAAATTGGAGAGAGTCCAGAGGAGAACAAAAATGATCAGAGGTTCAAAAAACAACCTGTGAGGGAAGGTTGAGAGATTTGGGCTTAGTTATGAGAAGAGAAGGGGGGGGGCACAATAAGTCTTCAAATATGTAAAAGGTAGTTATAAAAAGAACTGTGACAAATTCTTCTCCGTGTCCACTGAGGGTAGGACAAGAAGTAATCAGCTTAGTTTGCAGCAAGGGAGATTTAGGTTAGATATTACAAAATATTCTCTACAGTGATAGTAAAGCACTGGAACAAGTACCTAGGGTGGTCAGAGAACCCGTCATTGGTGATATTTAAGAATGGGTTAAGCAAACATCTGTAAAGAATGGTCTAGGGGTACTTGGTCCTGCCTCAGTGCCAGTGAATGGACTAGATGACTTCTATGGATCCCTTAGAGATCCCTTCCAGCCCTAAATTTCCATGATTTGGAGGGCTCTCATATATTAAGGGAGTACCTCATCACACAACGTACAGTCCACCGGCGGAACTTGCTGCTAGGGGATGCTGAGAAGGCTAAAGGTATAACTGGGTTCAAAAAAGATTTTAGGTAAGTTCATGGAGGAGGGGTCCATTGATGGGTATTAGCCAAGATAGTCAGGGATACAATCCTCTTGCTCCAGGCGTCCCTAAACCTTCAACTGCCAAAATCTGGGACTAGACAACAAGTGATGGATCACTTGATAATTGCCTCATTCTGTTCACTCCCTCTGAAGCATCTGGCACCAGCATAGTGAGCTAGATAGACCAGTGGTCTGACCCAGTAAGGCTACTTTTATGTTCTAATTCTGAAAGCTTCATGGGGACATTCCCATACAAAAATGGCTTATTAATGTGAAACACTTTTGTCCTTCTTGCTACTGATAATGAAATGACAGGAAACAGATTTGATTTCCTTTCCCTTCCTCCACCCAGCTCACTTCTTTGAAAGCATTTCTATCGGTAGTGTGTTGGTAAGTCTATAGGCATCACATGGCAAAGCAAAAGCCAGATGTTTGGTCTTGACAAGTTCAGCATGAAATGAGACTGGATATGTGTAGTAAAAATGATGTTTAAGCAGGTCCTGTATATTACCTTGTACAACTTTTTCTTGAATTTACAGAGAAATTAAAATACTGTCCCAGATGTCAGGATCAAATAAATAAAGTAAAATATGTTTTCTCCTAACATTCATAAATAGCTAGCCTGGCTTTCTGATCATGAAATACTAACAAATAATACTTAGCACTTTTATTTTTTTCTTTTCAAAGTGCTTTTCAAAAATTACTAATTTTCACAAAGCTTCTGTAAGGTGGTAATTGCCAAAAGCCTCATTTTCACATTCAGGGAAACAGAAGCAGAGAGGTAACTTTGGATTGTAAGTTCCTGATATACTGAATAATACCAAGCAGCTCTTATATAATACTTTTAATCAGTAGATCTTAAAGTGCTTTATGTAGGAGGTCAATATTATTATCCCAAGATGGGGAACTGAGGCACGGAGTAGTGACATGACTTGCCCAAGGTCACCCAGCAATTCAATGGTAGAACTGGGAACAAACCTAGATTACCTGAGTCCCAGCCCAGTGCTCTTTCCATTAGGTCATGCTGTCTCCCTGTCCTGCAAGAACTGTGTCTGCATGTCTCTAAATGCCACACTATGCACAACCTATATGTGTATGGCATTGTACAGATAGCTAATAAAAAAAAAGTGACTTGCTCAAGGCCACAGAGAGAGAGTCAGAGCAGAGACAGAACACACCTGTAACTTCAATATTAAAAGCCCAACCTACTGCTAAAGGCTTTATAAAGAGCTCAGTCCAAGAAATGCTTACTCACAATGGCCCATAGAACAGTGGTTCCCAAACTTGTTCCGCCGCTTGTGCAGGGAAAGCCCCTGGTGGCCCGGGCCGGTTTGTTTACCTGCCGCGTCTGTAGGTTCAGCTGATCGTGGCTCCCAGTGGCCGCGGTTCGCTGCTCCAGGCCAATAGGAGCTGCTGGAAGCGGTGGCCAGTACGTGGCCTGGAGCAGCGAACCGAGGCCACTGGGAGCCGAGACTGGCCGAACCTGCGGATGCGGCAGGTAAACAAACCGACCCGGCCCACCAGGGGCTTTCCCTGAACAAGCAGTGGAACAAGTTTGGGAACCACTGCCATAGAGGACATACTCTGGAAAGATGGGGAAGCTTTCTTTCCTTCCTCTAGTTGGAGAAAGGGTGTGTGGTCTAACAGCACCTGCTGTCTTCATTGTTTGTTAGGGATGTGATAATTCCCTGAACCAGAATCCATTTGTAATAGAATCTGACCACTTCAATGGATTCGTATTTGTACAAATGCAATCTTTTTTTTAAGTATGGAAAACTAATATTTAAAATGGCTGGTGTCACATGACAGAGGCCATTTAAGTAGGGCCTTGCTCCCACATCTTCCTTACTATCATCCCTCCTCCAAGCATGGTGCTCCCATGATCTTCTTCCCAACCATTCCTCCCAGCAGCCTGCTCTTGTATTCAGTATCCATGCATCCTGATCCATGTTATCTGTCCACCTGACAAATCCAAAACAAGCAGATTTGTTGCATGCCTGTGATCTGTCTGCTGTAATATACACACCTATACCAAACCATTCACATGGATTAGGTATGTTTATTAGAGACAAAGTAAAATTAAGCACTTTATTCATTCCCTTTATACAAAAAATATAGTTCTCATCAATTAAATTGTCAATGTAAAGTACAATAACTATCTGTAGGCCCCAAAATCAGACCTACCTGAAAATTGATACTCTGATGGGGAATGCCCTTCACATTACAAATCTCTCTTTTAAACGGGTTACCATTCCGCCACCAAGAAATAAATAAAAATTAACAAATACACACTGTTCGTGTAGGATTGTGTACAGTGATTTGATCTCTGCTGCTTCAGAGCCTGTCAACCACACAAAGCAAGCTCAAACTAATTAATAATCCTTATTTACAGATCTGAGGTGACCTTTTGGTGATATTCTCAATGCCACCTACATACAAAGCAGTATACAAAACAGAAGCAAAAACAACAACAAAAAAGCCACGTTCATTTCAGTTCCATTGATATTTCAGCTCTTTAGTGGGGAAAAGATGTTGGTCAAACATACGTGGTTAACACTAATTAGGAAAGAAATACTAGTCAGAGCTCTCAAATGTGGATGCTTAGCTGCTCTTAAAGAAAAAAAAAAATCAGATCACTTATATGTAGGTGCCTAAACGTGTCCTTTGGGTACCCAGGTTGGAATATTCTGGCCATCATTGCAGACTTCCGCAAAGCTGGATCATTAACGTCAATGGAAAGATTTTTTTTTAAGTAAATAAAATGATAGGAAAATATTTGACAGTGTTTATTTTGTATTTATTCCTTTTTCCCTAGCTACATTAAATTCTGGACCCATTCCAACAATTTTTTTGAGGACTATGAGCCCAATCCTGAAAGATGTTCAGCACCTTCCTTTCTTTTCATTCACATCAGTGGGAGCGGGCGTGCTTTGCACCTAACAGGCAGCACCCAGGATCTTACAACATTTGGTTCTAAGTATCTTAACTCCTGGAAAATTTAAAGAGAAACTTTGTAACACCTTAAATTATTTGTAAGTTATGGGCCTCAATCTGATCTCATTTACCCAGGTGCAAATCAGGAGTAACTCAACTGAAGTCAATGGAGTTGCATCAGAGTAAAGCCAGGTCTGCACTTCGAATTTTTGCCAGCATCGCTTGGGGCCCATCCAGCTTCCAACCTTGCCAAGGTGCGGGGCCTCAGGAAAAAAGGAGAAGCAGGGGCGAGGCCAGTGAGAGTGGCAGGGCCTCATGCCTACCCCTTCTACCCAGGTTCCAGCTCTCCTGCTGAGGGCCCCCAAATTGGCCAGGGACCCTGCTCACGGGCCTCATGGGCCTATGTGTTAATCCGCCACTACTGCCAGCCAAATGAAGTCTTAAGAGGGGGACACAAATGTCTGCATATTCCATTAAATGCAATGTGTTCGTTAGGATCTATTTAATAAGGTGTGTAACAGAGATTTTTTTTTGTAAATAACATAGCTTTCTGGAAGTCATGTCCCTGACAGAGTTATAGGTATTCCTCAGAAAAATTCAATCCCCTGTAGAGGAAGGGCTATACCACAAACAGGGCAATAAAACAACAGGAAGCGTATAGAGGGTTCAGGAATCTCCACACCATTCACCTGCAGAGTTCCTGATCTGTGTTCCTCGTGTGTGGGAAAGATTTATCCCACCACGGAGGGGGCACAGTCCCCAAACCTTGAGGATCTTATTTTTCAAGGACACTCCCACTCAACAGGATGAAGAACCTCTGCTCACTTCCCACTACTCTTCTGGTCATTTCTCCTCCTCCCCATAGCAGTACAGCTCATTTAGGAGCCAGACCCCCATTGCCCTCAAACACCCCCACTCCTCACACAGGCACACCCCTGCCGCTCAGTACTCCTCCCAGGGATGGTGGTGTTAAGGAACAGCGATAAGCACTTTGGTCTCTGCCATTTTTAAAAGGAGCATGCTGCAGACAGTAGCTTCTCCCCAGCTCCTCCCTTTTCCATGCCGAACACAGACACCTTGGAATCCTGCAGAGCCCCAATGCTGAGGGGGAGAATTTTCTGTGGGCCCCAGTATCCCCCAAGTTTGCTCTTACAGGCAGGCATGATAGCAACTCCCCTACCTTTGTTAAAAAGAGCCATTGTTGTATATAATAAAAACCTGCACTGGATCCTGGTAACGTTACGTAATCAGCCATCAAGGTGCAGTGGGTTATGATAATGAGCAGATACCAGAGCCTTGTGAAGGTGACATCATCATAAACCACTTGGGAGAACTCCCGCAGAAAATTATGTCCCTGTAAATAACTAGAGGTCTTGGATTCTACTTTCTTGCTACATATTTTGCATTCTCTCTCTCTTGCTCTTTCATAATATAGTTTGCCTCTAGCTTTGGGTTCAAACAAAGATGCAAATGAAGTGCTGGAAACAATGAAAGCATTAAAAGGAAAATGTCATGCCCATCAATAAATGCCCTTGTGAGTGTGGGAATGTAGAAGACCATGATGTCACTGCTGGGAATAACTCTGACATTCCCATTGAGAAAAGGAGTCTTATGTTAACAGAACCCGTCCTTTCAAAAAGATGTCCTGTGGGGGCTGTGCCATACAGAAACTCACAAGACTATTTAACTGCAGCATGACCAGAGTCAAGAAATCTGATTTGATTCACAAGTTACAAAAGCTACTTGTGCTTCGTTTCCACACATGCCCTGAGAAACAAATCACTGTACATCCTGAAGACTGATTTGCAAGCAAAAATATTCAGGATGGATTTTTCTCTGATACTGATGAATTTAAAAGTCCCTCACCCATGTGAAAACTATTTTAAAGCACTACTTCATCTAGAGGAAAATAAGCGCAACCTACTATGCTATAGCATAACTTATGAGAAGGCACATGTTTCTGGCAATTTATGCCGGAATATATAGAAATCAGTGCAATACGCTGTTTTTCTGGAAGATGCTTAAAGGAATGAAAGTACCCTTTTGCAATGGATCTGCCTCCCCTTGAAGTCACCATCTTTCACTTGTGGCAGTACAACTGTTTGCTGTTGAAAAAGATCATACCACACACACAAACTGAGACATACAACTTTGGGTGGAAAGTGGGCAGAAGGAGCTGCTGAATGTTTAAAGTGCAGTTTTATTCTGAAAGTTACACAATGAGGCTCTGTGTTTATTCTGCAACAATGATTTCAAGAAGCAATTAGCTCAATTTAAAAAAAAAGGCTTCCCTCGCCCCCCATATCTCTCAGCCCTGCAAATTTACTATTGGATCTAAGAGTCAAGTGGGGTTAGTTCTGTCTAACATATATCCAATAAAAAAGTTTCATAGAATCATAGGACTGGAAGGGTCCTCGAGAGGTCATCCTGCCCAGTCTCCTGCACTCATGGCAGGACTAAGTATTATCTAGAAGACCATCCCTGACAGGTGTTTGTCTAACCTGCTCTTCAAAATCTCCAGTGATGAAGATTCCGCACCTCCCTAAGCAATTTATTCCAGGTTTAACCATCCTGACAGTTAAGAAGCTTTTCCTAATGTCTAACCTAACCCATCCTTTCTGCAATTTAAGCCCATTGCTTCTTGTCCTATCCTCAGTGGTTAAGGAGAACAATTTTTCTCCCTCCTCCTTGTAACAACCTTTGATGTACTTGAAAACTGTTATCATGTTTCCTCTCAGTCTTCTCTACTACAAACTAAACAAACCCTATTTTTTCAATGTTCCCCCATAGGTCATGTTTTCTAGACCTTTCATCATTTTTGTTGCTCTTCTCTGGACTTTCTCCAATTTGTCCACATCTTTCCTGAAATGTGGCACCCAGAACTGGACACAATACTCCAGCTGAGGCCTAATCAGCGCGGAGTAGAGTGGAAGAATTACTTCTCGTGTCTTGCTTACAACACTCCTGCTAACACATCCCAGAATGACGTTCGCTTTTTTTGCAACAGCGTTACACTGTTGACTCATATTTAGCTTGTAACCCACTATGACCCCCAGATCCCTTTCCGCAGTATTCCTTCCTAGGCAGTCATTTCCCACTTTATGTGTGTGCAACTGATTGTGCCTTCCTAAGTGGAGTACTTTCCACTTGTCCTTATTGAATTTCATCCTATTTACTTCAGACCATTTCCCCAGTTTGTCCAGATCATTTTGAATTTTAATCCTATCCTCCAAAGCACTTGCAAACTCCACCCCTCCCCCCAGCACGGTTCTGCAACTGGAACTCAGGTAACAATTCTGCTGATGACGCAAAAGCCAGAAAACAATCCAGCTCAATAGTCAGAAAGCAGTGTTGGTTCTGGTTAGTAAAAGAATGAAAAAGTAACAAAAACTTATTTATGTCACTAAAGCCATTTGATCTGACTCTGAACACACTCAGGGAGTCAACCAATTGAGTACAAAAGTGCCATTATTACATAGACATTTTCAGGGTAGAACCACACATTAAGCAGCAGAGGTTGGGGTTTTTTGCAAGTGTTCCTTATAACACTTAATAAGTGGAGAGTAATATAGAAAAACCTGGCATGCTGTATAAGTTCAATTGTTGCTAAATAGATTTTTTCCTCAAAGTTTTCCATTGTTTCATGTTTTTTCAAAGTTCACTTCCTTGGACAAAATTCAGACCTGGTATAAGTATGCGAACGTGCATTGGTTATGGAGTTGCATCTGTTTACATCAAGCTTGAATTTGGACCTACAGGTCTAACTGTTTTGTCTCCTGCCTAATACAAAACTTTTCGCTCTCCATCTCCACTGAGAGCATGAGGGCTATGTTTTTCATGTTCTTGTATATACCTAATACATTTGTAGCTATGCTACTCAAGGTTGTAGTAACAAAAGAACTCTGTGGTCACTCAGAAAAACCTGTAAACCCATGGCACCACTACTTCTAATGTCATTCAAAAGTTGACAGCAACACAGCAAGGAACAAATTCCATCCAAATTCCTGCTCCACACGTTTTTCCCCTAACAACCCTTGACAGGTAGGTTAACAAAAGTTTTTGCAGTTTTGATACAGACCTTTTACGAGGCTATCTTTTTAAACTGGGAAACAATATACTTGTTTGTGGTGTTGTAGCCATGTAGGTCTCAGAATATGAGAGAGACAAAGTTGGTGAGGTCTTTTATCTTTTATTTTAGAAGTTGGACCAATAAAAGATATTACCTCACCCACCTTGTCGCTAAGCAATATACGGCCATTTTCCTTTCTAGCCCACACATAGCCAGATTACAGTACAAAAGGTTCTCCTTTCTTCATAAATTCCCCCAACAAACATCACAAAGAAGACTAATACCGAACAAGAACTTCCCTACTGAGAAAGCATGTTGGCCAACTGTATTCTTAGAAGTTTCTCATTTTGAGCTTATGCACACGCTGAAGAAAACTCGGCTGTTGCAATTTCAGCACCATTGCCAAAGCATTCTTAGAAGTTTCTCATTTTGAGCTTATGCACACGCTGAAGAAAACTCGGCTGTTGCAATTTCAGCACCATTGCCAAAGCTTTTAGCCTGTAAACGTTTTCTCACTCAGCCTATGGATTTTAGATAGAACATCCACTTTTAGCAGTGCTGTTCTCAATGAAGTGGTTGAGCTCGTTTAAGAGGCAAAGCCAGAAAAAAAAGCAACTCAGGTGTCTGAGAAAAATACTCTGGGGACCAATTCTATTACTCTTCCATTGAGATACAAACTTTCTTTACAAGTAGTACTCATGAACTACACATGAAGCAAGTTACAATTTAGTGTAAGGGACGCTGAATCACCCCATCATAATTTAGACTGATTGAAGTAAAGAGTTAACGAATTGCAGTGGTTGACACACCTATATTTTGTTTCATGACTAAACTGTGCCTTAGGTCAATAGATGAAAAAAGCATTTCACATCCTTGTTTGATGTGCAATCCAAAGGCTTGGTCTAAATCAGTTAACATCTCCACCTCAACACCTTACTCCAGCAGTGACTTTGCATAGCTGTTTTTAAGCTATTCTTATATTCAGTTTTTTAAATTTTGGAAACACTAAATTCCATTTGGGTGGAGTTAAATTTGGGTACCAGACACCCTTTAAGAAATCTCAGTATTTTAGATCAGCATGGAACAAATAGCTAACTTTGTGTAATAAATTCCATTAAAGGTCAGTAAACCAGCTCTTATGTATACACATATGCTGAAAAGGGGGGGGCACCAAATAGGATGTAACTTTGGTACCCTAAACCCTTATATTCATAGATTCATAGATACTAAGGTCAGGAGGGACCATTATGATCATCTAGTCTGACCTCCTGCACAATGCAGGCCATAGAATCTCACCCACCCACTCCTGTGAAAAACCTCACCTACGTCTGAGCTATTGAAGTCCTCAAATCGTGGTTTAAAGACTTCAAGGAGCAGAGAATCCTCCAGCAAGTGACCCGTGCCCCATGCTACAGAGGAAGGCGAAAAACCTCCAGGGCCTCTTCCAATCTGCCCTGGAGGAAAATTCCTTCCCGACCCCAAATATGGCGATCAGCTAAACCCTGAGCATATGGGCAAGATTCACCAGCCAGATACTACAGAAAATTCTTTCCTGGGTAACTCAGATCCCACCCCATCTAACATCCCATCACAGGCCATTAGGCCTATTTACCATGAATATTTAAAGATCAATTAATTACCAAAATCATGTTATCCCATCATACCATCTCCTCCATAAACAGGTCACCTGCAGAATGAACAGTAAACAGCTCATTCCAGCCCAGAGTCTGGGAATAAACAGTATGAGCCACGCATGTCAGCACATAGACCCAATCCTCTGTATAGCTGCACCTGCAGGGATTGCAGGTGCTCCTGACATGAGTAATCTGTGTAGGTGGTGTATGGGCAACCCCAGGTCAATCAGCATATTCTCATGTTTTTGAGACCACTGATCACACTCAAGCAAACTTTAAAACATACTGTATATTTTTTCTTGAGCTTCTCCATGGGTGGTAGGTATAAGAGGCCAGGGGAGGCTAAGCCTCCCCTTGCACAGCTGCCCACAGCCAACCCGCTGCCAGACGCTTGGGCCATGGTGGCTCTGCCTGCGCTCTGCCTCTTCCCTTCCCCGCTCTACCCCTTTCCCAAGGACCCCACTGCCTACCGCTGCCTGGTGAGTGAATGCCTCCTCTCCTCACTCCACCCTCCCTGCTGCTCGCCGTGTCCCTCCTCTCCCCCTGCCCCCTCCCCACGAGACCTCCCTCCACCCAAACTTGCTGCTCACCTCCTCACCCGCACCCCCGCGGACAGGGCATGGCGAGCGGCGAGGAGGGACACAGTGACTGGCAGGCAGGGGGTGTCTTGCAGGGAGCCTGATGGAGGAGAGGAGAGACACGGTGAGCAGGGAGCAGACTCACGGGGGAGGAAGGGTGGAAGAAAGAAGGGATGTGGCTGGTGGCGAAGGTTGCGGGGGAGGGAGCAGGGCCTGGGGAGGAGCATGGGTGGAGCGTGGGTAGGGCCGCAGGCAGAAGAAGCAGGACAGGGAGCAAGCCTCCCGCAGGGGAAGCTTCACTCGCCGCCCATGAGCCTCTCCTAACTCTTATGAAACTTTTCCATATTTCTTTTCCATCACAGCTGACTCAAGATACTGCTGGGTGCATAGAAACTACTTCATTTACAGCCATCTCATTCTTCCTGATTTGTTTATATAGTGGCATCTTAATCCAGTGTGATCACTTCTCAAACAGTGAATTATGTTATCTCTGGCAATGAATTATGTCCTCAGGGAGGAACACCCCTCCAATTGCTTCTATTTATACATGCATACTTTGATAGTGAACAGCAGTGAGGAGGAAATAGTGCCTGACAAGGTACCGTAAAACAAATTAACTACATTTAATATTACATAGGTCAAGCTAAACGATAGGTGGTCTGCGCAAGTGAGAGAGAGGACACACAAGGCCCCTCCCACCAGAGCCCTCACACAGGAAACACCCATATGGCAAGTTTTGCCCTGACTTCAGTGGGAGCAGCATTGGGCCCATAGTACTTGAAAACTTCAGATTAGCTGGGAGTTGCTACCTGGATTTAAAAGTGGCTGAAGGACCATAAATAAATAGTTAATGGTTAGCACCAAAGCACTGAGTTGTTTATGGGGCGGTGGAGTGTGTGTGTGTGTGTGTATATACCACAGCGATTGCTGCTGGAACAATCCATGTAACATTTTCATTAGCCATCTAGGGATAATAGCATGTCAGTAAGACTTGCAGATGACTCTAGAAGTAGGAAAATAAGTACGTGTTGAATTCATGGTACCTGTCTGCCAAGGAAGTTCAATGTCAGTAGATGTTATTGGTTTTTCAACCTTTCCAATGCCAGAAGTGTGCGAATAGACCAGACCTGCAAAATTCTACTTGCCGTGGATATTTTTTGTTTGATGAACAAATAAAATATCATCAGTTTTATCATTATCATCAAGGTAAGGGACAAGCAAGTAGATGTTATGCCCTGGTCACCTGTATTTTAAAGACAATTTGGAAGACTGGAATATGTTTGTCCATCCAACAACGACTTCACTTCTGGGGGAGTTGCATATCATTTACTCCACCACTGTGGAGGGATCTACCTTCAGAACTGCACCTGGATCCCTATCTGACTGCTTCCAGAAGCTGGACAGTAATATGGAGGGGTGGGAGGGGGTGTTCAGACCCAGCTGGGGGGCTTCACTTAACTTATTATAGAGACAGGAGATAATAATGACTTTCTAATCTGGATCGGAACCTTCCCAAAATTGAAGGGTGTTCACATGGGAAGTTTGTATTAAAACCTATCTCCAATCTTTTGTACACGATGTAACCTTCATTCATTCCAGTATGGCCTGGGACAGAGACTTGGAAATAGGGAACAACACTATGACCACAAGGCAAACTGGGAACCGAGGCTCCCTGTACAATGAATGTGAAGAGATAGGTGCCTTAGAATGCTATCCACAGAAGCCAGCATGGCAGGTAGCTCCTGCTTAGGCTAGCCCAGGGGAGATAGATGCTGATGTGCTAATTCTCCCACCCTGCCCTTTTTCAGAGATAGGCCAGGCTTTAGAGAAGCACTTTACTCTGCTAGCAATTCACAACATTCTTCAGTGCTCTGTAGTTGCTTCCGAGCCCCCTGTTCTCTCCTTTCTCCCCCTGTGCTAGGAGGGCTTGAAGCTGGGTCTCCCACATCCTTGGCAAGTGCGCTAACCACTGGGCTAAGAGATAGGCACTACTACCACCAGCTGGCATTTGAAAGTAGCCCAACCTGGTAAGCATGCTCAGCAGGCCCCTTGAGAGAGTTAGGCAGCAGAACACTTATCGTCCCTTGGTTCACGCATCACCCTGGGGCTTAGGCAGGAGACAGGCACCCAGATGCCTAGAGTCAGGCAGCAGCACACATGCCCTAGGTTCTAAAAAACTTAGGCTCCTGAGAAACTTTTACTTTGAAGAAGTGTAGCGAGGCGGTGTGGCTCCCCACCGCCTCGGAGGGACACCAGAGTGTGCGGAGCCTCCAGACACCAGAGGGACAGGCGGTGACCCAGAAGTAGAAAGGCAGGCCCTCAGAGCTCACTAGAGGACCCGCCGCAGGGGGGTCCAGATGTATTCAGCCTAGCCTGCGACTGGGAAAACCCTGCAGCCCCAGGTCCACGCCAAGACTGGCCGGACCTGCCCTGCGCCAGCTATCCGGGGGAGTTACCAGGCCTGCCACTTGTCCGCTGCCCCGAGGAGCCCATGGTGCTGGGCCACCCGGGGAACACCGCCGTGACCCAGGTACCAGAAGGAGGGGAGGTAGGAAGCAGGCTGGGGGCAGCCGACCCTAGTCTGGCTGTAACTCTGCCAGAACCCATGTCAGTGTGTTGCGGTCAGGATTCCCACTGACCCAGCAGTGGTTGTTTGCTGCTGCAAGGGCCCCGGGCTGGGACGCAGTGAAGTGGGTAGGCCTGCTTCGTCCCTGCCACCCAGCTTGTGGGTGGTAGTCTCCCCCTCTTCCAGGTCCTTGTAGGTCTGGGCTAATTCACACATGCTGTGTTGCTCAGCCCCTGCCCGAGGGCCTGAGCTACTGACTATTTGGGGCCCCTCCCTGACTCAGGGCCCGGGCCTACGGTGCTGGTTCCAGTTACCGCAAGGACTGCCGAGGGAGACTCCGGTGGCCGAACAAGTTCCCTAAAGTCAGCTGGCTGTAGCGAGCTGGTGTGGCTCCGCGCTGCCTCGGAGAGGGTCGAGCCCCGGCCTAGCCCCTTTACAAGAAGAAGAAGAGAAAAAAAAACCACATAGGCACTGACTGATTGGCACCTACAGCGTTTGGCAGGAGTTCAGTGGCTCAAAGTGGGGAATTTAGGCACCTAAATCTAGGTTTAGGTGCTTAAGTAGCTTCATGGACGCCACCCTATGTGCCCAGACCAGTACCAGCTGTAGTAAGAAGAGAGAGCAAATCCCTTGCTAGGGACTGGAAGCGACTATCTTCATGCTGAAATGGATGCAAGCCACTAAATCAGCAGGGCGCTGCCTGGAAAAGTTTTGTTCCTAGAAGTTAGAAATATAGGCAGGGAATAAAATGAGAGGCAAATGCAAGCTAGTGCACCAGGGATATAGTCCAAAACGTGAGACATTCAGTGTCATGGACCAACTATGACTTCAGTAAAGAGACTGAAGGACAACAAACAAAAAGGGGAGGGGGAACCAGTACAATTTGTGGTGTATCCACAAAGGCAGGGGGCTGAACTCAATTAGTTCACCAGAATCACAAGACCGCAAATACTCACCCACTTCCTAGCAAGCAATTACATGATACACACTCTACTTTAGACATTTTAGGAACTTTTCCAGAAATCTTACCTCAGGTTGTATTCACCCTCCATGACTGGGATTGAGTCTCTAAAAGCCAGAATGGCTGTTTGCTGCCTCTTGTGGGATGCGCTTGGAAAGCCCAGGTGTGCACCCTGATAGGGGTGGAACTGTATGTTAAAAAAAAAAAAAAAAAAAAAAAAGGAGAGAGACTCTGCTGAGGGAAGTTTGCAAACGAAGGAAAAGAAAGTTCTGTAGTCACAGAGTGTGCTCAGAGATGATTTCAGCAGTATACCAAGTTCTTAGGAAGCACATATTATGGAATATGTCATCTGCTTGTATTTTTTTCTTCAGAATCTAGTCACACACTTACTAAACCTGTTAAAGGTTTGCATTGTGCTTTTGTGAGAGCCTCCTTTTCCCTATTGGGGATGTTAGTGTTCTGTTTAAACTCTGTGTTGAACAAAAAGATCTTGGAGTGAGAAGCTACAAGAATCATCCCCGGTGCCATGGAAGCTGGACACAACATGGAAAAAGTATTTAAAAACAATCAAATCTCCCAGTACTAATGTTGCAAAATTACATAGAAAAGCATGCAAAATTCCAGCAACACCACAAGAGAAACATAGGTAAAAACATCTTATTCTGTGCCTTGGAAAAGAAACTTATTTTCTTCTCCCATGCATAAGAACAATAATCTTATGTGGCCTTCTCCCATACACCACTGGGTTTTCCAAAACCCCTTCTCCACAGTCAGGCACCTTATGTATCATATAAGATGCGATCATAAATGTGTGGTATTTTACAGTATTATAAAGGCCTCAACCTTCCCATAAAGTAATACACTTTTTAAAACTTTTTCTCCTTTCCTTTTCCCTTCCTTCCCTCCAGTTTTTCTCTCCTTCTTCTGTATACCTTGGTGCCCCTTGTGCTCTGGCTCTGTCATTGTTGGCATTGCCCAAGTCTAATTTTTCAGTAAAAAGAAAAGGAGTACTTGTGGCACCTTAGAGACTAACCAATTTATTTGAGCATAAGCTTTCATGAGCTCACGAAAGCTTATGCTCAAATAAATTGGTTAGTCTCTAAGTGCCACAAGTACTCCTTTTCTTTTTGTGAATACAGACTAACACGGCTGTTACTCTGAAACCTAATTTTTCAGTGTTTAATGATTTTTTTTAATATTGTGCTTTTTCTCTCCCACCATACTCCATTCATCTCCTTCCTCCAGGAGATTTTTTTTCTCTTTCAGTCCCGCTTTCTATCTAGCTCTCTATTTTTCTGTCATTTTCTCTCTCCTGTTGGATATTACTTTGCTCTGATTGTAATCTCCCTTCCCTTTTTCAAGGCTGACTCTGCTCTATAAGAACTCTTTCTTCCCTGTTCCCCCAGGTTAATTTTCTTCTCTCTGTCTCACTCTCTCTTCTCCATATCCACTTTCAATGTCTTCCTCCTCCCCTTTCTTTTTCTTTTCCTTTTCCCTGTGTCCTTTTTCAGTTTCTCCCTTTCCTTCCCATGTCCCAGTTCAACTGCTCCTTGTTTTCTCCTCCCCATGTCCTATTTCTCCTTGTTCTCTTCTCCCCATGGGTCTGACCCAATTCCCAGTGAAGTCAACAAGAACCTTTCCATTAACCTGAATGGAAGTTGGATGTCTTTCAACCTCCCACCGCTTTACCCTTGTCATAAATATAAAGGGAATGGTAAACACCTTCAAAATCCCTCCATGCCAGAGGAAAAACCCTTTCACCTGTAAAGGGTTAAGAAGCTAGGATAACCTCGCTGGCACCTGACCAAAATGACCAATGAGGAGACAAGATACTTTCAAAGCTGGAGGGGGGAAGAAACAAAGGTTCTCTCTGTCTGTTGTTTTTGCCAGGTACAGAAAAGGAATGGAGTCTTAGAACTTAGTAAGTAATCTAGCTAGATATGCATTAGATTCTGTTTTGTTTAAATGGCTGAGAAAATAAGCTGTGCTGGAGAGAATGTATATTCCTGTTTGTGTCTTTTTGTAACTTAAGGTTTTGCCTAGAGGGGTTGTCAAGGTTCCTCCCCCACTCTGAACTCTAGGGTACAGATGTGGGGACCTGCATGAAAAAACCCCCTAAGCTTATCTTTACCAGCTTAGGTCAAAACTTCCCCAAGGTACAAAATATTACACCCGTTATCCTTGGAATGGCCGCTACCACCACCAAACTAATACTGGTTACTGGGGAAGAGCTGTTTGGACGCGTCTTTCCCCCCAAAATACTTCCCCAAAACCTTGCACCCCACTTCCTGGACAAGGTTTGGTAAAAAGCCTCACCAATTTGCCTAGGTGACTACAGACCCAGACCCTTGGATCTTAAGAACAATGAACAATCCTCCCAACACTTGCACCCCCCCTTTCCTGGGAAATGTTGGATAAAAAGCCTCACCAATTTGCATAGGTGACCACAGACCCAAACCCTTGGATCTGAGAACAATGAAAAAGCATTCAGTTTTTACAAGAAGACTTTTAATAAAAAATAGAAGTAAATAGAAATAAAGAAATCCCCCCTGTAAAATCAGGATGGTAGATATCTTACAGGGTAATTAGATTCAAAAACATAGAGAACCCCTCTAGGCAAAACCTTAAGTTACAAAAAAGATGCACAGACAGAAATAGTTATTCTATTCAGCACAATTCTTTTCTCAGCCATTTAAAGAAATCATAATCTAACACATACCTAGCTAGATTACTTACTAAAAGTTCTAAGACTCCATTCCTGGTCTATCCCCAGCAGAAAACCAGCATATAGACAGAGACACAGACCCTTTGTTTCTCTCCCTCTTCCCAGCTTTTGAAAGTATCTTGTCTCCTCATTGGTCATTTTGGTCAGGTGCCAGCGAGGTTACCTTTAGCTTCTTAACCCTTTACAGGTGAGAGGAGCTTTCCCCTGGCCAGGAGGGATTTCAAAGGGGTTTACCCTTCCCTTTATATTTATGACAGGGGTTCTCTATGTTTTGAATCTGATTACCCTGTAAGGTATTTACCATCCTGATTTTACAGAGGTGATGCTTTTACTTTTTCTTCAATTAAAATTCTTCTTTTAAGAACCTGATTGCTTTTTCGTTGTTCTTAAGATCCAAGGGTTTGGGTCTGTGTTCACCTATGCAAATTGGTGAGGATTTTTATCAAGCCTTCCCCAGGAAAGTGGGTGTAGGGTTTAGGGAGGATTTTGGGGGGAAAGATGTTTCCAAGTGGGCTCTTTCCCTGTTATATATTCGTTAGACGCTTGGTGGTGGCAGCAATAAAGTCCAAGGGCAAAAGGTAAAATAGTTTGTACCTTGGGGAAGTTTTAACCTAAGCTGGTAAAAATAAGCTTAGGGGGGTTTTCATGCAGGTCCCTACATTTGTACCCTAGAGTTCAGAGTGGGGAAGGAACCTTGACAACCCTATATTCTCTTTCAACCCCTCTCACTTTCCCTCTATAGCCTCACCAACTCCTGTTTAAGTTTCTCTGATTCTCTCTCCTGCTCATACCCTCTTTCAAATTTTCTCCTCCCTAGGTCCTGCTTTCGCTTTTTCTTTCTCACTCCTCTCCCTGCTCCATTTCAATCTCCCCCATTTCTCTCTCATCCCAGGCCTTTTCATGTATCTACCTCAAGCCAAACAGTCTGCCTCATCTATATTTTAGCTGGTTATCCTAGCAATCTAGTCTTTTATTCCACACCCACCACTGTTGTATCTAGGCACCTTACAAGTTTTAACTGAAATAAAAGATTAGTGTGCGTGTGTCTCTCTCTCGCTCTCCCAGAAATATATGCTTTGTTTTGATTGTAGTGTCCTTCCCTTCCCTTCCCCAGTTATTATTGTAGGAATGAAAAGCCAAGAACATGAGTTTCAAAAAGCAGTGAGGTCAATGCTCATTGTTTTTTGCAGGAGTGAATCCCATAATCTCTCTCACGTGGGAGAGGACATGATTTGTCTGTGTTAAAGTCAATGTGAAGATTACAATTGATCTCATTGGGAGCTGGATCAGACCCTTCGGAGGAGAGAGAGGTTGAAAGAGGGCATAAGAAGAGAGACATATGTGGGGAAAGGTTCATAACTGGGCATGGGGAGAATACAGAGAAAAGAGAAAGGTTAAAAGAAGACCACACTCCCTGAGAGAGCACCTCTCTCTCTCTCTCTCTCTCTCTCTGCAATCATGTCCTCCCAGGAAAGCTACATTTCTCCAGAATAATGGACCAGCTACCAGAAGGTTGTGGGTAGAAACTGACCCAGGGAATAGGAAGAAGGAGGATTCACCATTTGTGATCTCATCTTCGTCCTCCCCCAGCTCTCATCTGCTGCTTCTCCCAAACACCTGCACTAGGCAGGAAAACAGGAGGTGCAAACCTGAGGATTCTGCCTCATCTAGCCCAAACCCTGGAAGATGCCTCCATTCACAGGCTCCAAAGGGAGCCATTAGTCCAGGGAGGGGCCTGGTGGATGAATCCTCCCCAAACCTTCCACAAAGACAGGAGAATCATAGAATCATAGAATATAAGGGTTGGAAGGGACCCCAGAAGGTCATCTAGTCCAACCCCCTGCTCGAAGCAGGACCAATTCCCAGTTAAATCATCCCAGCCAGGGCTTTGTCAAGCCTGACCTTAAAAACCTCTAAGGAAGGAGATTCTACCACCTCCCTAGGTAACGCATTCCAGTGTTTCACCACCCTCTTAGTGAAAAAGTTTTTCCTAATATCCAATCTAAACCTCCCCCACTGCAACTTGAGACCATTACTCCTCGTTCTGTCATCTGCTACCATTGAGAACAGTCTAGAGCCATCCTCTTTGGAACCCCCTTTCAGGTAGTTGAAAGCAGCTATCAAATCCCCCCTCATTCTTCTCTTCTGCAGGCTAAACAATCCCAGCTCCCTCAGCCTCTCCTCATAACTCATGTGTTCCAGACCCCTAATCATTTTTGTTGCCCTTTGCTGGACTCTCTCCAATTTATCCACATCCTTCTTGTAGTGTGGGGCCCAAAACTGGACACAGTACTCCAGATGAGGCCTCACCAATGTCGAATAGAGGGGAACGATCACGTCCCTCGATCTGCTCGCAATGCCCCTACTTATACATCCCAAAATGCCATTGGCCTTCTTGGCAACAAGGGCACACTGCTGACTCAGAAGGGGATAGGAAGGAACATGTTCTGAGGGTCTCCCCTGATCTTTCCACAGGACCTAGAGGGAGGAGGCAATAGAAATCAGTGAGGTGAGGGCAGTTGGTGTAGTGCCATGGACTTCTCCCAACCCTTCCACAGAACTAGAAGATGAGGAGAGGAGCAGTCTTGTCCCTGGGGTTGAGGTCCTCTTCCAAACCTTTCCATAGGGCTGGGAGATGAGAAGTACTTGAAGTGGGGCCTGGGTGGGGGAAGCAGTGAGAACCTGGTGAGGGCAGGGTGGGAGGCAGCTGAGCTTTCCACAGGGTTAGGAGGCACTTCACTTCCTTTGGGGGAGGAAATAGTGCTCAGGAGTACTTGTTGCACCACCAAAGGCTATGTGCAAAACCCTTGTGTTAAGGCAAGACTTTGCAAATTAAATCTTTCAATCTTTTCATTTTGCCAAAATTCAAATCAGTAATGCCCCTTTAAATAAATAACATGGATCAGTAAGTTAAAACTCCCTGAGTCTTGTTGTATTTAGTCACCATGTTTTTTCAACCCATCAGCAGTAAATCTGTACTTGCCATGATGCTCCTGTAATCAGAATTAGAGTTCCTGTAGGTTTCATTTTCTCTTCCTTTCCCTCTGCTAGGAAAACATGGGGGGGAAGTGGTAAAACTCTACTTTAATACCACCCACCATTTCCCCTCTCCTGAACATAACTCTCAACTCCTTCTTTGGCTGCTTAGTGACTCTCCCTTGGTGTTTAAGACTTTGCAGCACATACAGTGTGACAGCAATTCAATGGCCTAGTCTCAGACCCTTAGAATACTAATATCAGGGGAAATGTCCTGTTCAGGGGCCAGAGACGACCTGTACCTGCTGATAGCAGAGTGAGGGCTTCGGCAGTGTTACAAGTAGCGGGGGGGGGGGAGGTGATCCCCAATATTCCACCACACATTGCTTCTGTCAGGGGCCTGTACTGTTACTTCTCTGTCCACTGCCAGCAGCTCTATGGGGCTGATGTAACCTCCATATGTCATGCACTGGGGGTGAGGAGGAAAAGAAACCACAGAGGGTTTGGGGGGTGGATGTCTGGTGAGCTAAATTGTATTATGGGTAGTTCCTTGGCCCACTGAACATTTTGGTGGAGGAGTAGGCATAGAGCCCACTGCAACTCCCTCCATGATCTGACCATTCTCAGGCATTATGTGTGGTCCCCAGTGGTCTGATCATTCTCAAGACTGGTCAGACTTGTATAAACCCTCATAGGTATATTATCTCCTTATTCCCATAGAAGGGGGGCCTTAGGATATGGTCTTAAACCAATTCTTGTAACAACACTGCAAGGATAGAAAATACACGTGTGCATAGATGCCAAATTATGATTGCTGTGGAAACCACAGCGTTGAATTTTTTGACTTGTGTGTGATTTAAATGTCAGCCTGTAATATTAACATAGTGGGGTATTGCACTGAATATGTTATAATTTTAAAGAAACATCTGCAGGGAGGAAAAGACAATAACACTGTGTCCTTTCAAATTAAATATAACCCAATGATAATAGCTTGAAACGTGTGTAAAAACTGCGAGACTTCAAAAGCAGTGATTTACAGGTTGGATAGAAAGCTAATCATGTTAACATGCAGAAGAAGAGAAAGGACTGGAGTGTAAATGAAGCAAGAGGAGAAATACCATCATCTGGGAGAAGGAAGAACAGACATGCAAAATGAGCATATTATTGGTATAAAACAATAAAGATCATCATGCTATATTGAACTATAGTTTGAGTACTTAATTCCACTGTATATGTGAACATATAGTCTCATCTCCGAAACAGAATCAGTAGCCTAACGAACTAGAAGGTTGCAAAGCAGATCAAGTTCTTTGTGCCACTTATTAAATCAAATATAACATTTTTGCAAAATTCTTGTATTTCAGAGTACCTAAGATGAGCATGTCTGATGGTGAGGTGGCAAGGTACTAGGCTGTCATATACATTTGAGGAAACCTCAAGACTCTCACTTCAGAGAATAGTAAAGAACTGCTGTAGCTCAGACATGATTAACTTTGGTCCAATGAGGGATGAGAGCCATCTTTCTCTAAGAACACCATCTATTTGATAATCCATTGAGTGACAAGGAGGGCAGCTAAAAAATAGTGCATGCCCCATGTGCTGAAGGACACTGTATGCTAATAGTGCAGTGAACTGAAGGGACCCCAAAATAAGTGATAAACCCTGCACATAGTCTTGGAAGACATCCTCTCCCTTCCAAAAGAACATATAGATTCTGTTGATGGAAACACAAGGGGGTTTACAGACTCGTGTGTCCTAATCACTTACAAATAATGGGAAAGACTTCAAAAGTGCATCTTTATTTCTTTTGCAAGGAAAACTAAAAGTGGATTGAAGTCATGAAAAATGCAGAGTTGGGGCATTCCTCTCAGTGTATTACATCTGCATTAACTTTGCTCTGCCTTCTTTGGCATTGTTGCTCATGACCACCTATCTTTATTACCTTAAGGCCTGGGCAAAGGTAGTCAGTCCACTCTTGCTCCTTATAACACCACCCAAAAGAGGGTTGTAAAGGAAAGTGGAGATAAGGCCTTATGTGCATGAATAGAAGACAAGTAAAATGAAAAGCTCTGTGTAAGCTCAGAGGCTTGTCTCTCTCACCAGCAGAAATTGGTCCAATAAAAGATATTACCGCATCACTTACCTTAGGCATTTAAAAAACTTGTACTCTGAGTTCCTAACTCAGTTTTGAAACTGAGACGTAGGCACCTATGTCTCTTAGGGACTTCTGAAATTTTTAGCCCCTCTA